>NC_083721.1:12233409-12536439 GCF_028564815.1 Eubalaena glacialis | reverse complement strand
GAGGCTCACAAAGTCTTAGGGAAACAGGGACATCTGCACTTGCTGGTGAATTTCCTGGGCATGTCACTCTCTGGGTGGTCACTCTAGAGGTCCCCAGCCCACCTCGTCCTCCTCACGGGGAAGGCTAGCACACTGCAGTGAAGGGCAGGACGTCAGGCTGAGCTGTTTCAACACGAGCGTCACACAATGAGAGCGTCACCCTCGTCGTCGTTAGAAAGCGGTGCCCCAGCCAACTCTCAGTGGCATCCTTATCCTTGTTGCAGGGATATGATCTGAAGGCTGGACTGGGGTCCCTGGGCACCCACCAAAGGGAGGAGACCCTCCTACAGGAGGGACCCCAACAGGAGCCGCCAGGAGCTGGGAATATTCTGGCAAAATCAGCTAAATAGACAGTAGATTGAGCAAATCCAGAAGGACGTTTCCCCAGGTCAGGCTGTAGGTAGCTTTGCTGCATTAGTGCAGCCAAGTTCACATGGAGGACCGGCAGACTAGAACCCAGAATCAAGGGGCCTGTCCCGGGATGTTGAGACACAGAGGCTGGTGGAACGGACACAAGGATATCCAAGGGTCCCTGATGAACGATTTTGCTTTGGGCCATTTAAATGATCTGTGAGACATTTTCTTAGGAGTGTTAGAATTTACCCTCCTCTCAATAATATAGACCTACTCTTTGAATTCATTCTAGAATTTAGATCATGGGTCTGAAGAAGCTCATAGAGAATTTTTGATATTAGGGAAATGGAAAAAGGTGCCTGTGTGCGTGTGTGTGTGTGCGTGTGTGTGCGTGTGTGTTGGAGGTTTGCAGAAGGCAGTTAGCTGGCTCAGCCTTTGTACCTCTGCAGATTGTTCTGAAGGAGACTTATTTAGACAGCCTGGCTCAGAACTTGACGTCCTCCATTCCACCTAGTTAGTGTTTTATTGTGTGCCCTAGTGGCCCAATATTTCAGCCCCTGCCTTGGGCTTGGGCCTGTGTGTGTCTTCGGCCTCTGGAAGCGCTCACTGTGGACTTGCGGGGTGCATGGGGTAACTGGGGCCGTGGGTGAGAAAGCAGTGCTTCTCCTGAGTTGGGAGGGCATCATTGTTTCATATGAAAGAAACTCCAGGCTATCAGGCAAACCCCCATTGAAATAGAAGTATCATAACACATTCCAAAGTTGAAGTTACACGATCCCCTGTCAGGGAGGACGATGGGAAATCAGTGCCGCCTTGTCACATAGGTGTGGATTCTGAAGTGTTCCCACGGCCTCTAATCTTTGGTTCCATGACAGAAAGTTATTATCACGTCCCTAAGTGCTGTCAGACCAGGCCCAATACTCTTTGTGCTTTCGCCCGACGGTAGCAGGGCCCCAAGGGGTGGAACCCTCACCCCAGCCTCTCGGTGTCTTATTTGGACACAAATAAGTTTGAGCTGGAGCTTGTGTTGGCTCCAGACCAGGGATCTAAGGTTCAAGGGGCCTTAAAGGCCACGGGCCACCATGGTGAGATTCCCGAGGGCTTGCTACCGCTGATGAAATTAAAGCCATTCACTTGAGCCTGTGATGAACTAAGGCTAAAATGAGAATAAGACCAACAATAGCACAGTGTGAAGATTCTGTTTGACAAGGAGACCAATGCCTTTATTTTAACAGAACGCATTCAGTATAATAGGAAAAGGGGTTACAAAAGCCTAAAGTGGTCCAATTGATTTTAGAAAACAGGTGGTATCCCCTTAGTTTAAAACCTGGGGCTTTGGAGAGAACCCTGGCCCGAGCTTGGGGTCCCAGCCAAGCAGTGGCTATGGACAGATTAAATGGCTGTGACAGGAGGAGTTGAGCCAGCTCACCAGCAGGGCTCCATCTAACTAAGATCTGGTGATTTTGTGACTTCAGACTAGTTGGTTCAGGTGACTAGGAAGCCTTATTTCCAACGGGCTTTCCAAGAGTTGCCATATTATCCATCTTTGATTATTGGATCTTAGCAGACTTGGTGTAAACATGGCCTGAAGAGTGATCACTTGAAAGGAAGTACACCTGAGCCAAGAGGCACCTAGGGTCTGATGAGTGAGAAGCGCTCCTGGCAATAGAATCCAGACCCTCCCTCCCTGGGAGCAGAGGAAGAGAGGAAGAAAGGCGACTAACATTATGGAGCCCCTGACCCACAGGGCACCAAGCCTAGTGCCGTAGACCCACGACCCCTCCCTTCAAGCACTCAGCAGATAGCTGTGTCACCCCTGCTTTGGGCCAGGCACTGGGGACTTGGTGAAGAACAAGGCAGTTCAGTCCCACTCCTCACGGAGCTTGCATTCTATGGCGGGGGGGGGGGGCGGGGGGGGAGGACAAAACACACTCAGCAACTTAGTGACATTCCAGAGGCTATGAGACCTAATGACAGGGGAGACCTGGTCCAGACTGGGGGTGGGGTCACGGAGGGCTGGATGAAGAAGGGAGAAAGAACATTCCAGGCAGAAGGAACAGCACGTGCAAAAGCACCAAGGTGCGAAGCCGTCTGGCCCCTGTGAGGGATGGAGAGAGGCCCATGGGTGGGAAAGCAGAAAGCAGAGGGATGAGTCTTTGGAGTTGAACTTGGGGAGGGCAGTTCCATGGACCAGGTCCTAGCAAGCTTCGTAGGCAGTGGTCTGGGTTTGATATTTACCTTACGGGAGGAGGGGGACCGTTTATAGGTTTTAAGTAGGTCAATGATGTGATCTGATGTGCATTTTTAAAAAGATTACAGTGGCCACAGTGGGGAAGATGGATGCGAGGGGCAAGAGAGGAGAGAGGAGACCAGCTGGGGTTGGGGAGGATGGAGAAGAGAAGTGTTATCATTCCTGTTTTTCAGATAAATTCACTAGATCAAAAGACACCTTAATGAAAGGAAAATACAAGCCACCTACCCAGAGATATTCACAATGTATATACTGTCTAATGATCAATATCAAGAATATACAGAAACTATAGATAGATAGAGATATATTTTATGTGTAAGAAGAAAAGCACAAACAACCCCATTTAAAAAGTGGGCACATGACCTGAGACAGCATTTTGAGAGGAGGGACTAGGTAAGTATCTGAAGAGATGTATACGTAACTGGGGATCAGGGAAATACAAGTCAAGCCATAGTGAGATACAATTTTATACTCATATGATTGGAAAAATGTTAGAAGCCTGTCCATACTCAGTGCTGGAGAAGATGAGGATTTGCAGGATTCCTCATGCATTGCAGCCACTTTGGAAACCACGTTGGCAGTATTTCCCCAATTCACATGCCTTACAACTCATCCAATTGCCCTCCTAGGTCAGTACCCGAGACAGACACTTGCAGGTATTCACCAGGGACATTTACAGGAATGGTCACAGCTACAAGGCCCACATACAGAAACGTGGCAGCCCCCCAGATGCCCATCAGCAGGAGAGTGAGTGAATAAACCACAGTGTAGTCAGGATAGCGGAAAAACATACAGCAATACACTGTTAAGTTAAAAACAAACACCAAACCCCCAACACTGTAACGTTACACCTTTTTCGTAAAGTTTTTAGGAATACACAGAGATGCGATAAGCTATGTAAAAAGGCAAGTGGGGGAGTAATGAGCATGGAATTCAGGTGGTAGTTACCTTGATGGGCGGAGGCTGGGGGGAGGGGAACCCACAGGTTAGGGTTATTGTCAAGGCTCTAACTCCCACGTGGGGGGCTTATTCACAGCGCGGGTGCTGATTACAGAATTTAAAGTAATTCATTAAATAAATAAACATAAAGGAAGGCCACGTATTGACCGATAAAGAGAATGTGTCATATCCTGAGGATTATGGTGAGTTTAATTCTGTCCACCTGGAGTCTCTAAAAAGAAGTAGAGATGGGAAAGGAGGCAGGCGGCAGTAACTAGCCCATAGTTACCCACCTGTCTGGGGCAGAGCCAGACCTTAAATCCTCCTTGATCCTGGCCTGAGTACTGGTTCACTCATGAGACCACCGCTGGGAGTGATGGTCTCGTGGGCAAGGAGAGAAGGGGGCTGTGGGTGATCATTGTGTCCCAGAAGCTTGACCAGCGTGGGATCTTTCTGCCTGGAGCTGGCCCTGTCCTGAACCGGGATGGCTGGAAAAGGTTACAAGTGGATGGGACTCCATTCGCCCATCAGCAGCGCTCCTTACAGGCACTGCAGGAGGTGATGGCTACAGGCGTGGCTGTCAATGGGCTCAAGGCTTATGCTTTCGCGGGAGGAGGAGGAGATGAATTGTGGCTGCGCAGAAAGCCCGTATCGGAGTCCATGAGGACAGGAAGACTGGAGATGACAGTGGCCAGGAGGCTTGGGAACGGGGGGCCGGAGGCAGCGGGGAGAGGAAAGGAGGATTCAAAGGAAAGGGAGGTGAGAGTGAAGCTGGGAGTGATGAGTCTACTCCCAGCAGAGGCTTTGGTGTGCAGGGGGAGAAGGAGAAACGATTTGCCCCATCAGATCAGGGCCTCAGGTCTTAGCATCATTTTGTGTTTTACGGTTTAATGACTTGTGTCCCAAATGCCAGTCTCCCAATCCCCGTTCTACCACCACTCGCAGAAATGAACACGGCACAAAGGATGTGTGTCTCTATCTGACCAAATCTTCAAAATACCTTGACCCTTAGGAAAAATATGTTGTTATTAATAGCACTACAGTCACAGCTCACTGCCCCTCCCCTGGCCAAAATCAGTTTTGCATTCAGACTTCTGTGTCTTAGAGAGAGTGATGAGATGGTGCTCGTAGGGGCGACGGCAGCAAAGGACATTTGAGTCCAGTGACTTGAGCTGCGAGTGAAGGAAGCCGAATGGGGAAGTTGCATGTTTCAAGAAGATAACGTGTCCCACTTAGATCTCTCCCGTCAGATCACAGCAGCTGGATCCCTTGACTGTACATGAAACTTAACAACTGTCAAGTTCTGAACCTCCAGTCTGCACCTCTGGGGAAGGACCGAGGCAGTGAAGACAACAGTCATCATTATATTCGAGTCTAGTGAACGAGGAGGCCATGTGCCTGGAGGAGGCTGGTTCCATCGAGACGTAGGAGCAAATGCCAGTGCACATCTCACAAGCTGCTCGCAGCTCAGGAGCTGGGTTCCTGTCCTGGCTCCACCTAAAGAGGCCAGCTGAGCTCAGACAGTGGCTCCCCTACACCTCAGCTTGAGTCTCTGTATCAGTGATCCATAAAGTACGGCCCACGGGCTGATTTTGTAAATAAAGTTTTATTAGAACACAGCCACACCTGTGTCATCATTCGTGTTACAACAGCACAGTTGAGTAGTTGCAACACAGACTGTATGGCCCACAAAGCCTTAAAATATGTACTATCTGACCTTTTGACAGAAGGGTCAGAAAAATCTGTCAACTCCCGACCTATATTATGAGGAAGTTAGCTGGATCATTACTTCCCAAAATGGGAGTGCTCACACCTCAAGGGGTACACAGCTGAAAAGTAATAGTCCTTTCCACGCAGGGTTAATGTAAGGATTAAACATATGTAAAGATTTAGACCAGGGTACATAGTACAAATTAGCATTATTTCTATTTCTATTGTACAATCATTTGGAGGTTGAACTTTTACTACCAGGACTTTTATTTATATTTATTTTTTAATCTAAAAGAAATTAAGCTTTGTAACATTTACTATATTAGTACTTACATTCATATATATACTTTATATGTAAATTAATTTTTCAAAATTTACTACTACTAATAATAGCTAACAGTTCATTGAACATTTTTTACGTGTCATTGAGTGTTCTGAGAGCTTCACAGGAATTAACTCTGACAGAAAGGGGCTTTTGGCTCCATTTTACAGGTGAAGGAACTGAGGCACAGAGAGGTGATGTAATTCGCCAAAAGTCACACTACTAGTGAATGACAGATCTGTATTTGAACTCAGGAGGGCCCAGCTTCTCCGGTCCTTTGCTATGTGTCCTCTCATAAACATACATATATTGACTATATATGCTCCAAACCTTTTTATTTTTTTTTTAATTAGTGGGGGTATATGATCAGTTAGGTGTGGATGGTCTCAGAGATGCTGTCCAGGACTGCATATATCTGCTTCTATGGGACTTTGGCCTGGTGAAGACTGACAGCTCCTCCACGTCCTGATGTGTTCTCTTTCCCTTACAGCCCACCCTGAAAGAGCTGCCCTGCTGTTCGTGTCCAGTGTTTGCATCGGTCTTGCACTCACACTGTGTGCCTTGGTCATCAGAGTGTCCTGCACCAAGGACTTCCGGGAGCTGCAGCTGGCGAGGGAGCACCTGGTGCCAGGAAGCGACAAAGCCGAGGAGGACAGCCAGGATGAGGAGGCGGAGGAGGACTCCTCTGACTCCGATTTGCCAGGGGAACTGTCGGGGTTTCGTAGGACTACATATCCTGTCTGCAGTTCCATAGAGGCTGCAGAGCTGGCAGAAAGGATTGAGCGCAGGGAGCAAATCATCCAGGAAATATGGATGAACAGTGGTTTGGACACTTCACTCCCAAGAAACATGGGCCAGTTCTACTGAAAACCAGATGCATCTTGATGTGATCACACTTTCTGAAGAGGGAAGGGTTGAAAATGCCCCTCCAGTTCTGTTTCACTCGTACCTTCTATGAAGGAGAATTTGTCATGTCGTCCAATACTGGGGAAGCCAGAAAGCTCTTAAAGGGACATTTCAAACTGTTTACAGCACATTTCAAAATAAATATGGAGGGAAGAAGTCTTGGTTTTCTGTATTTATTTAAATTCATGTCTATATGCTAACAGAACTAGAGTTCGCATTTATTGAGCACTTATAATGCCAGGCACTGTTCTAGCTGCTTTTCATGTATTAAGTCATTTAATGCTCATGACAACTTCGTGAGATGGTGCTGTCATTATCGTTTTACAGATGGGTGAACAGAAGATCCCTATCTATCCGTAAAAGAATTATACTAATATTCACAATGGCAAGCGTGAGTTCAGTCACTCCATGTTCACTGGTGGTAGACTTTGATCACTAACATAATTTGTTTAGAGAAGGGATTGGCAAAGTTTTTTTTTTTTTTAAGGGAAAGATAATAAATACCTTAAGCATCGTAGGTCAGATAGGTCTGCCACAACTACTCACCTCTGACACTGGAGCTCAAAAGCAGCCACAGCTAATAGGTAATGAATGAACATGGCTGTGTTTCAATAAAACTTTATTTGTGGAAACTGCAATCTGAAATTAACTTTCGTATGTCACATATTTCTCTTTTTTTAATCAATTAGTTTAAAATGTAAAAGCCATTCTTAGCTCATGGGCTGCCCAGTAGCCTACAGGCAGTAGACCGGATTTGGCCTGCCTCTTGATGTTGTAAATAAAGTATGGTTTATAACGCCTAAAACATTTACCCTTGCAGGAAAAGCTTGCTGACCCCTGACTTTTAGATTAAAACTACAGAGTTTCTAGTGGTAAAAAACAGTCGACCAGATTCCCCAGCAGCCTGTGGGCAAGGATCAAGTACAGCTACCTTTCAAATTATTGCAAAAAAATAGGTCCTACCATATTAGGGGGAGGGACAGGTGAAGAAGTAAAAGAAAAAGGAGTTAAGGAAACAGATTCCTGGTGGGAGAACTGGTGATGGTTTCTTTTAGAAGGCCCCCCCTGGTGGACAGGAGGCTTATAGCTGTGGAGTAGAATAAGAAAAGAATTTTTTTCTCTTTCTTGTCCTAGGGGACTTAGAGCATTAAAATGATGGTGTTGGCTACGAATGAGGTCTCCCTGCCTTATCTTACTTCATCATCACATCAGCCCTGCAAGCAGGCATATGTAGATGAGGAAGCTGAAGGCTGACAGTATTGGGGCCAAGTCACACGGTACAAAGTGCTGGAGCTGGCTCAGTTGTAAGGTGATCAGGAAATACTAGCTGTTCCCTCAGGAACCCCAGGAACGACAGGCAGGACAGAAGGCATTTCTCTTTCAGTCCCCAAATGCTGAGGGCGAAGGGCCCATCTGCGGAATCCAGAGGAGGGGGTGATGTGGAGGGAGGGGCTTGTCTCTCATCAACTAGCCCAGCTGCCTGGAGGGTGGAGGGGCTGCAGTTTTGTTTGTTTTTTAAAATTCAGTTTGTCTTAGTTCATTCATTCTGCTATAACGAAAACACCATAGACTGAGTGGCTTATAAACCACAGAAATTTATTTCTCACGGCTTTGGAGGCTGGAAGTCCAGGATCAAGGGGCCAGGGTCTGGTGAGAGCCTGGCTTCCTGGCTCATAGCCGGCCATCTCGCTGGGTCCCCACGTGGCAGAAAGGCTGGGAGCTCTCTGGGGTCTCTTTATAAGGGCACTAATCTTAACCAAGGAGGCTCTGCCCTCGTGACCTGATCACCTCCCAAAGGCCCCACCTCCAAATACAATGGGCGTTAGGATTTACTATGAGTTTGGGGGGAACACAAACATTTGGTCTACGCCAGAGTTGAAATTCACATGAAGTAAGATTAACCATTTTAAAGCACACAATTCAGTGGCTTTTAGTACATTCACAGTGTCATGGGACCACCACTTCTATCTAGTTCCGAAACATTTTCAACATCAGAAAATAAAACCCCCTACCCATTAAGCAGTCACTCCCCCATTCCCCCTTCCCTCCAGCCCCTGGCAACTACCTCTCTGCTTTCTGTCTCTATGCATTCACTTATTCTGGATAGTTCATAAAAAGGGAATCACACATATAAATGTAATCTTTTGTCACTGGCTTCTTTCATGTAGCATAATGTCCTCAAGGTCATCCATGTTGCAGCATCAATCAGTACTTTCTTCCTTTTTATGGCTGAATAATATTCCACTATATGTATAGGCCACATTGAGTTCATTAATTCATCCATTGGTAGACATCTGGGTTGCTTCCACTTTAGGCTACTGTGAATAGTGCTGCTGTAAACATTCATGTGTGGGTTTCTTTTCTTTTTTATCTTTTGGCCACACTGCACAGCATGTGGGATCTTAGTTCCCTGACTAGGAATCAAACCTGTGCCCCCTGCATTGGCAGCACAGAGTCTTAACCACTGGACCGCCAGGGAAGTCCCTCCTGTGGTATTTTAACAGCAGCGAAACTACACATAAAACGGCAACTGCAGATAAAGTTGATGAGATATCTCGCGGATTCCATTCAACAGAGGGAAGGGGGAGTGAAGGTGAGTCAGAGTGAAACCCCCTCTCTCACCCCCGCTTCTGCCAATTTCAGAGTGTGCTTCCCTTACACTTACCTGCGAAGGTGGGAGAGTAGAGACTGGTCCAGAGAGGTGCCATACGGACAGGCTGGGGTCGTGTGGGCAGAGCTGAAATGCCTCAGCACCTCCAGGAACCTCGAGTCCTCCATCTATAATGTAGGGAATTGGGAGAAGTTGACAGGGCGAAGATGACTCGCCTTCAATCTGTCACTGGAGATAAATCTGTTGTAGGTCATAGCAGAGAATGAACATATGGCTCCATTGTCTAACTTCTTCATGAGGATTTTGTTCTAATCAAAGAGAATCCTTGTCCTTTTATTTCCTGAGCTCAGCAAGAAGCACTTTGAAACTGTCTCAGGCCCCAGAACAGCCTCCGCCATGGTCTCTGGTTCTAATTCCCAAGCAGCATCTTCTTTGGCTCCATGAACATAACCGCTGTCCTTCTGATGACCTTGTGGAGCTAAAGAGAACAGGCCAGCTGAAGGTTTTCACTTTTCCAGTTGGAGGAAGAGCTGTGCCCACACTGACCTCAGTCTCAAAGCTCTTGTTGAATGCCACGATGGGTCTCCCCTTACCTGCGTCTCCCCCCAACACCCACCCACGTGCACAGTCCTCC
This sequence comes from Eubalaena glacialis, assembly GCF_028564815.1. NCBI lineage: Eukaryota > Metazoa > Chordata > Mammalia > Artiodactyla > Balaenidae > Eubalaena > Eubalaena glacialis. The sequence goes on along the minus strand of NC_083721.1, from coordinate 12,526,673 downwards.
CAGGACCCCCGAGGAGGCAGCTGGAAGACAGGCCGGCCAAAGCGAGGGGCAGTCTTTGGCCTGAGCAAAAGCAACGAGTTGTTTATTTGCATTTTCTGAGCCCAAGAGAAGAATGCCATGTTCTTCTCATGGAAGGAGCCTGAGAGGTCCTGCTGAGAATGTGTTTGGATGGGCACCACGCCCAGGAGGAAAAGGACCAAAGCAGATTTGCATGAAGGGTTGCTGATGGAGCATGGTGGCTGGTGGAAGCCCCCAGGTGGAATTCCACCCGGGGAGTGTGAGGCACACATGGGCTGCTGCTTCTAAGCTTTGTGTTTCTCTGGGCCACAGGCACCCCACTGTTTCCAAGCTGTGGGGTTCCGGAAGTCCTGTGCCAAGAGGCCAGCTCTCGGTGGGAGGTTTGCACATGTCACTACCTCAGTTACTTGCTGCAAATGCTGACTTTCAAAATGCAAGCCGCCTGCTGTAAAATTCAGCCCTTCTGGATTCACGAAGCTTGTTAGCAGGGCCGCTCCTGCTTTGTTGATGCTGGGGCATTTGCTGCCGCTTCACGAAAAAGCAGTGCCTACCCAGGGACCAAGCAGTTCCTGGGAGGCCCTGTGAGCAGCCCCACTGCCGACCCCGCAGATGGGCAGTGCGCGGTGCTGCGCCCGCCCAGATCCCTGCACCAGGCCTGCTACCTGCCCCAGCTGCTGCGAGGGTGAATGAACGGCCCACAGCTGCCCTCTTTTGCAGAGAATTGCCCCCTCACCATTTTTTTTTAATTAATTAATTTATTTATTTTTGGCTCTGTTGGGTCTTCGTTTCTGTGCGAGGTCTTTCTCTAGTTGCGGCAAGCGGGGGCCACTCTTCATCGCGGTGCACAGGCCTCTCACAGTCACGGCCTCTCTTTTTGCGGAGCACAGGCTCCAGACGCGCAGGCTCAGTAGCTGTGGCTCACGGGCCCAGTTGCTCCGCGGCATGTGGGATCTTCCCAGACCAGGGCTCGAACCCGTGTCCTCTGCATTGGCAGGCAGACTCTCAACCACTGCGCCACCAGGGAAGCACCCCCCCCCCACCATTTTTGTCTTAGTCTGCGTGGGCTGCTATAACAAAAATACCACACACAGCGTGGCTTATAAACAACAGAATGTTTTTCTCAGTTATGGAAATGGACGTCCAAGCTCAGGGTGCCAGCATGGTGGGGTGAGGGCCCTCTTCTGGGTTGCTGACTTCCCGCTGTGTCCTCACATGATGGAAGGCACAAGGGGAGCTCTCTTTTATAGGGCACTAATCTCACTCATGAGGTTTTTGATCTAAAAGCCTCCCGAAGGCCTCACTTCCTAATACCATCACCTTTGGGAGTTAGGATGTGAACGTATGAATTCGGAGGGACACAAACATTCAGACCACAGCACTTTTCTTACAAGTATTTCTCCTGAGAGTACTGTTTCAATAAACCACTCATTCAAGAATCTCGGAAACTGACCTGAGACATCCAGTGTGAGGGGCCTGGGGGTACATATTGGTCCCTGTCGGCCCACACTGCTGGCACAATGTCACCCGCAGCCTCTGGGGGAGCCAGAGTGGAAGGACCATCGGGGAGCCTCCCCACTAGCAAGTGATGTCAGGGAAGAGTCAGCCGTTGGTTCATACATCTGACATCTGGTGAGTCTGAGAAAACTGATGCCCACAAGGGCCCCCTTTCAATCTGTCCCTGTCCTTCTCCATGGGTGGTGACCCCTTGTTCCTGCTCCAGGTTACCTGGGGAACTAAGGCCTGACGCTGAGTCCTCCCTGGCAGCGGGGGGAGCTGCATGAGCCTTCTCATCCACTTTCCCCGGAGCTGGTCCACTCTCGGCAGCCCATATTGTCTAGTGGCGGCCTCCTGGAAAGCACCACTGCCCTGAAGCTTTCACCCCACTCCCTGCCCCACTCAGACCCTGGAACACCGATGTCAACCAGACTGGACATGACTCTGCACCAGCCCCGGACTCAGGGTCCCCCTCCCGCTGTGCTGCCCTCTTGTTTCCCAGCTTCTGTCTGACTTGGTCTTAGCTTGGTCTCAGGAAGATCTATCTGTGCTTCAGTTTCCTCATCTGTAAAATGGGCACAATAATAGTAACTCCTCCCTAGTGGTGTGGAGAGTGACCATGCTTCACACCTAATAAGAACCACCATAAATGAAAGCTTTTTTATCTTCAATTATTTCTTCCTCTTGAGGGTCAGCATCCAGCAGGGCCAAAACTTCACCCGTTATACCGCATTCAGGGCATCAGCCAGAGCTCAAGGGCAAAGTAAGAACAAGCTGCTGAGGGGGGAGAACAAGGCAGCCCCTCCAGCCCTGCCACAGAGGGGAGTTTGGAGGAGGAATGACTGTCTGCAGAGCTCCAAGGAAAGTGTCAAGGCCTGACCTTCCTTGGAGTCTTCAGCCAAGTCCATTGTGAAGTTTCCCACACTTGGACTTGAACGGCCAGGCCCAGTTTTGGCAGGATAGTTGTAAACCCGGAACTATGGTCACTGGGTTTTCAGAAGCCCATTGTAAGCCTGACCACCAATGCAGAGTTGGCCAAACTCCATCCCATGACTGGACAGTAGCCTCAGAGATTAAATCCTAAATAAATACTCCAACTAAATGCCCTGTCAATTGGAAGCCACACTGGCCTATAGCTGGAAATAAGGCAAGAAAGAAGCACGATAACATCAACCAGATAAGGGAAAATTCAGGAAGCCAACTAATAATTATCCAAGGCCATCACATTCTTTGTAGGAATTTCAAATCAACAGGCACCTCCCCGTGGGGGCAGTGCTGGGCTCCCTGGAGAATCAATGAGATGGTAACTAATCACGATGCTGATCATCTAGTACAGAGCCAGCAGCCACGTGTGCTTAGCTAATCTTAAACTGAAATCAGTTAATAACATTTATTTAGTTAGTTAGTTTTAATTTTTTTAATTTTGGCTGCATTGGGTCTTCGTTGCTGCGTGCAGGCTTTCTCTAGTTGCGGCGAGCAGGGGCTACTCTTTGTTGTGGTGTGCGGGCTTCTCACTGTCGTGGCTTCTCTTGTTGCGGAGCACAGGCTCTAGGCGTGCGGGCTTCAGTATTTGTGGCTCGTGGGCTCAGTAGTTGTGGCTCGCGGGCTCTAGAGCGCAGGCTCAGTAGTTGTGGCGCACGGGCTTAGTTGCTCCGCGGCATGTGGAATCTTCCCGGACCAGGGCTCGAACCCGTGTCCCCTGCATCGGCAGGCGGGTTCTTAACCACTGCGCCACCAGGGAAGTCCAGTTAATAAAATTTAAAAGTCAGCTCCTCAGTCACGCTAGTCACTCAGTGGCCACGTGACCAGTGGCTTCTGTCTTGGACGGTGCAGAGAGTTCTGTTAGGCGATGCTGAGCTAGTGTGTTAAGTCAGACTCGGAGACACAAGCCCAACTCACTGCAATGAAATGGAGCGGATATTTTATTGCCAACCGAGGGTGAAATCGGATCAAAATCCCAGGCACAGAAACATGGGATAAAGTACCTCCTACTCCCACCCTGGCTCACCTTCCTGGGGATGCCCTCACACGTCCCTAGTCTCCAAGCCCTCAGGGCCCTGTCCTGCCGGGAGACCTTGGTGCAGCCCAGACTTTGTGGGCACCAACCCCTGCAGAGCCGCACCCGCAGCCGTCGTGTCCACCTTTGCTGCCCCAGCTGCACACAGCTCATGGCGCCCTTTTGCTCTGGCCACCTGTCCTGCTGCAGCTGCTGCCACCAGCCCTTCTCTGGGCACCGCTGCTGCTATCAATTCACCTTCTATTGCCTCCTGAGAAGAGCACGCCTTCCGAGAAGAGCCAGCCCCCCTTCCTCCTGGCCCAGCAGGCTAGCGCCACCCCCCCCCCAAGGAAGGGTCCAGAGAAACCTCAGGCCAAGCCCTCTTCACACCAAGGCCCTGTCTCCCCGTTTCCCAGGCAACAGCGGCTGGTCCACCAGGCCCGTACCTCCTGCCCTCCTCTTCCTCTTAACCTTCAGGATCTTCCATCTTTTTGCTGAACCTGTGAGTGGAGTCAGCAGAGGCCCTTTTCTTTATCCTTTGGAGGTTTCAGCTTCACAAGACAGAGTATAAGAATGACATTAGCCCAATTCCCTGGCGGTCCAGTTCACTGCTGAGGCCTGGGTTCAATCCCTGGTCGGGGAACTCAGATCCTGCGAGCCTCGGGGCGGGACCAAAAAGAAAAAAGAAAAACAGAAAAAAAGAATGACATTAAATGGTCAAACCAAATGGCCATGGGAGCCCAGAGAGAACGATTCTACCTAATGGGCTGGAGATGCTAATGGAGATGGTGCTCAACAGGGTCCTCAGGAATGAGCAGAATTTTAAAAGGTGAAGGCGGGGACACCTGAGGGGGAGAGGGGAGCCGCAGCAGTGGGCCAGGAGGTGGGAACAGGAAGGGGATGTTTGGGAATGGGGAGCAGCCAGGGTGAGGGGCGCCATGGGAAATCAGGCTGACAGGGTACAGAACACCGCGAGCTGGGTCTGGACTCCAGGCTGCAGGACTGGCTGTAGGGGTGGCATCACCCACTTTGGGCAGGATCCCTCCATCTCCAAGAAGCAAAAGCCAGTGTTCAGAGCACGTAAGGGACTTGCCTGTTCAGCGCACCCACAGCCAGCAACGGGCTGGGCCTGGCCTCAAACCTGGGCCTCGAACTCTTGGAATAGTAATTGCTCCTGATTTTAACGTTGCGGATCACTATCCAGTTAGTCTTACTATCTATCTTATAAGTTACCAAATTACAGCTTAATTTTCTGTTGGAGAAATTAAACAACGTTCTTAGAAAGCTGTTCCAGGGACTGACTCGCAAGGGTGCTTGAAGATGCAGCGGGGACGTCCCTGGCAGTCCAGCGACTTCCCTGGCGGTCCGGCGACTTCCTTGGTGGTCCAGGGATGTCCTTGGCGGTCCAGCGACTTCCCTGGCTGTCCAGCGGTTGAGGCTTTGCCTTCCAGTGCAGGGCGTGTGGGTTTGATCCCTGGTGGAGGAGCTGGGATCCCACATGCCTCGCAGCCAAGAAGCCAAGACATAGACGGAGGCAATATTGTAGCAGATTCATTGAAGACTTTGAGAATGGTTCACATCAAAAAAAATCTTAAAAAAAAAAGATGCAATGAACTTCTCCAATGATACAAATATATGTCCAGGACCCAACAGATGATCTGTAGCAGAGCCCTTCTTTGGAATATTCCCAATCTTTGCTTGAAGATTGCTCACAGCCTAATTGCACTTCTTTCAGATGGGTCCGACAGAAAATCCAATTGGGGATTTATCTTGAGGTGAAAATGCAGCCTTCCTGCTTGTAAGCAAACTGCCCGCGATATCATGAGCTCAGACTGCAGGACTCGGCAGAACAAAGACAGGAAAGCTGGTCACTTCCGATCGGGGGTGCATATTAATTCCCCGTACTTTGTTGCAACTCATGACTCCATGGATGGAGTTCTTTCAAGAAAAGAAAAATAGACCTTGTCATTTCCTATTGTTTCAAAGACAAAATCCAGCCTGGGAAAGATTAAGGCAAGAGGAAGGGGACTCGTGTTCAGATGACTAAACAGCAATCTGACCTGGAAAATGCTTGATTAGTTTCCGAGGAAGGGAGGGAGTAGCAATTAGAGGGATGTGTAGAATCATGATATTACCTCCCTCAAGGAGAAAAAGCAAAATGTTCCCAACCCACTAACCATGAACTAGCAAGAGAATGTGTTAGGAATCTACGAAGCATTTGCAAACCCAGTGAGTTGCCTCCCAGCTCTGAGCTCCCGAACTTCCTTCCTCAGAACTTGACCTCTGATTGTAAAGCCTCTGGACCCTGGGAGAGCAAGGCATGTTGCTGTCAGCAGAGGGGGAATCACAGGAGCTAGCCAGGCTCGCCTCCTCCGAGGTTTCTGTTAAATCAGACTTGCCTACCTCACTCAGCTCAGGCACGTGGAAAACTTCTTTTCTTATGGAAGATGTCTTGGGAAGAATTCCAACTGTTCGGAAAAAATTAGAATAAAGACGTGTTGTACTGTGTTTTTAAATGAGGTAGATCTGTATATACAGACGTGAAAAATTCTTGAAGTCTTATTCAATGAAAAGGGCAAATTGGAAAATAATGCATAGATTATGATATCATTATGTAAAAGAAAAAGACTCCCACATAAAACTATATTTTTCTGTGTATGCATAGAAATCTATAGGTCTGCCTCTCACATTTGCAGGTCGGAGAGAAGGAACGAGTGTTACATACCAAACAGCCAAGCGTTAAAATGTTATAGACATCAGGCCAAAAATATAAAGTTATATAAAAAAATGTTCTCTTGCCTTCCTTGATAAATATGCCTTTATAACGACCTTGAAGCCCAGGTTCAAACTTAGAATTCTCAGGCTTTTCAGGGTTTGATGTGGCAACACGGCTGCATGGGGAGGAGGGGGCTGGTCTCAGACTCTGGCCCCTGATCCACCTTTCGCGTCCCACCTCCCTTCTGTCCCTCCCTGGGAGGGGCCTCACATACTTAAGTGTGGACGACACGGCTCCTGTGTCCATTCTTTGTTCCACCCATGCCCCCAACAGCCTTAAGTATGTGATCTCCTGCTGGGGGCCCAGCCCTATAGGAAGTCAGGATGGTTGACAAGGCACTGGGGTGAAACAGGGTGGAGAAGGCTGGAAGAGAGTGGAGAGCAGGTGGGTCAGGGCAAAGGGAAGGGATTCTGTACAAGGGCAAACAAAAAGCCCAAATATGGGGGGGACCTGGGCTGCAAGAGATAAGCAGGTAGATGACAGGGCTCAGGAAGCCCAGGCAGAGGCCAGGCCGGGCCTCTCAGCCGCCTGCCTATCGAAAACCCAGGGGAGGGAATTCCCTGGCGGTCCAGTGGTTAGGACTCTACACTTTCACTGCCCGGGCTTGATGCCTGGTCGGGGAACTAAGATCCCACAAGCCGTGCAGCACAGCCAAAAAAAAAGAAAGAAACCCAGGGGAGCTTGTGATAAGAATGAAGATTCCCGGGCCCCGCCCCCTGAGACTCAGTGGCTCTTGGGTGGGGATTTGGAATCTATCCTCTTAGACAACATGAAGAGCCCTGGGCGGGGGCTGCAGATGGCCTGGGCTGAGGACCAGGACTGGTCCCCGGGTCCTTGACCTGGGAAAGGCAGGGGGCAGGAAGCCAAGCAGGTGAAGACAGCTCAACTTCACGCCTCCAGAAATCCCAAACCCTCCTGTAAGCCTGTCTAAAAGCTCCCACTGACCCAGTGGGTATCCTTGGGTGTCTGCCTACAGGGCTGGTGAGAAGCTCAGGTGAGTGGGGTTTTACAAGCACTTCTCATATCTGTAGTAATTTCAGCTAGGGTGACCCACCATCCTGGTTTGCTGGGGACCAAGGGGTCTTCTGCAATGCGGAAGTCTCAGTGCTAAAGCCAGGGTCGTCATCCTGGGCAGTCGTGATGGGTGGACACACACGGGTGGTCACCCTAATTCTCACCTTCCTTCTGACCAGGCAGTGCAAGGATAGAAATCTCACATTGCAACAAACAGCCACTGGGTTCTAAATCTCATTTTCCTTAAATCCATGTCCCGAAGAAATATTATAGCATTTGCTCTTTTTCATTTTATAAGACATGTTGAAAAACTGCCATTCATTTCTAAATCCCTCTTTTCAGTCACTTTTAATATTCTTTTTAAAAGAAAGAAAGAAAGAGAGAAGGCCATTGGGACTAAAACTTCACATACTTGGACTAGACCCAAAGGTGAATATGTATTTCAGCAAAATTTATTCAGGGTCTTGAAAGTCAAGTGTGTGAATATAAAATGCACCTTTTCAGTCTAAAATAATGCCCTTTTCTGCGCTTGGATGCCTGAATCATGAAATGTCAGGTTGACATATTCGGCGATCCCAGGAATGTGACCCTAGAAAACAAGAAAGGAGAATGCGGTGCTTCTAAAGTCGTGGGCTCCTTGGGGCCTGCGAGGCTGCCCAGGCTGGTTGGCGGACTTGGGTTCTGGGAGGGTCCGGTCCAGCGGCCTTGCCCTGGGGCTGCTCCCATCTTACCTCCTTGTGACCCTTCCTGCTCATGGGGTCTGTTCAAACTCCTTTCACACACGAGCGTCATTCGTTTCAGCTTCAGCCCCTCACCCCGATTCCAGCGTGAAAGTGAGTCTGGGTCTCACACAAGGTGTCCTCGTGTGGGCGGGCCCAGGAGGATCCATCAGCACCTTCAAATTCCAGCCCCATCAACCCAGGCACAGAGCACCGCATCCCGCCCGCCCGTCACAAAGGCTCCCGGCCCCAGAGCTGCAGAAACCAGGCTTTCATCCTCTCAGATCTTCATTTGCTCAGTTGTTCTTTCCATCAGAATCACTAGCTGCTTGAAGGACAAAGAGAACATGGTGCGCGTGCATGGGTGCATCTGTGTGCGCATGCGTGCGGGTGCATCTGTGTGCGCATGCGTGCGGGTGCATCTGTGTGCGCATGTGTGCGGGTGCATCTGTGTGCACATGCGTGCGGGTGCATCTGTGTGCGCATGTGTGCACGTGCATGTATGTCTGTAGGTGTGTGCATGTGTGTGTGCATGCATGTGTGTCTTTTCTCCCTCTGCCCTTAAAAGCACGTTGCCAAGTGGCCAGGGCATGAGGTGTCGTTTCCACTTTGCGGGTCTTCATATATAAGTTTGACTAGCGGCCGGCTGGCGTAGAGGTCAGTAGGGTGGGTGCCGGTTTCTACTGACCTGGGATCTAACCCCATCTCTGCCACTCGGTAGCTGCGTGACCTTGGATGGCTTGCTTGGCCCCTCTGTGCCTCTGTTTCCTCCTCTGGAAAATAGAGATTACGGTAGTACAACCACAGAGTGCTGTGGCAGGAAGTAAATGAGGTTGGGAGCGCCAAGGGCTTGCACAGGGCCCAGATGTCAGAGTGCCCGGGGAACGGTAGCCGGGAGCCCCTGTTACCTGAGGATTCTCCAGGTGTTCCCACCCTCACAGGCAACCCTCCAACCCCACTGCTTGTTGAAAAGCCTGGCTTTGGTCAAGAAAGTGGGAAGTTTACTCACACAGAATTCCTAGGAAGTTTGTCTTTAATGAAAAGGAAAACAGAGAGGAGATAAAGGATGGAAGGAGCCCTGTCCCTGCACACCTGGCCAGGCCCTGGGCTCAGGGGCCCTCTCGGCCACCTGGGCTGTTTCCCTGGAGAAGGCCCGGCTCATGTCACCTTGTGTCCCAAGAATGATTCCCTTTTGGTCAGCGCTGGAGCCCACCCACCATCCCCAAGACCACAGCCCATCACCCGGCCCTGCCCAGCCCTCCAGAGCCCTTCAGGGAGATCACAGGATGGAGAAAGTCTTTGAAAAATCCTGTGTTCTAAGGCTCATCTAGGAAAACAGTGAAAGTAACACATTAGTGTATAGAAAAAACATCTACTAGAATGTGCTAGGCAGTGTCATCCCTACATATAAAAACATAAACATTGACATAGCAGTGTTATTCACAAGGGCCAAAAGGGGGAAGCAACCCAAGTGTCCACTGACAGATGATAAGCCAAATGTGGTCTATCCACACAACGGAATATTATTCAGTCTTAAAAAGGAAGGACATTCTGACACAGGCTACAATGTGTGAACCTTGAGGACATTTTGCTAAGTGACGTAAGCCAGACACAAAAGGACCAATACTGTGTAATTTCACTTATAGGAGTAGTCGAATCCATGGAGACAAAGTAGAATGGTGGTTGCCAGGGGCTGGGGGTGGGAGGAACGGGGGAGTTGTTATTTAATGGGTATAGAGTTTCAGTTTTGCAAGATGAAAGGCGCTCTGGAGATGGGTTTCATAACAATCTGAATGTACTTAACACCACTGAACTGTGCCCTTGGAAGTGTTTAAGATGGTAAGTCTTGGGTTATGTGTATCTTACCACAAGTCAAAAAGTATACGTAAACATTGATATTCATACTTAAAAATGAAAAGCTAACATTATGAAACCAAATACTTGTGTGACTCTGCCAGTGGTTGGTTCAGGGCTCCTCAGCCACGCTCAGCCCGCATTTCACAGCCGGAGTACATCCTTCTAGAATGAAGGCTGCAGCTCTTTCTACCCTGTGGTGAAGCCATGGTGGGAAAACCCCATATTCGGGCCCACCATGAGAAACAGACAAATGAAAGGAGTCGCAGGGTTCTGGCTGTGCCGGGACACAGGGGAGTGTGGCGGGACAAGCGGGATAGGTAGGAAATTGGAGTCTAAAGGGGCCCAGACAATCTCACCAGACATTCCAGCAACCACGCTTCTCCGTATTTACTCAAAGGAGTTGAAAACTTATCTCCACACACAAACCCACACACGAATGTTTAGAGCAGCTTTATTCATAATCACCAAAACTTGGAAGCAACCAAGAAGTCTTTCAGTAGGTGAATGGATAAACTGTGGTCCATCCAGACAACGGGATATTATTCAGTGCTAAAATGAAATGAGCTTTCAAGCCATGAAAAGATATGAAGGAAATTTAAATGTGTATTACAAAGTGAAAGAAGCCAATCTCAAAAGGCTGCCTACGCTATCATTCCAACCATATGACATTCTAGAAAAGGCAAGACTACAGAGACAGTAAAAGCATCAGTGGTGGCCAGGGTTAGGCGAGACGGAGGGATGAATAGATGGAGCTCAAAGGATTTTTAGGGCAGTGAAAATACTCTGTATGATACTATAATGTAGATACATGTCATACATTTGCCCAGACCCATAGGATGTACAACACAAAGAGTGGACCTTAATGTAAACTATGGGTAATAATATGGACTAATAAATAATAAAAACTATGGACTTCGGGTAATAATAACGTGTCAACGTAGGTTCATTGATTGTGACAAATGTACGCCTCTGGTCTGGGGTCTCAATAATGGGAAAGGCTGTGCGTGTGTGGCGGCAGGTAGTTATGGGGCCTCTCTGTACTTTCCATTCAGTTTTGTTGTGAACCTAACACAGTTCGAAAAAAATAAAATCTATTTAAGAGGAAAAAGAAAAAATACGGGTAAATAAAGGCTAACTACTTTTTTAAAAAAGGACCCAGACAAGTTCCTTGAGAAATTAGAAAATGTCCTAGTTTATTAAATTCCATTCATTTCTTCATTCAATAATTTTTTTTTATTTGCCATCTCTTCTTTGGTGAGGTGTCTGTTCAGATTTCTTGCCTATTTTTAGTTGGCAAAATAAACTTATTTTCTTATTGTTGAGTTTTAAGAGCTCTTTATATATTTGGGATGTTAGACCTTGATCAGATAAGGACTTTTAAAAAATATGAGGGCTTACTCTGTGCCGAGTGCTGTTCTAGGGAGTGAACAAAACAGAAAACACCCCACCCGCATGGATCTTACGTTCTAAGTAACCCACAGTAGGCCATCTTGTGATAAATGCTATGGGGACAAATAAAACAGAGTAAGGTGGAGGAAGAGACCTTGGGATGCTACTTTATAAGAATGGTCAGGGAAGGTCTCGCTGATAAGGTTGTATTTGAGCACAAACCAGAAGGAAGTGAAGGAACAAGCCACAAAGCAGAGGGAAGAGGGCTCCCGGAAAAGGCAGAGTGAGTGCAAAGGCCCCGAGGAAGAGAACATGCTCGGCCTGTTTGAAGGAGAGCAGGAGGTCAGGGTGGTGGAGTCGGGTTGGGGAGGGCAGGGGCTGGTCATTTAGGGCCATGTAGGCCCCTGAGAAGGACTTTGGCTTTGGGTTGTGGATCCATTTCCTGCAGCTGCTGTAACAAATACCACAAACTAGGTGGCTTAAAACAACAGAAATTAGTCTCTGACAGTTCTGAACCCTAGAAGCCAGAAATCCAGGGGTTGCAAGGGCTGTGTTCTCTGAAGGCTCTAGGGGAGGATCCTCCCTGGCCTCCTCCAGCCTCTGGTGGCTCCAGGTGGTCTTGGCTTGTGGCTGCATCACTCCAGTCTCTGTCTCCCTCTTCACATGCCCTTCCCTTCTCTCGGTGTCTCCTTCTCTGTGTGTCTCTAAAAGGACACGTCATTGGATTTAGGGCCCTCCTGGATAACCCACGATGATCTTGTCACGAGGTCCTTAATTTAGATTATATCTGCAAAGACTCTATTTCCAACAGCATGGAGGTCAACGGCGGTGTGACAAGAGCCACTTCCGTGATGCTGTGTGGACTAGAGCCCACCTGGAGTAGGTTCAAGAGAAAATGCGAGGGAACAGCAGGTGTGGACGATGGTTTTAAGGTGCTTCGCTATAAAGGAAAGCAGAGAAGGGAGACAATAGCTAGAGAAGGATGGGAGGTCAAGAGGGGATTTTTTAATATGCTGTTTAATTTTTTTATTTAATTTATTTATTACATAAATGCAGTCACATTTATATATAATTTCGGTAAGCCACTTTGTGGCAACAATACATTACAACTATCTTCCCATGTTATTTACTGTACTTCTACAACTGACTTAAATTTTTTTCTTTATTTTTTATTGTGGTAAAATATATATAACACAAAATTTTCCATTTTAACCACTTTCAAGTGTACAGTTCAGGAGTATAAAGTATATTTTTGTGCAATCATCACCACCATCCACCACCAGAACTCTTTTCATCTTGCAAAACCGAAACTTGGTATCCATTAAAGACTAACTCTGCATTCCTCCCCCGTCCAGCCCCCTGGCAACCACCACTCTGCTTTCTGCCTCTGACTCTGACTACTTTGGGAAACTCATGTAAGTGGAATTATGCAGTATTTGTCCTTTTGTGTCTGAGTCATGTCTCTTGGCAGAATGTCCTCAAGTTTCACCCACGTTGTAGCCTGTGTCAGAATTTGCTTCCTTTTTAAGGCTGAATAATATTCCATCGTATGGATAGACCACATTTTGTTTATCCATTCATTCCTTGATGGACACTTGGGTTGCTTCTGCCTTTTGGCTATTGTGAATGATGATGCTATGAGCATGGTGTACTACTACAACTGGCTTTCGTGTTTATTTGGATAGGTGACTTCAAAAGGTACAAAAGAGCACGTAGTGAAAGCGTGACTCCTCCCATCCCATCCCCCTCCTCTCTACAGTTTTAACCACAAGTGGTCACAGTTACCAGTTTCTTGTGATTTTTCCACAAACAGTCTATGAGTATATGAGCATTTATGTATTTATTTTTCTTTTTAAACAAATGGTTGAGTGCATACACATAGTTTTGTATCTTGATTTTTCTATCCCCAGTCAGTACACATATCATGTCCTTGCTCCTAACAATGGCTGCAGGTGTTCCACTATGTGGATGTACCATAGTTTATCCATCCATTCCTTTTTGATGGACATTCAAGATGCTTCTAATCTTTTGCTATTACAGTGTTGTTAGGTGTAGTAGACTGAATGGTGGCCACCCGAACATATCAAGTCCTAATTCCTGGAACCTGGGAGTGTTACTTTATGTGGGAAAAATTTGAAGATGTGATTAAAGATGTGATTAAGACTCAAGATGGGGCTTCCCTGGTGGCACAGTGGTTGAGAATCTGCCTGCCAATGCAGGGGACACAGGTTCGAGCCCTGGTCTGGGAAGATCCCACATGCCGCGGAGCAACTGGGCCCGTGAGCCACAACTACTGAGCCTGCGCGTCTGGAGCCTGTGCTCCGCAACAAGAGAGGCCGCGATAGTGAGAGGCCCGCGCACCGCGATGAAGAGTGGCCCCCACTTGCCGCAACTAGAGAAAGCCCTCGCACAGAAACGAAGACCCAACACAGCCATAAATAAATAAATAAATAAATAAAAGACTCAAGATGAAGAGATGATCCTAGATTACACCTATCTCCTACTTTTTTAAAGTTCGTTTTAGGCCACTTCACTTTTACTAAAGACCTACGTTAGTACCTGTTTTTGCTAACCGAAAGAATTTCGAAGAGGATTTTCATTTATATGAAAAAAAGGCAAAAATTGAAAAATAGCATTCAGCATTTGTTTTGCAGCGAGCTGTTATAGAGGTAGTCATCCTGAGCAGCTAGAGTGGTACCACCGAGCTCCTTCCCCAGGAACTCCGCTCAGCATCTCAGCACCAAGCCGCCAGAGCTTTGAACTGTCTGAGCATCTGTGCTCAATTTACTTTGTGCATTCATTAACAAGATGTGTCCTAAGGTAATTGCTTCTTTACTTTATGCCAGTTTGGCTTACGGAAGATTTCATAGCAATGCTCTACTTTTGGATAGTGGGGGGAAACCTGTATCTGAGTGAAATCATATGTGTCCTTAGAGAGGCAGAGGGAGATTTGGTACAGACAGAAGAGAAGAAGGCACACACAGAAAGAAGGTGATGTGAAGACAGAAGAAGAAACTGGGATGCTGGCAGCCATGAGAAGCCGGAAGAGGCAAGGAAGGACTTGTCTTCAGAGAGTGTGGACCAGCTGACACCTTGATTTTGGCTCAGTGACACCAGTTTTGGACTTTATCTCCTAAATGTGAGATAATAAATTTCTGTTGTTTAAGCCACCAAGCTTGTGGTAATTTATAGCAGCCACAAGAAACAAATACAATAAATATATCCTCAAAACGTAAATCTACACACATTTGTGACTATATCTATAGGAAAATTGCTAGAAGTGGAATTATGAGGTAAAAGGATAAGTGTACTTTAAAATTTGATAGATATTTACCAAAATGCCCTTCATCAGGGTGGTCCTAATTTCAGCTCCTGCCAGCTATAAACAAGAATGCCTATCCCCCACTTGGGGCGACTTCCCATCCCCCACCTGGTCTCACGCATGCACATTTCACCAACAGGTGAAGTCTGTAAATCTAGCTCTGGCTGTCGGAATGTGAACAGAAGTGATGTGTGCATCCAGGGGAAGTGAGAAGAGGGTGTGCCTTCTCCACTTTCTCTTTTCCTCGCCACCAGCTGGAAGTCAATTTCAAGGCCTTGGGAAATGGTAGAGCCCACATGGTGGAAGGAATCCATCAATGAGTCACTGAACCACCAAGCGGAAAAATACTGTCCACCAACTAGAAACATCCACACGGGACTATTACAGAAGCAAGAAATGCATTTCTACTGTATTAAGCCTCTGAAATGTTGGCTTTTGTCACATTACTCTAATACACCATGATACTATTTTTTAAATAAAAACACCAGATCCCCTTTTCTGAGGACTCACTTGGGAAGTGTTGGTCACATATGTCAAGGTTAAGAATGACATTAGCTGCTGGGACTTCCCTGGTGGCATAGTGGTTAAGAATCCTCCTGCCAATGCAGGGGACATGGGTTCGATCCTTGGTCCAGGAAGATGCCACATGTCACGGAGCAACTAAGCCCGTGCACCACGACTGCTGAGCCTACACTCTGGAGCCCGCGAGCCACAACTACTGAGCCCGCGTGCCACACTACTGAAGCCTGTGTGCCACAACAAGAGAAGCCACTGCAATGAGAAGCCTGCACACCCCAACGAAGAGTTGCCCCCGCTCGCCTCAACTAGAGAAAGCCCGGGCGCAGCAACGAAGACCCAACACAGCCATAAATAAATAAATAAATGACATTAGCTGCTCTTTATTCTTTATCATGATGAGAAAGTATCCTTCATTTCATGGATTACCAATTGCCTTACAATTCGGGGGATGCGGTTTCAATCCCTGGTCGGGGAACTAAGATCCCACATGGGGCAGGGCAACTAAGCCCACACGCCACAACTAGAGAGAAGCCCACGCGCCATGACAAAAGACCCTGCATGCCACAACTAAGACCCAACGCAGCCAAATAAATAAATATTAAAAAAAAAAAGTAAACAGAAAATGCAAATTAAAACATTTCGGTAGATGAAAATTCTTCCCCTAAAACCAACTACAAAGCACAAGACTCATTCGGACAAATAACAAAAAGAAAACCTAGAATCAGATAGTCAAAAAATAAAAACAGAAATGGAAGGAAAAATTAAAAAAAAAATTTTTTTTGTTTTCAATTGAGGAAGCAGAAAAGAGAAGAGACGCTTCTGACACCAAATTCATTGTGCGGAGAGAGAGGATTTGTTTTAAGATGGGGACCATTACGTAATTATAGATTAATGGGATGGATGATGCTGTAGGGAGTATGGTGATGTGGAGGAGAGAGGGGGGTCGGCCAGAGCTGTGTCCTGGGCGGGGAACAAGGCCCTGGCCTTGGCGGGAGCCCGGACAGTTTGTCCACAGAAATGGGGACAGATGCCAGGTGGAGGCAAAGTGGTGGCAGGAGCGTGTGGACCATCTCTCTGATAGGGGCTTCTGTTTTCTCTGTGAATTAGGAGGCAAGAGAGGATGGGAGGAGGGCAGAAATCTGGCGAGAGAGGAGACGTGACATGGGTGCCTAAGGGAAGAATCTAAGGACCAGGGGTGCCCTCCCTATGACCATGACCATGGTGTTCTCTCCATCACGCTGTGCTGGAATGTTGTTTTTAACAACGGTTGGGGTTTTGCCAAACAAAGTTCCCAAGGGAGAGGGCCGAGTGTGGGAGCTGACTGGGCCTGCTGGGGGGGTTTAAAGGCGCCCTGAGGTCTGTGAGGGGGGGTTCAGATGCAGGGGCAGTGAAGAGGCAGCAAACAGAGCTGTACAAAGACCCCGAGGGGTTGAAGAAGTGTCAGAGGCAGGGTTTTGAGGGGGGAGAGAGGATTATGATCTAGAACAGCCAGGAGGACATCGACCCACACCCATCTGGGAATCGGGGGATTGGGGAGAAACTGGTCCCCACTTCACAGGGTGCACAGAGAGCGGTCCTCAGGGGAGAGTCAGGCTTTCGATGCGACAGAGAGAAGGAGACACTGAAGGGGAGATTGCGCATAGGAGGGATTTTCGTGGATGTACCACAGGCTCTCCAGGGCCAAATGGTAGGGGTCGGGATGAGAGACCCAGGAGTCTTGGGCTTCTTGGGACCATCAAAAACGGGAATAAAGGGCATGATGGGACCAGCCAGAATGGTCCCCAAGCAGATCACAGGGGCCTGGGACCCTCTACATTCTAGTGAAGTTCCTCACTCAACAACTTTCTATTAAAATTTGACCTGTGGCAGGCACCATGAGAGAACCCCAGCTGGACCCAAACCTGACAGACGTCTTTCCTGGGGAGGCTGTGTCCGAAGATTGAGGCCGTGATATGCTGGGTCCGTCACCTCCCTCGATCCAGGAGAACTCAATTATCACTTGGTTCTGGAGGGTTTGACTGTCCTCAAATCACATCTCCTGAAACTATGAACAGTAACTGAAAATTCTGGGACTCTTTCTCTGTGCCACGTTAAGTGTTTTTACAGGGAGTATTTCATTTAGTCTTCATAACAGCGCTATGAAGTTAGGTGTATTATTATTCCCATTTTACAGATGAGGACACTGAGGCAGACAAAGGTGAAGTAACTTGTTTGGATTTCAGAGCCAGCAAGAGGTGGTGTCAGGATTTGAACATGAGCCTGTGATCTTCACCCAAGCTGCTCTGCCTGGTACCAGCACAGGCAAGCACCAAAAAAGCCTAAACTGACACATGTCTGCAGAAGAGGGGTGATGCTCAATTGCCCCAACTCTGGAAATGAAAAGATTTTTCTTTCGATTCAGAAGTTACTCCCCATCCTCCCCCCATAGTCACCCACTCAGTGATCAGCTCTCATTGTTTCTACCTCTCTCAGTTAAATGGCCAAATGGTGCTTGCAATGGTGACTTACCATTTCAAAACTGCCAGCAGAAAATGCTCAGTAGAGGAAAAAGAGAAGTTGCCAGATTAGATGTTGATTCAGGAGCAATGAGCGATTCCCACGTTTGTCTGTCTGACAGTCGAGCGCTGAAGCATCTGGCTCGGGTCTTCTTTTGAGTGTGGAACTAGGGAAGACTCTTTGAAGTGTTCCTCTGTTTTCCTCTGGCGGGCATGTGCCCTTCAGTCTTTCAACACTCCAGCACAAAGCATTGGCTCAGTGCATCTTGATTTTCCACAGCCCGAGGCAACTTCATCAATTCTGACTCTGGTTTCTCTTTTTTTTTTTTTTTTTTAAATTTATTTATTTAATTTATGTATTATTTTTGGCTGTGTTGGATCTTCGTTGCTGTGCGTGGGCCCTCTCTAGCTGCAGCAAGCGGGGCTTCTCTTGTTGTGGAGCATGGGGTCTAGGCACGCAGGCTTCAGCAGTTGTGGCACGCGTGCTCAGTAGTTGTGGCGCACAGGCTCAGTTGCTGTGAGGCATGCGGGATCTTCCCGGACCAGGGCTCAAACCCGTGTCCCCTGCATTGGCAGGCGGATTCTTAACCACTGCGCCACCAGGGAAGCCCCTCTGGTTTCTCTTGTTTACATTGTTAAGCGTTGCAGGAATGGGGCCACCGTGAGGTAAGAGGAAGATGGAGATGGGTTGTGTAGCTATACCAATTAGATTGGGTTCATCTGCAAGTAACCTAATCCTGAAAACAGTGACTTAACCTGTAGAGAAGAACACACATAGGCCTTCCTGAGTGGTACGGTGGCCCATGGTGTTACAGACCCAGGCTCCTTCTACCTTGTTGCTCTGCCACACATGGCTTTCTTTTCCAAGGTCATCTCATAGTCCAATATGATTGCTGGAGCTCCAGCCATTACCACTGCATTCCAGGTGACAGAAAAGAGAAGAAGAGGAAGAAATCACTTTTAAAGAGATGTTCCACTATTACCTCCACCCCTTCACTTTAATTTCTCTCTCCAAAGTTTTCTTCTATGGCTACCTCTAGATGTGAAGAATATTGGGGGATGTAGTGTTTTAGTTGGCAGCACTGTGTCCAGCTTTAAAAAAAAAAAGTGCTCTTTTGCTAAGAGAAAAGGAAAGAATTGCAACTGGGAGGCAAATGGAGGGCTTTGTTATAGTTACTCCGCTGTATTATAAGGAAGAAGTTCAAGGCCATGGGTTCAGGAAGAACTAGGAGACATACATGTGTCTGGTGCTGGGATCTGTGGACAAGCTATGCTGGGTAAGCATATGCAAGCAAAGTGCCCAGAGGTGGTGGGTCTAAAGGTGATTTCTGCCTCCCCCAGAGCAGCCTGAAGGTGGGAGGCACAGGGAGGTGCTATTTAAATGGTAAAAAGAAGATGCTAAATTTGTCTCCTGGCCAATTCAACAGAGGTCCACTCTAGTTCATCGTGCCAGGGATGGGGGCCCAGCACTATGGGATCTCTGTCTGTCTCTCTTTATTCCGACACCCAGCTAATCACTGCAGGATCCTTGACAATGTCACAGAAAGTCAAGTTCAGGACTCGGCCCATCTCTCATGAGTTCAGACCTGTTATTACAAGTGTCCATGCATAGCCCAGCTTCCCCAGGCTCAGTAAGCCACCCATGTAGGAGGAGTCTCAGCTGGGTCAGGTTCAGGGCCCCCACTGGCCCAGATGTTGCCTCTGTGACAATTAAAAAAATAAGAAAAAGGTGCTCTCTCTGGGGAGATGCAGCTCCATGCTCAATCTCAGCATCCACGCAGCCAGGACCATTTGTGCTGTGTACAACCTGCACAGCTGTGAACGGCAGCCCTGATAAAGAGGATATAAACTAGGGGCTGGCATCACGTTTTCTGGTCACCCAAACAACCATTACTGATTATTTCCCAAGTGTGAGGAGTACCTCGTACTCCTGCCCCATTGATGTGGGCCCTCCCTCCACCCTGCCAAGCTGGAGAGGATAGAGCAAAGCAGTGAAGAACATAGGTTCAGATTTAGATAAACCTGGGGTCAAATCCTGGCTTCGCACTTATGAGTTGGGCGATCTTGGGCAGCATGACGACCCTCTTGAGACTCAGTTTCCTTGTCTCTAAAGAGAATCATAACACCTATCTCAGGATTCTTATGAAAGTTCAGGGAGAGATAACCTATGTGGTTTAGTTAGAATTAGGCTCAGCTTTGAGAAGCAGAAAAACCCAAGAGAGTAATGGCTTAAAAAAATACCAGTTTCTTTTCTCCCACTACTCAAGACGGCAGGTACATCCATCTCCAAGATGTGACTCCCTTCTCAAGGTCAGGTTATGGTCCATGGTGTTGGAGTTCCAGGGACAAATAACCTGCCCATTCCAGCTCGCTGGAAAGAGAGGGGTGGGCAGGTGAGAAGGTACATGTCTCAGAAGTCACACAAACAGTTTCTGTTTGTAACCCAGAAATCACAAGGTTATGCTTCAGTGGGAAGCTGGGAAATGTAGATTTTATTCGGGAGGGTCCTGCTACCAGCTGAATATTGGGGTTTCAATTATTAAAGAAGTAGAGGAGATAGTGGGGGACCGCTACAGCCTCTGCTGTGGTGCGTGAAGCACTTAGTGCAGAATCTCGAACGTTCTTTGGACAGATCTCCATCTCACACCCAGTAATCAGAATAGTGAGGATTTCTTGAGCTGCATCGTGGAAGAGTGAGACTGGCACGACCAGGGCGTCTGCTCTTGTCTCGTCTCATTATACATCAAGGGAGGCTTCATGGAGGAGGGGGTCATTGAGCAGGTCCCTGAAGTACAGGTAGAAGTTGCTCAGGTAGAAGTGTGTCGGGAAGAGGGTCTTCTGGGGGTGAGGGAGCAACAGGAGTTGAGGGGCGGACACCAGAGATGCGAGCCTCTTAGGGGAATGTGTTAGGTCAGGATCCCTAGAAGCAGAACCTGAGATGGGGATTCCTGTTCAAGAGATTCATTAAGGGCGGGCTGTCCGAGGGCAGGGGGGGAAGGGGAATGGAGCAGAGGAAGAGAGCCCAGCAGGGCTGTGGATGCAGGGGTGTGGATGCAGGGGTGTGGATGCAGGGCTGTGGATGCAGCCTGCCCCACTGGAGCCCTGCAGTGAAGTGCGTTCACAGGAGTGGTCCACAGTCGGTCGTGGGCGTGGGGAACTTGGTGGGGAGGGAGGCCAACTTCCCCATCAAGGTGGCTCCTGATTGGCAGAGAGCAGTTCCCCAGGGAATGGGGTGGTGGTGGGAATTTAGCAGCCAAACTCACAGCAATGGGGGGATGGGCACATCAACCCAGTTAAGCAAATGGTGGGGGAGGGAGGTGTGCTCAGCAGTGACCATCACAGGGAAGGATGGGCAGTTCCATTCAGCTGGAATGTGGGGACCCAGAAGGGAATGATGGTGATCCCTGTGTCACCGGGGGTGGGGAAACACGAACGGCCAACTGGGCCCAGATCATGACGCCAGCCAGTCGCGGGATGGGTTTTAAGCACCCACAGTGACCCATTCTAGCGGTTTTTCCTGCTTGAATGAGGAGTTTGAACTGAACTGTGAAGTCAAAGGGGAGCCTTAGAGGGGTGACTCCAACGAGTGAGGGGCTTGTGGTGGGATTCAGACAAAATCAGAGCAGAGAGAAATTAGAGGCGGTGGTCCAATTCAGAGACCATAAAACAGTATATGCCCCCAGTCACCTTCTTGATCACCCCAAACCAAATCATATTTAGTATAGTTTCCAGTGATTGATGTGCTTTATTTTAATTCTTTAAACATTGGTATTTTAATGACTGTAGATCTATCGTGAGCATAATATTTGATTAAAAAGAGTATCCTGAGACTTCTGCTACTGGCCAAAATGGAGAACAGAGACTAGATTTACCCTCCCACCTGCAACAATCAAAAACTTTAAAAAGTATGTGAAACAACGTCTTCAAGGCATTGGACATGAGGCAAGGAGGGGCAGTGCTCGCCCCACTCACTGCCTTGGGGGCAGCGTAGGG
The DNA here is from genome assembly GCF_028564815.1 of Eubalaena glacialis. Classification (NCBI taxonomy): domain Eukaryota; kingdom Metazoa; phylum Chordata; class Mammalia; order Artiodactyla; family Balaenidae; genus Eubalaena; species Eubalaena glacialis. The sequence continues at coordinate 12,505,081 of NC_083721.1, read as the reverse complement.
CGGGGCAGCCCCGGGGGCAGGGGGGTGGGCAGTGGCTGACCTGAGCTGAAGACATGGAGCTGAGCATCCAGGGACACCAAGGTGGCCAGAGTCCCCGGGACAGAGTGTCGGGGATGAGAGGGGTGCACAAGGAGAGAGAACCCAGGGGTGAGCAGAGGCCCCTCGAGAAGGCGGCTGAGAGCTCATCACATGTGCTTGTGAGGGAACCACTCGAGGCTGGGGTAGGGGGGTGGGTAAAACAGGCAAGGACTAGCAAAAGCTGCATCCCGAGCTCTCCAAGGAGCAGGGATGCCTGTTCCACCAGCGAGACCGGAAAACCTCGCAATTCTCGGGACAGCTGGCCAGGCACTCAGAGAGTCTCGCTTCAGAGGTGACTTTTGGAGATTCTGCCCCACGTGTGACGTGCCTGTCCCGGTTATCCCCGTGGGCCTGCTTTATGATGACCTCCCCGCACCCAGCCAAGCTCCAGCACTCTGGGAAGCACTTGGTTCCCCAAAGCCAAGGACCCGGGGCCGCTGAGAACCAGCCCATTCCTCTGACTTCACTTGGCCACCACACGTTCCTATTGGGAGTCTGCTTGGTCTCCAGCTATTGAAACTCTTTCTCACGATGGCAAAATCTTGAGCTCATATGTAACTGGGCTGTGTCTGTATCCAAGGAAGTGCTATATTTCCCACAGCTTTATATAAACTTCCTTTTACTGAAACAGCCAGAACGCATCTGGGTTCACAAGCTGTGAACCTTTCTTTGAGATTCTAAACTTAGCAGCCTTTTTTCCCCCTCTGTTCCCCAAATATGGGTTCAGATAGAGCATACACTCTGGGAATCCAAAGGTCCAGTCGCTGCACCCCACAGCCTCGTGACCAGGGTGGGGTGCGTGGGGACTGGGCAGTGGGGCAGGGGTCAGATAGCGATGTGGGGAAGAACTGCCAAGAAGGGCCACGCTCGGAGGCAGGGGCCGGCGTCCGCGTGCTTCCTGTGCATCCTGTATCGAGGGGAGAAGCGGCGCCTTCAGAGCCGGGCAGAGGCAGGTAATCCACCTGAGGCCAAGTTGCACACCCGGATCTCAGCCACGCGCCCAGGCGTGAGCAGTTCTCTAAACTGCCTGTACTTGCCTATATTTTTGTGTTATCCTCTTACTGTTAAAACATCGGTTGTATTATTATTTGCGGGTAGTGAGGGCAGCAGATCAGGAGACAACCGCTGCTGAAAAGACAGCTTGTTACTCACAGTTCCTAAGAGGAGGGGGCACACCGCCCCATGCAGGGCCACACGGGGAAGCACGAGGCTCGGTCAGGAGATGGAGGGAGTGCAGGGGAAATGTGAACAGAGCCTTTACTGTGGTTTAACTGGAAGGAATGGGCTAGGCAGGGTAAGCAGGCTTGAGACTGGCTAGTTTGAATAATTCCAGCAAGCTCTGGAGGGTAGGGCTGTCTGGTACCTAGCCCTGGGTGATTAGGGCAGGGAGATAAGTGGCCTTGAGTGTGAGAGTCCTGTGAGAGCTCAGTAAAGGAGGTCACTGGGGTGGGCTCTGGATGGATTGGTTTGTATACAAAAGGTGTGCTCCCAGGTGAGCTGTTTGCTGTCTCTAGGAATCAGCTAACCCTGGGAGGGGCAGTCCCTCCAGGGCCAGCAAAGGCTCACAGTCAAAGCATCAGAAACACATGGAGATGCCAGATCTCAATTTTGACCAGGACAGATTTGGATCAAGTAGTTGGACCCTGAGATGCTCAGCCAGTTGGCTGCCCAGCCTTGTCATTTTCCTTTCATTGGTCTTGCAGTAATGCAATCCTACATTTTACACATTTGATGTTTTTGGACCTCACATGTTGAATTCATGGCTAAGTTTTATATCATCACCACTATTCATTTGTCTTGCTTCAAACAAATTATCTCAATTAATCCTTCAACAACCTTGAGGTTAGGTAAGGCAGATGTGAGTAGTTAACTATCTAACATTCACTTTCCCTTTCTTCCTTACTAGCAGAACTCCAATTTTGTTCAAGGTAGCAATGACCCTGGCTAAAATACTGACCACTTCATACTCCTTAATAGCTAACATTGTTGAAACTACCAGTTCTAGCCATAAAGGAAAGAGGCCCTAGGAACCTCTTCAGGAGGGAGCAGACACAAGTAGCATCCACATTGCAGCTTCTTGCCTTTTGCCCCTTCCCTGTCCTCCTGCCTAATATAAAAGTTGGGTGCTTAGAGGCATGAGAGCCAACTTCCAAGCATGAAGAAGAAAGCTTCAAGCCATGGATAATGGAGCAGGAAGCCAGAAGGAGCCTGGGTCTTCAGCTGCCCCAACCCTGAACTGTCTGCCTCTGGATTGGTTGGTTTGTATACAAGAGGTGTGCTCCCAGGTGAGTTGTTTGCTGTCTCTAGGAATCAGCTAAACCTGGGAGGGGCAGTCCCTCCAGGGCCAGAAAAGGCCCAAAGTCACAGCATCAGAAACACATGGAGATGCCAGATCTCAATTTTGACCAGGTCAGATTTGGATCAAGTAGTTGGATCCTGAGAAAAATGTAACCTCTATCTGGCTAAGTTACTGTGATTATGTCTCTGGTACACGCAGCCAACTGTAGTCCTAATGGATGAAATAGGCAATGTTATTATTCCCTTTTATAGAGGAGGAGACTGAAGCCTATAATGTTAATAAAATTATCCAAAGCCTGGTGGCTCTTAAATGACAGAGCCTCTACGGACTGAACTGTGTCCTCCCAAAACTCATATGGTGAAGCCCTAACCCTCAGCATCTTAGAATGTGACTGCATTTGGAGACAAGGTTAAATGAGGTCATTGTTGTGTGCCAGTCTCAGCCTGCTAATAACCAATGTTGTGGCTGGACAAGCCCTTGTGGTTATTATGATTGCAAGACACAATCATAATCATTTTTTTTTTTTTCCTCCAAACATATTTTCTTTATTTCCTCCAGAGAACAGGCTTCAGTCCTCCGGTCCTTGTAAACATTTAACACAATCGGTGTGAGATCAAACTGCAATAACCATCAGGAAACTCTGAAAAAAATATGTATTACTTACAGGACCCGGAAATTACATGGCACACCTGGGGTCACACCACGAGATTGTGGGTAGAGAGCGCATGAGCACAGACCCGGGGTTCTCCTTTTATAGGGGTGAGGGTGGGGGCCTAGGGTTTCATGGGCTCACTACTGCCGAGTTCAAAACATAAGAACAGGAATTTAAAGGAAGGGAAAAGAAAAAACAAGTGGCCCAAAGTCGTCAGCTATTGAAGTCAATCAAGATCTGTAAAACAAAGGAGCCTTAGTGGGGGAAGGTGGCCTGGCTCTTTATCTAGTCCTGTGGCTGGCAATGTGTTTATTCAATCAAAGCTTAAATCTGGCACTTGCATTACAAAAAAGAGAAAACCTAGTTTTCAGGGCTTACACCACAGTCATAAGGGTGAGGCCCTAAGCCAATCAGACTCGTGTCCTTATAGGAAGAGGAAGAGACATGAGGGATGTGCACACACAGCGGAAAGACCATGAGGACACAGAGAGAAGGTGGCCACGTGCAAGCCCAGCACAGAGGCCTCGGAAGACGCCAAACCTGCCAGCTTGATATTGGACTGTGGGTCTTTGTTTCCTCCTCAACTGCTTGCACATTTGCAGTCAACCCTGCTTCCTTGTCTGACCTGAGCTCCTCCACCTCACCCTCCATACTCAGCCTCCCCAGGGAGAGGGGGCTCCAGAGCACCCCCATGGAATCTCATCCTTGTCATGTTTTGGAAGAATGTCTAAGAGCATGATGAAGTGTGGCAGGATGCAAATCATCTTACAGTGTGGTTTGTGGTTTACAGCCAGAGTCAACTGGGAGTTGAATTTTGTCAAATGTCTTGTAGGCATCTATGGACATGATCATATGATTTTCGTCCTCGCTCCGTTAATATGATAGATTTCCTAATATTAAACCATCCTTGCAATTCTGGAATAAATCCCACTGGGTTGTGAAATATCATATTTAATGCATTTTTGGATTCAATTTCCTTATATTTTTATTTTAAAAATTTGCCTTGGGACTTCTCTGGTGGTCCAGTGGTTAAGAATCCGCTTGCAATGCAGGGGACGACGGTTCAATCCCTGGTTGGGGAACTAAGATCCCACATGCCGTGGGGCAACTAAGCCCACGTGCCGCAAATACTGAGCCCACAAGCCACAACTACACAGCCCATGTGCTCTGGAGTCCACGCACCACCACTAGAGAGAAGCCAACGCACCACAGCAAAGAGCCTGCACCCAGCAACGAAAGATCCCGCGTGCCACAACTGAGACCTGATGCAGCCAATAAATAAATAAATAAAATCTGCCTTAATATTTATTACTGATATAGGACTGTCTTTGTCAGTTGTGATAGTAATATTATATTAGCTTCATAAAAGTAACTTAGAAGCTTACATTCTTTTTCTATGCTCTGTAAAGGTTTATGCAAATTTGCAATTAATTGGTCTTTAAAGGTTTCATACCTTGGTGATTCTGTATGTGTGAATTTAGAGTTTTCTGTCTTCTATAGAAGTTGTCTGTGTACATATTCTATCTCTACTTGGGTTGATTTTGGTGCATTTTATTTTCCTAAAAATGTATCCATTTCATCTGTTTTCAAATTTATTTGCCAAAATTAGTACAAAATATTATCTTAATTTAAAAAATTCTTCTGTTCGGTTATTTCTGTCATTTCTTTTTTTCTTTTTTCTTTTGCCACACCACACAGTATGCAGGATCCTAGTTCCCGGACGAGGGATCAAACCCGTGCCCACCCCCCACTCCCCCGCAGTGGAAGCGAGGAATCTTAACTGCTGGACCGACAGAGAAGTCCCTCTTGTCATTCTTACATTGTGTATTTGTGGTTTTCCTTTTCTAAATTATGTCAGCTAATGGTTTTCCAATTTTGTTGATTTTTCAAACTACCACTTTTTTGATGTATTAGCTACACTCTTTTACAACTCATTAAATTTCTGGTTTGAACTTCATTAATTCCTTCCTTCTGCTTTCTTTGGTTTACTCTGTTGCTCCTTTACTAGTTCCTTATTTAGATGTGTAATTGATTTATTTTCATTTTTATGGTTTCTGGTATTTAATTCTGTATATTTTTCTAGATTCTGTTTTAGTAGAATCACATAAATTCTGTAATGTTCTTCTTTCATTATAATTACTTTCTACGAATTATGCAACTTTGTTTTGAAAAATCTTCTTTCTCCCAAGCGTAGCTTAATAGTATGCATTTAATTTACAGGATGAGGGCCTTTTGGTGGTTCTGATGTTAATTTCTAGTTGTTTTTGTTTTTGTTTTTTGCACTGTGATCAGACAATGCTGTTTGTATTTGTATATTTCAGGAACTTTAAAATTTTTCTTTGTGAATCTTCTATGTGCAAATCTGTTAGATGCAGTGAAAGTTACAGATGAAGTGAAATGACGTCTGGAAGTTTCTTTGAAGGACCTGAGTAGGGGGGCGTTGGGAGGATGGAGGAAATAAGATTAGCAAAACATTGATCACTTTTGAAGTTGAGTGGTTGTGTACTTGGGGGGTTATCTTAATTTTTATTTTTTGTACTTTCATGATAAATTTGAATTTTCATGATAAAAAAAGTTAACACCCTCTCCCTGGAGGGTGGTATTAGAATTATTTTAAATTTCCTTCTTTACTCTTTCCCCCTTTTTCCCCCCAATTTTAAAAACTAAGCACATATTATTTTTAGAGTTAAATAAGCATTATAAAAAGTAAAGAAAACCTGATAATTGGGTTCTGATTGGAAGCCACTCTGGGTTCCCTGGGCCTTGGCTGGTAGGGCTTCCCCTCACCAGGAGCTATGACAGGTAACGGGAAGTGGCCACTTGACCTCAGGGAGGGACAGTGCAGAGATGTGAGGTGGGTGAGGTGGCCTTAGGAAGACAGGACCAGATTTCAGCCGGAGTGAGGAAAGCTCTAAAGGAACAATTGTCCTGCAGCATATCTGACACTGTTGGGTCAAAGGAGGGTCCAGGCCCCCAAACTGCCTCCGGGGGAAGGGTGGCTCATCCCCCCTTTGGAAGATACGTCCCTGGGTTGAGGGTAGGGTGGGTGTCCACACACCTCAGCTCCACATACGCGGCAGGAAGCTTCCCAGAGACATTTCTCTTCTATTTGAAAATGTTCTACGAATATTTGGTAAATTTTCTATTTGGTAGCAGTTCTACGGCCCTTTGGAGAAACGCAGGCCTGGAGGAGGCCTCCAAGAACAAAAAGAACCTGTGTGCCCCATTTCAAGCTGTGCTGGGTGGAACAGATCCATTATAAATGTTTGTCCCTAAAATGTTTTCATTAAAAAAATGTAGATGATCGATTACATACGGTGCTCTCTGTGTGATGACAGAACTTCCCGCGCTCTGCTGAAGACCCCTCTCCGAAAGTGAAAGTCTGATCCTGTCATTGCTTCCCCAATCACAAAAGCTGTAAGGCTGACTTTCACGGAGGACTTTCCCCAGGCCGAAAATTAGGTGGTGACAAAGGCACACACAGTAGGTTGTAAACCGAGCGCTATCCCCAAACTACATCCTGTACCAGGAAAGTCCACATCCAGCCACAGAGTGTGGGAGCAGGAGCGTCTTCCAGCCAAAACCAGAGAGCCCGGCGGGTGGTTGACTGTGGAACCTTATCACTGACCCCGAGGCATAGACTTGCAAAGAATTAACCTCCCCCCTACCCCGCCTTGCCTGGCCCCATCTCCCCTTTGATAATCAATGAGCAAAAAGGCAAAGCAGCTCTTGAATTAAGATGGGAGTGCTGTCTGTTCACTCCACATCTGCCTCACCTTCTTTAGAAAGGTCGGGGGAAGTGTCAGAATACTTGCTTTTTCGGGGAAAGAGTCAAAATCTAGTAAAACAATGTCTCTGCCGCCAAGAGCTCACAGTCAGTTCAGGGGACAGACATGCAAATAAAGACTGAGTTACACAGCTTAAATCCATTCTCTAGCAGGTCTGTGTCTTTATTCCCGTCTTACCACTAGGTTCTTCAATGACCTTTTTTTTTTTTTTTTCTTAGATTCCATATATATGTGTTAGCATACTGTATTTGTTTTTCTCTTTCTGACTTACTTGGCATGGACATATATACACTACCAAACGTAAAATAGATAGCTAGTGGGAAGCAACTGTATAGCACAGGAAGATCAGCTCGATGCTTTGTGACCACCTAGAGGGGTGGGATAGGGAGGGTGGGAGGGAGGGAGATGCAAGAGGGAAGAGATATGGGAACATATGTATATGTATAACTGATTCACTTTGTTATAAAGTAGAAACTAACACACAATTGTGAAGCAATTATACTCCAATGAAGATGTTAAAAAAAAAAAAAAAAAAGACTGAGTTACAAGTCGCTCAGAGGGATAGATTCTAACCATGGTAGTCCGTTCTGAAGCATTATAGGAAACGTATTGCTTTGAGAAAAAGAAAAATGCCCAGTTCCTCGGTCTTAATTGTTTCAACAAGTATGGGATGTCCACACACTCCGAAATTCTCTCTCTCTCTCTCTCTCTCTCTCCCTTTCTTTCTGTTTTTAACAAATTGCTATTTTAGGCCAGGTAATGTTTCCTTTTTCCTCCATCTCAGCTCAGGGTGAATTTTCTAATACAGACAGCTTCAGTTGAACTTTATTAGATTAAATTATATTTGCTAACAGTCAATTTGTGACATTTATTTTCTAGACATGTGCACCAATTTTTGACTTCCTTTAGCGTAAAGCTACTAAAATCCTATATTCAATAACTTAAATCAGATTTACCTCCCAGGGAAAAATCAACAGCTGTGCCACTGGAAAACTCTCTCCTCAGTTCAATGCTAAGTTACCTCTAGAAATGCCAAGCGTTTTCAGACCTGGAAATAGTTGCAAGAAAAGGTGGACATCTGTTCACGCGAGGTGAGCTCCTTTTGTGAAGGTCTAAGAGTTAAACTCAGAGCAGCTCTCAGTTTGGGGGTTCTGATTTGCATATTAATGCCCTTAGTCGTTTTATCTCCATCTCTTTTATTTTACAATAAGTGATTTAGTTACAACACAGGATTCTGATAGCAGGAGCCACTCCCCACCTCCACAAGGCTTGTGGGATCCTAGTTCCCCGAGCAGGGGAGTCCTAACCACTGGACCACCAGGGAATTCCCAGTAGGAGCTTTGAGTGCATCTTGTATTTTGCTGACTTACCACTGAAACATACAGTTGCTCTGAGCCTATGGGACCTGGTCCAGCGCAATGCAAATAGAGACGCGAAATGAGAAATGAGACCGGAAGGATAATGCTGCTATTATACCTGCCTACTTTGTCTGGGGGTGGGGCTGGGGGAGGCGAGAGTAAGCAGGCAGGGAGGAGGGGACAGAGGAGACCCGTGGGCATTTATTGCCCTGTAGTCCCGTCACCCACTCATGGGCGGGGTTTGTCTTGTTTCAAAACGATGCGACAGGGACTTCCCTGGCGGCGCAGTGGAGAAGACTCCGTGCTCCCAATGCAGGAGGCCCAGGCTTGATCCCCGGTCAGGGAACTAGATCCCACCTGCATGCCTCAACTAAGAGTTTGCATGCTACAACCGAGGAGCCTGAGTGCCGCAACTAAGGAGCTGGTGAGCCGCAACTAAGGAGCCCGCCTGCTGCAACTAAGACCCGGCACAACCAAATAAATAAATAAATATTAAACAACAACAAAAACAACAACAAAAAATGATGTGACAGGTGAAGGGGCAGAATGAAGGTGCAGGTACCATCCTCACCTTCATTAGCCCTGTGCTGAGGCCACCAGGGCACCTGCAGTACGATGGCCTCTCTCAACAAGCCAAGGAAAAGCAACAGAACGCGTTGGGTACCTTGGGCGGATGTACCAAGTGCACTGGGGTGGGGTCAGGGGAACGGCAGGGACACAGCTGTGGTCTTGGGGCTGCTGAGCAGGGCTGCCACCCAACACAGACGGTTGTAGGATCAGGGATTTAGGTGACAAAACTGCAAACGGAGTTGCTGGCACTTTCCATTTTGCATTTCATGACGATGCTGGAATCCTGTCCCATGGCTGGAACAGCAAGACAGCTGTGGCTGTCGTTTTCTTGGTCTGAATGCAGCGAGTTCAATCTATTCAAAGTAATGATAGCCTGGGACTTGGCCTGTGGGAATCTGTTCATCCAATAACCTCTGAATCCATGCTAGTGTGGCCCAGAATCCTACGGCAAAGTGTCCTACGACCCGCGTGTGCTGGGCCTGAGAGCAGGTTGGGGTCTCTTCTCCAGCTGGGACACAACCCCAGACTCTTTTCATCGCTCTGGGCAGTGCTTTCAGAGTCAAGCCAAGTGTCTATTTGCTTAAAGCATCTCATGGGTGGGCTCACACAGCTTTCCCCCTTTTCAGCGGTTGGTGAACCGAAGCAGTCTTAGGACCCGTAATCCCATCACTATCAGTCTCAGACTAAGTAAAATAACCAAAGGCTGCCGCTTGCCCGCTCTGGAGAGAGCACTCCTGCTTGGGGCCCTTCACAGGGGTGTGTTCCGTGGACGCTCCCTCCCCGATGTTCCCTAGCACGTGGTTTAGCATCTACACTAGGTATACATGGAAACCTACCGTATAGTTCGTGGCACATTCTGGGGCAAGCAGGTGGGCTTTTAGATGCTTCACCTTGGGCAAAAGAACCTTTCTGGGCTTTGGCTTCCTTATTGGTGAAATGATAACACTAGTTTCTTCCTGATTTGGCTGTCGAGAGGTTGTAAATGAGAAAATACACGTAAAGCACTTAGCACGTTGGTAGCTGGGAAACAGCTCCGTACTCTGACATCCAGTATTGAACTTTTCTTGGGAACCAATGACATCTCTCCTGGCACTCTCTCTGGGGCCAGTGGACTTGGAGGAACAGAGTGACGACCCCTGGGATCTTGTGACGAAGGGTGGGCGGTGGAGGCGGTTTCCTGAGGCTTCATGGAGAACTGCTCAAGGCCACCATGCCCTCAGCTTGTGGCGGCTGATTTCAAGCCTGACGGCACAGTCTTCGCAGAGCGGTTGCCAAGGAACAAAGTAATCCTGTGACAGAAATACTGCCCGGGGTTTCGGTTTGCTGGTGGAAAGGGTTTTGGGTGGTGACAAGTTTTATTACAAGCATTCCTGGTCTCCCTGAAACAACCGTGTGAGAAGACAAGTTATGTAGGACAAAACCGCAGACCCAGCCTGGCAACAGACAACATGCACTGCGTTTCCTTGATATTGATCCACAGATGTATGGGATTAAAAAAAAAAGTCACACCAAGCCGAAGCCTACATACTGAAGCTGATCCATAGCCTGCCATTTGGCAAGATGACTTTTGCTGATAAGTTGATTTCTTGGGAAGTCCTGGGAGTGCCCCTTGGCTCTGCCCTCACTAGCCAGGCGACCACGGATGAGCCAGGCCACCCACCTGAGGTCACCACCACCTTCCTCAGGGGATGGATGCGAAGTGAATCAACCCACATTAGCACAGAGTCGCCCAGGGACTGACTGCCCCCCTTCCTTATAGACAGACGGCCGTGAAGGGGCCGCTCCCGTACTGCCCTTCTAAGGAGCTGCTATGTCAGAACGGATGGAGCTCAGGGGTTACGAGGAGAAGAGGACTGTGCGTTTTACGTGAGTATTCAATAAAGGGCTGTAGTGTGATGTTAGTAATGTAGTGATTTCTGTACTCAAAAGCAAGTGGCCCTTTGGTTAACGATTTCCGGTGATTATGTGAAGCAACAGAGTAACCGTCATGGCCACAGAAAGCATTTAAATCCCATTGAGTCAAGAAGAATTCCTAATGATATGGAAATAGTGATTCTTAAGCAGATCTACTGTGATCATGCGGCTTACCGTTTTCTGCAAGTCAAGTATGTCCGTCATGCATGCACATAAACTATGCACTGACAAGAGCGGGTGCTCCTCAAATAAAATTGCAAACTTTATATCATCCAAGGACAGAAGCTTTCCACAGAGACATTTAAAATTATAATGAAAAAAAATAAAATTACAATGAAAGTTACACCTGAAACTAATATAATATTAAAGTCAACTCTACTTCGCTAAAAATAAAATAAGAATGAAAGTCAAAAAGAAAACAGATGCAAACTTGATTTTACAAAATTTGACGATCTAAAGAGTAAGGCACGATCAAGACGTATAGTCAGTTACAAGCCACTTTAGAAAAATGCTGTTTTGAGGACAGCAGAAATGTTAGTAGGTAGTCAGTGCAGGGGCCCTAAGTAACTTGGAGATTGCGGGGTGACGAGGACAGGCTGCAGAAGGTTCTGGGAGAAGAACCTGTGTAGGATGCTCTCCAGGGGGACTAGTCTCTGCCAGGAGCCAAGGCCTCCCCTCGAGGTGAGGGCACTCTGCGTGGGTCTCGCTGATGTGTGAAGGGCTGGGGGAGATGTGGACGGTCCTCACCCTCCACAATGGAATCGGGTCTGGGAACCCAGGGTCCCGGCCCCGCCCCCAGCCCCATCCCTGTGGCTGTGTGAGTACGGGGGGGCTCCAGCACCGTGGTGGGCGAGGAGAAGTGGGCACAGGGAGACCAGCGCAGGGAGCGTCCTTGTCACTTCACTTTTCCTCAGAGTGAGCGTGATGCGTTTTCCTCCAACGAGGGGAAGAGTCTTCTACAGACCAAATGTAGCTGGACGAGACGTCTAGGCCACTTCTGGCTGCACAATCTGAGATGTACTTGAGCTGCTGAAACGTCAGCATTTGCAGAGATGGTGAGTTGGAGAATTTAAAATCAAAGATGTCCTAGAAAACCAGTCAGGATGACAGGTGAGCCAGTGTGTCCTGTGTCCAGATGGTCACCGAGCCAACAACGTTTGCATCTGTCAGCCTCGGTACCGACCTCCGCACGACAAGAGCTGCAGGTTCTTGTGAGCCCACGGGGAGAACCATCGGTTACCAGGATCTGCATTTGTTTTCAGGAAAAGCCCAGAAACTACACAAGAATTTGTCCAGTTTCAAGGTTAGTCTAGTTTGGCCACCCAACTTCCATCACAGGTGCAGCCTTTACACCTGGAAGACAAGACCAGCCAGGTCTCAGCCAGGGGGTGAACTTCACCTTTGAAGCTGGGAGACACAAGGCTACAGTTAGACCCCCTGTCAGTCTCTGAAACAAGATTGAGAATTGGGCCTCTGACAGTTCCACAGGGAGGGCCCAGGAAAAATGCGGGTAAGGAAGTGACGGGCGGCCTCTAGTGGCCACTGACGGCCAAGTTTCACAGCAGATCCCTGGGAGAAAAGGTACTTTCAACCTCCTGCAATACAACAGCTGTTATGAGAATATAAAATAAAGCAATCAGGAAGAAAAAAATGTTTGTAACTATATCTTCCGTATTTTGCCAAAGAAAAACCTCAGATTAGTAGATAGTCGTCCTGAAATAAAAATAGTTTAGGCGGATTCTTTTGAGGATGTATTTATTAAGTTCTAAAACCTTGAATAACTTTTATTTTGAAAATTCAAACTGAAAAAACAACTAGGAAAACCGGAAATTTCAACAACTTTCAAAGAGAGTTGTGGGTGTCCTTTTTACTTATTATTATTATTATTATTTTGCCAAAAGAAAGGTGAGCTAATATTTTAGAAAGCTTCATCCACTGGTGAACTTCATCTTGGTCTCCACTTTATGTCTTTTACTCCATGAAAATGTCTTTTCAAAGCAGTGTTATCTGCCCACGGAGAATTTAAACAGGAATCGTCGTCATTTTCTTCCAATTTCTGGACATAAACGTGTTTTGCTCAGGAAGGCATTTCAGGAAAGTGTTCTGCAGAACCCACGACCGACCTCCTCGCTCCCCACCTCCCCAGAAGCAGGACACCTCCAGACTCTAAGGCAGGTGGACACCGGGCAGGGCCCCCGCAGCCCTGGCGAGGCTGAAGCTCAGGAGGTGCCCTCACCACATCCTGCAGAACCCCCCGCCCCCCGAACTGCCCCCGTGCCCAGAGTGAGGCATGGGGGTGAGCGGGTGAACGCCCCCGGTGCCAGCTCTGCTGAGAAGCCGTCAGTCACACGGTACCTTGAGCTCCTCTTGTCTTCTGTGATAATAGAGCACCAGCCGTTTCTGCTCCTCGCTGCTAATGACGGGTTCTCGCGCTGGAGCTCCCTGTCCCCTCTGAAAAGACGGGGGGACGGCAAACTGCGGATTAAGGCGTTCTTATAAGGACGACCCAGGAAGTTACAGCTCACGTCTTACAACTGCCTATGCCGACTGCTAAAGATAAACAGGTCATGCATTCCTGATCATCCACAGCGAATCACGAGGGGAGTCTCGCTCTGGCCCTGGGCCCTCACAGTGGAGGCTGGGTGGTGCCGTGCTGGTCACAGCCATTCCCAAGTCAGCCACTGCAGGTCCAGTGAGGGAGGGGTAGGGATAATCGTGGGGGGACCCTGTTGCCCCAAAACTATGGAGAGATGATTTAGGAGAGAGCACAGAACAAAGCAGCCTGCAGGTATACGGCTCCACACGAAGTCCTTACAGGTCTCCAGCCCTCCGCCTCATTCACAGACTATCAGCACTTAGAGAAACTTGAGGTCAGTGCTCTGGGCTGTATTTTTCATTTCAAGAAACATTTTTAGTTACTTGTAAGCCCCATTTTTAAAGTTGAAATGAATGCAGCATACTCTCCTTTCCCCCCCAATTAAAACAAACTCCAGATACTGTCAATCGATCCATATTTCCTTCATGTTTTTGTTGCTCCATAAAGAGGACAGTTTGACTTTAAGCCCGGACCGGCAGGATTAAAGTGTCTGCACAAGAGTTTAAATCTTTCAGATTTAATGTAAATTTTTATCAGTTTGCAAGTAAGTAAAAAATAGTGACATGTTACAGTACTTACCCGCTGAATCTTGACGATGATTTTGGTTTTTTCATTCTTCCCCACGTAGTCCGAAAGCTTCTTTGTTCGTCTTAGCTCCTTTGCTGCCCACCACAATTGTGCCTCTGATTCTGTGATGACACTGAGTGCTGCCTGGGGTCACGGTAAGAACCAGCTTTAAGGTAGTCAGGACACGGCCAAGGGTGTGGCCCGGCCCTGGGGGCAGGGAGCCTGGCCAATGCCCCTCCCCGCGGAAGTGGGACAGGCTTCCAGCACCCTGCCCTCCCCTGCCCTCCCCCACGGGCAGCACTAACCCCCCCTACTCAGAGCCCTCACTCATTTCAGCACCTTCCCTGTTAGTTTCAACTCATGCCCTGACTCAGGTAACTTCTGGGAAGTGGCGGGTATCCTATCTCATTTGCACCCTCATCCATGATATAAGGTCCGTCTTAGATGGATTTTTAGGTTACTGCCAGGGAAGAATACGGGGATCCTGCTGGGTGTTTAAATACAAAAGCCTGACTTACGATGGTTCGATTTATGACTTTTTGACTATATGATGGTGTGAAAGTGATATGCATTCAGTAGAAACCATACTTTAAATTTTGAATTTTGATCTCTTCTCGGCCTAGTGATGTAGAGTATGAGACTTTCTCGTGATGCTGGGCAGCGGCAGTAACTTGTGATCGTCAGAGTAATCAACCGATACAATTGTCCGTACCAGACAACAGTTGTTTTTCACTTTCAGTACAGTATTCAATAAATCACACTATTATAAAATAGGCTTTGTGTTAGATGATTTTGCCCAACTGTTGGCTAATATAAGTGTTCTGAGCACGTTTCAGGTGGGCTCGGCTAAGCTATGATATTCGGTAGGTTAAATGTATTAAATGCATTTTCAACTTATAATATTTTCAACTTACGCTGGGTTTGTTGGGACATAACCCCATCATAAATTGAGGAAGAGCTGTATAGGTATAATGGGGCTGTTCGTTTGCTTCTGCATATCCTGCCTATTTAAGATGGCTCAGAGAAAAAGATACTGTCCCATAGGATAAGGAATGAAAAAATGAGAAATGAGAAATGAGAAAATGAGAAAAACAAAGGAAAGTGGAACATAAAGCTAAGAAAATAATAAGGAGCAAGAGGTAAGGCTAGGGACTTACCTGGTGGCGCAGTGGTTAAGAATCCGCCTGCCAATGCAGGGGACATGGGTTCGAGCCCTGGTCCGGGAAGCTCCCACGTGCCGCGGAGCAACTAGCCCGTGCATCACAACTACTGAGCCTGCGCTCTAGAGCCCACGAGCCACAACTACTGAAGCGCAAGTGCCTAGAGCCTGTGCTCCACAACAAGAGAAGCCACTGCAATGAGAAGCCCGCGCACCGCGGCAAAGAGTAGCCCCTGCTCGCCACAACTAGAGAAAGCCCATGTGCAGCAACGAAGACCCAACGCAGCCAAGAATGAATGAATGAACGAAAAAATAAATAAATGTATTGGGAAAAAAAAGGAGATAAGGCTAGAACACAAAATTCCATGCAAAGGGACCAATACGTTTGGGTAGAAATAGGCACAAATTAGGGTTTTGGCTTCCCAGTGGTCAAAGGAAATGGGAATGTTTTCAGTTACTCCCTTGTCTCTTGCCACCCCTGCGTGTGGGGGCCAAGCCCTCAACCAGGAGCACGTCCTCGGGGTCCTCCCCTGAATTCACAACTCCGCTCTGAAGCCTAGTCTAGCAAGATGGAAAGCTGTGTGTGAAGCAACAAACTACATCAGCAGAGAAAGGTCAAATCTGAGGGGCTTCTGCTCTTTGGGGGCTGGGGGAGGGAATGAACTCACCTGGAAGAAACCCCAAGAGCCACATACCTGACTCCCCGACAGATCTTCTTTATTTTCAAATTCCATCCGGATAGGATCGTATGGCGGTAACCCCATGGGATAAACAATCATCACTGCACCTCGAAGCTGGTCCAAGGCATCTTTCACCATCTCCATGGTAACGCAGACATTGGCTTCCACGTGTTTCTGAAAATGATTACAGGCATTGTTATCTACGATGCAGCTAATCAATTCAACAAATATCAATCAAGTTCTTGTACAAGACCCGTGCCAGATACTGCCAGAGCAACAGAAAGAATCAGACAGTGCTCGCTACCAAAGCGACTACAGTCTATTTCTGGGGCTGAGCCATGGCCACCACGACCTAAGTTATAAAGCAGGATATGAGCGGCACCAAGAGGGGTGAAGTGCAGGGGACACTCTGAGGGGAGGAATCCCAGTCCAGCGGTACAGATGCAAGAGGGGATCAGGAAACAGGGCAGAGGGGATGGCATCTCATGGGACAGAGTGCTTCAGGACAAGCAGCAGCAAAGAAAAGCAGGTAACAGCTAGCAGCCCACGCAGCTCGGGGAAGGGAAGACACTGCTGGCCGGCCAGGCTGGAGACTGTTTTGGGATGGCCGTGAACGCCAGGCTGAGGAGTTAGCAATGACAGTGAGGCGATGGGCAGCGAGTGGCTTCTCTGGGAAGAAGCGGTGACGCTGCGAGACTCATCTTGCAGTGGCTGTAGAATGGACCCAGGCGGGGGGAAACCACGTAGCAGGCTCTGAAGAGTGCAGAGAAAGGTGTGACGTAATCGAGAGTGTATCTGGTCTTTGTCCCCTGTTCCTGGCGCAGAGCTTCAAAACCCCTTGGGACTTCCTGAGTGATAGGGTTGTCATTATTCGTGACCATACCTGGGTTCATGCTGACGAGGTGATCCATGTGAACCCTTGGATAGTTTGGGGAGGGGTGGCCTCCCCAGGAAGCCCAAGCTGGGACTAGCAGGTTGGAGCTTTCAGACGCCCTCCCCGCATCCCCACCATCACCACCTCTGGAGAAGGAAGGGGATTGGAGAGGAGCTCAGTCACGTGGCCAATGATTTAACCAATCAGGTCCACACAATGAAACCCTGATAAAAATTCTGGACATTGAAGCTCAGTGGAGCTCCTGGGTGAAGAGCACACTGAAGGTGTGTGCCCGGGAAGGTGAGTGCCCGGCGTCCACGGAGGAGGGGAGGTCGCGGAGGTTCTGCACCCCCTGCCCCTGGCCCTAACTTTGCTCTATGGGTCTCTCCTATCCGGCGGTTTCTGAGTTGTATGCTTTATAACAAAACTTTATAACAAAATAGGAAATACAGCACTTGCAGCGTGTTCGGTGCGTCGTTCAAGCAAATTACTGAACCTGAAGGGGGGTGGTGGGAACCTCCAAATCTGCAGCCAAGTCAGACAGAGTGCAGGTCACCTGGTGCCTGAAGTCGGGCAAGTCTGGCTGGGGACCTCACCCTTTAGCTTGCAGGGTCCATGCCAGCTCTGGGTAGTTAGTGTCAGAGCTGAGTTGCAGGCCCCCCAGCTGGTGTCTGAACACAAAGGCTATCAGGGGAGCCTTAAATAAAGTGGTGACCATGGAAATGAAAGGAGGGGTTGGATTTAAGATGCATCTTAAATCCATGGGAGTGGACGGTACAGGACCAGACTTAAGGCATACGGGTGACAGAGAGGAAGTGACGAAGGTGACACTGAGCCTGGATAACTGAGACAGCAGTGGCTCTTAGTAGAAATGGAAAGTCTGCAGGAAGTGCTTCCTCTTGGGTAAAGAACACAGGGCAGAGGAATCAATGAGCTCGGGTCTAGAAAACTTGAGTTTGAAGTGCTGGTTGGACTTTCAGGTAGAACCTTCTAGAAAGCAGCTGGAAACTCAGGTTGCAAGTAAAGGAAGATGCTGGGGTAGAGGACAGAGATTTGAGAGTTATCTGCGGAGAATGGAATCTGTATTTGGCAGAGAAGATAAAATGCCGAGGAAGAAAGAGCAGAAAGAAAAGAGAAGCGAGTCAGGATAAAGTACTTTGAGAAACACCAAATTTCAGAGGCAAGAGCCAGAGAAAACAGCAGCCAGGAACCAGGAGGGAACCAGGACGGAGGAGGCTCATGGATGTGGTCGAAAGACAGAGAGGGGTCCAGCAGTCCGACGGGAGAAGCCCCTGGATTTGCAGGAGGGGCGTCACTGGGGGCCCTGAGGCGGCCATTTCTGTGGCGGAAGAAAACAGAGGCCAGGTTCTGAGAAACCCGGGAGGGTCTGGCCCGAGGATCTGGGGGCCTCTCTTTCAGGAAAGCTGCTGGGGGTGGGAAGATGGGGGAGGCGAGTGTTGGGGGCGCAGGTGGAAGGTTAAGCTGCAGAGGATTGATTTCAGGCTAAGGAAGGAGGCCCGAGTGTGCTTACAGAGTAGATGCTGCCACGGGACGGGAGAGACTAAAGGCATTATTGCTCCTGGGTCTCTAGAAGGGGGGATGCAGCCGAGCAGCAGTGGGAGCAGCTGCGGAAGTGGGAGAGCCCAGGGGCGAGAGACACTGGTCAGAGTTTCGAGGGAAGAACGAGAGAGATGCAGGAAGAGACAGTTTGCAGGGGGGACAGAACACCGAGGGCTTGTGCCAGACGGCCTCGACCTCACTGCCAAAGCAGGAGGCAAAGCTGCCCACGGAGACGGTGAGAGGGCAGGAGCCCAAGGAGAGGAAGGGTCTGAGGCAGGCTGGGGGGAGGGCCAGCGGGCCCACAGTCCCCATGAGGTCCGAGCTTGCTCAGCACAGGAGGTCAGGCCAGGAGCGCAGGCCACGCAGAGACCCAGAGCCGGGAAGAGGCCGCATCGGGCCCCGCTGGGCTGGGAGGCAAGGTAGGGGAGAGGGCTATCGGGAACCCTCGGCACGCTGACAAGGGGCTGGCGGGCAAGGGAGGGGGCAGGGAAGGATGGATGATCCTGCACCACGAGGGCAACATGACGGCCCACATCTGAGACGCAGCCGCTCTGAGTAACTGTGAGTTATAACCTGACCGAGCTGTAGGCAAGTGACACGGAAGGGAGATGAAAATCCTGGCTTCCGAGGAAATGCAGGCGTCCTGTGACCTGGTACAACACGGACCATCAGCGTGGATGCCCAAGTCCCGGGGGGCCAGGGGGCCAGGCAGCACCCGTGGCCTGAAGCTGATGCACCCCAGGGAGGAAGGCAGAATGCCCTGGAGGCCCAGATTTAAACTCTCTAAACCTACATTCTCATCTGTAAGACGGAGGTAATATTCCTGCCTTACCTACTCCCAGGGCGGCTTATGAAATTGTTTCCAAGTCATAAATCCCCATAAAATAAATCAGGCCTCCCCATGAGGGGCACATGCCGTAGAGACGGTGTGAAGATCTACCGGATCCGGGGTCACTGGAGGGAAGCTGTCCCACTCAGAGGGCTCCACCCCCCACTACCAATATACGCAGAAAGGGGGCGCCACGGGGTCATTTCCTACAAAAACTCCACCAATGTCAAGGGCGGTGATTCCCCACCAGATGCCATGGTTGGGTGACAGAGAAACTCACGGTGCGGCCTCAGGACGACAGAGATTCCCCGCTGTCCGGGTCTCCCACTCACAGCAGAGGGTGGGTGCCAGGAAGAGGGGCGGCATGGACACCATCGTCCCACCCCAAGAAGCCCCAGTTTCGATACTCCACCGTCTTCCACTCTCCCCCTGAGGAACCTGAGCGATGGAGGCGGAGTCCCAGGCCCAGGGCCAAGGGACTGGTCACAGTGGGGCTGCTGGGACCTGAACCCTTCCTTCCCTGCTTGCCCAGTGGCTTCTGACCCACAGGGCTAAGTGCCCCCTGCAGGGCAGGGTCTAGGGAGGCGAGAGCGACACCAGCTGCATTTTGGAAGCAGCGTGGAAGGGCCCCGGGTGAGAAGTGAGGCCTGGTCACCCAGGAGCTCTGCAACCTTGGGCAAATCGCTGCAGCAAAGCGACTGGAGCCCCTGGGAAGCCTCTCTCTCTCAACTATGACATGACTATATAAAAATACACACACGCAAAGGGAAGACGTGATACAGATGAATAGGAAGGATATCCACAGAAGCAAGAGCGGGGAGTGAAGGGGGCGGCGCAGGGTCCAGGCCACTGTTCTCCTAACGTGCTCCGAGATGTGCCCGTTTGACTAGACGTTACTAGCTATTATCTATCCTTCTAAAAAAAGGTTCTGCAGTCAAATGCATTTTGCAAACGTTGGCTCGAACCGAAGCCTTCCTTGTAGGCTTTCCCAGAGCCTTTCCTATATTAACAGGCAGAAGGGCAGCCTTTCCTGAAGCACTTAAAGGAGTAGTTAAGAGCTTGAAGAATTTGGGAAATGTTGGTTTAGAAATGACAGTTACGCCCAGTGCATTGAGAGGAACGGAAGAAAGAGCAGTTATCAAGTGAGAAGGCCTGCAGTGGCGGGCGGGAGCAACTAGTATCAGCAACGCATAAATAAGAGCGACTGAAAAAAACATTCAATTCTTGAAAAATCCTTAAATTACTCTCCTCCAGACTCACAGTATATGCATGTCAATGGTATGTTTCTCCTTCAATGAAATACTTTTTGTGTAAATACTTAAGACAATTACAAAAAGCTAATTTGGAATAAACACATGCTGTGTCAGTCAGGTATCTGTAGATCCAGCGTGTGGTTACAATGTTCGCATCTCCCCATTCCACTTTCATTAGTTCTTAAGGGATACAAACTACAACACATAAAATAGACAAGCAATAAGGATTTACTGTATAGCACAGGAACTTATATTTAATATCTTGTAATAACCTCAAATAGAATATAATCAGAAAAAACCACAACTGAATCACTATGCAGTGCACCTGACACTAACACAATATTGTAAATCAACTATACTTCAACTAAAAAAAAAAAGTTAAGGAAACAAAATCATATATGCATCAATTCATATGTGAACCACATTTACACAAGCCAATAACCATTTCTGTCAGACCTGAAAGAACTGGGAGGATTGAGGACAACTGTCACAATTATGAAAAGGAAAAGCTAGGGCCCACCCCAAACATGCTTGTTTCCCTTGCCTCTGGAAGGAGGAAGGAAGGAAGGAAGGAGGAAGGAAGGAAGGAAGGAGGGAGGGAGGGAGGGAGGGAGAGAGAAAGAGAGAGAGAGAGGAAGGAAGGAAGGAAGGAAGGAAGGAAGGGAGGGAGGGAGGGAGGGAGGAAGGAAGGAAGGAAAGAAAGAAAGAAAGAAAGAGAAAGAAGGAAAGAGAGAAAAGGAAAGAGAGAGAGGGAGAGGGAGAGGGGAAAGGAAAGGAAAGGAACAAAAGGCTTCATTTAAAAAGCTAACCTTAGATATTATTGCTTTGGCTTCTTCTATAGTCTTCTTTAAAACTTGCTTCATCTTTTCATTTGGAGCTATAAAAATAAAAAAGGGAAGGGGGAGAGAGACAGCCATCTTTAAAACTCTTCTTAAACATCTTAATCCCTTCTGTCTGAGTCAGGGAGGAAGTGAGATGAGAGAAAGTACAAGAATGGAATTCAGCTGAATACAGGAAAATGAATGAATGGAATACAGGAAAGCTGGCTGTAAGAAATTAGGTAGAAATCTTTCAAACTTCATATTCTTAATAAATAACATAGCCATTGAAAATACTAGAAATATAAAACTGTATTAAAATAAAAGTGATTAAGACTATCTTGGTTTAAAGATGAATAATGAACTGGTAAAAATAAACTGTTAACTGTTCTTACAAGTACCATTATTTTTTTCATTGATGCAATTCCTCCTAAAAAGCAAAAGATCTCTCCAAATTGAGAATGGGTTTAGGTATGAAAAGATGTGGAAGACAACCAACTATTTTCTAGGTTAAAATTCAAAAGAAATAATACTAGAAATTCCTATTATCTTCAATACTAAAAAAAAAATTTCTGAGCATGCAAAGGCCTTATAGGGACACTTTATTTCTTTTGCTCCTAATAGTGTTTTAAGGGCATAGTAGATACTTAGGTGTTTGTTAACCGATCAATTATAGTCTTTTATTTTATCTTATTTTTTTTTAAAGAATCCATGATAAACTTTATTTATTTATTTATTTATTTATTTATTTATTTATTTATTTGGCTGCATTGGGTCTTCGTTGTTGCGCGCGAGCTTTCTCTAGTTGAAACTTTATTTATTTGGCTGCATTGGGTCTTCGTTGCTGCGCGTGGGCTTTCTCTAGTTGCAGTGAGTTCGGTCTACTCTTCGTTGTGGCTCGCAGGCTCTAGAGCACAGGCTCAGTAGTTGTGGCGCACGGGCTTAGTTGCTCCGTGGCATGTGGGATCTTCCCGGACCAGGACTTGAACCCGTGTCCCCTGCATTGGCAGGCGGACTGGTAAGCACTGTGTCACCAGGGAAGTCCCAATTATAGTCTTTTAAATGGAGTTTTTTATGCAGGTTAAAAGGGATAAGAAGCTATCAAAATGGGTTATCATCCCTTTTTCCTTCCAATTCCACACAAACAACCATATACTAAAACAAGAGGAATTTCTTCAGTGTTCTGGCATGTCCTAAGCTGCTTTGTACAAAAGAGAGGCATGTCCTCAATTCGAGTGGAGACTGTTGGGCTGACATTTATTTCCTCCTTCCACACAGAATCTCTAAATAAACCCTGATCTGCAAACTGTAACAAAACACACCCTTCAATACATTATCAATGATTATCCCCTCAAACTATTAGGTCGAACCACATGAAAATGCCGATTTTCAATCACTTGTTGCCTACAAAAATGGTAATTTCTTATGGTTCATCTATCACATTTAAAAGCTAGCTGCAACTTAGAGCAAGAAGACAGATGCCTTCTTTTCCACCTAATTCATTCTGGATTAGTGTTTTACAAGTAGTTATATGGTGCAGTATTTTATAAGTTTGTATATAAATACTGAGGTCAATTTTTTAACTTAAAGAACTGCTTTCGTACTTATTGCTATACTCAGGCATGCAGAGAGAAGAAAAATGCTGCATTACCTTGTCCATTCCTTCGTCCAATATCATCCTTTTTAAATACTGAACCCGCACTGGGGACACACTTTTCACCCCATTCATCCTTTAATTTCAAATCTTCAATCTGGTCATCAGTCAGTCCTTGCATATCGGGAGGGAGAAGTACGCCATGTTCTGCTAATTCTTCCATTTCTTAAAAACAAGAGAAAGTTAGACAATATGTACGGTAGTCATCATCGTAACACCTTACACCTCATTGGAACGTAAGCTCCCTCGTGGTCGGGCGTCTTGCCCATTGGCTATTTTATTTAACAAACACCTTGATGCCACTTGCTATGTGCCCGACCTGTCCTTGACCTCTGACAAATGCTCACCAATTTGTCCTAGGTCAACCGAAGCAGAGAGTCAGGGTGCTTACCCACCGTTCACAGGCTACAGGTTCTGTGCTCTAACCCTCTGTGCTATGTTATACTTCCCAGCACTCAGGAGGCACAAATTCACATAGCTTATCTCATTTAATTTAACCTTGAGAGGTAGGCCAGACCGTTATCAACATCCCCATCTTTCCTAATTTGCAGCTGTATCACCTGAGGCTTGCTCTGGTCACACTTCAACTACTGTATATAAAACTTTATATAAATACTTTATAAAGGATTTATGTACATCTGATCATTGGGGAGGATATAAGGCAGCTCACGCCCTTCCACAGTGGCAGAGACAAGACCTTGATTTTCTAGTATCATGTTCACTATTCAAATGCATGCTTTGTATTTTTCCTATTCCATATACATTCATCCCAAAACGAATCCACATTTCAACCTTGCAAAACTGTCTTTCTTTCTTTCTTCTCTTTCCCTCTCCCTTCTTTCTTTCACATGAAAGAGGTACGTGGAGCTAAGTCTTCCCATAGCACTGTGTGAAGACACCAGGTGGCCTATAATAATACAATACTATGGAACAAATGGTGGAACTTAATGGGCTATTTATGGGATACTTATTGTCTCTCTCCCCAGCAGACTGTAAGTATCTGGGGGTCAAGGAGCTGGTCTCGTTCATCCCTGTCTTCGGTGGGTATAGCACTGGGGCCTGCCTGAACCACGGCTGATAACAAGGACTGTAGATTAAATGAATGGTTTTTTTTTTTTTTTTTTTTTTTTGGCCACGCCGCATGGCATGTAGGATCTTAGTTCCCCCACCAGGGATCAAACCCGCACCCCTTGCATTGGAAGCGCAGAATCTTAACCACTGGACCACCATGGAAGTCCCAAATGAATGGGTTTTAAGTTCACTAACATGCCTGAACAATCAGCACCACATTTCAATGGATAATTTCATAGAAAAAGAAGATGAGGCCCTTTTCTCCCCAAATGCTTTCATTTTAAAATAACACTTAATCAAGCTTGTTTTGGAGTCAGTAAATTTTACTAAGAAACTATACATATGACCCATAAAGGTAGAAACCATGACCCTTAAGGAGTTCTCCATGGTACAAAAATCACGTGGTATAATTATAGCCACAATCACACCCTAGACCACACCTGGAGTAGCATCCTGTCAAGTACTGCGCTGCCTAATGTGGCAGTTACTAGCTGCACGTGGCTACTTGGATTTAAGTTGAAATGAAATGAAATATAAAACGCAGTTTCTTGGTGGTGCTCAACGGCCCCCTGTGCTTAGTGGATACCTTACTGGACAGCACAACCTGGGAACATTTTCCATCGCGGTGGAAAGCTCCCTTGGACGGCACTGCTCCAGAGTGTCCTGAGGACGGTGACCAAAACACTGTAACAGGAGAATCAGGCTTTGCTTCCTGGAGAAGGGAACACCAAGAGAGGCAAGAACACCGAGGCTCTCTCACTGTTTCTCTCCTCTGAAGGCCATCCCAAAGGTGGCCGGCCCACCACCGGAAACTGCTGTACCTCCAAAGTCTCAAAATAGGAAATTCACTTTGAAAAAACGGCCCAGTGGTCGTGCCACCTCTCACACTTGTTGAAATCCACTACACCTGCTCTTGGGCCCAAGCTTCCGGCTCCCTTCTGTGCCTCTTGCGTCCTCTCTACAGGGTCTATTTCGGTTTGCTCACAGCGCCCCAATCCCGGCTCCCAGACCCTGGGGTGCGCCCTCCCCGCCGGCTCCGGGAGCCTCTCCTCGCGGTCCGCCAGCTCTTGAAGCATCTCTGGCGAACCCCGCTCTCCCATTTCAAGCCCGGCTGCCGCATATCTTTGCAAATCTTCGCAAACTTGACCCTCGGCCCCGGCCTGCCCGAGAAAGCCTCGTGGGTCCCGCCCAACTTCGTCCCAGATGGCCCGGTTTCTTCTTCCCTTCCGGGGCCCTCGCGGTCCGGGCCCCCACCCCAACCCAGCCGGCAAACTCGCCGCGCCGCCGGGCCGCACCTGAGCAGACGCGCTGCACCTTGAGCCGCGCGTTGTAGACCCGGGCCACCTGCACCGTGAGCTCCTCCAGCTCCGTGCTCCCCGGCGCCTGCAGCAGGAACTGGCTCTCGTCGCCCCGCTTCACGTGCAGCAGAACCATGGTGGCTCCGGAGGTCCCGCCGAGGCGGCGAGAAGGCTCGGGATGAGCGGCGAACAGCGACGACCGACCAACCGCCGCTGGGAGGCGGAAACCCGGGCCTCCGGGGCTCGCGTTGCTGGGGGAACTGCACTCGCTCCCGGAAGTGGCTGTTGCCAGGAGCAACAAAGAAACAGTCTGAGGGCCGCAGCTCAAGGTCAGACCCCGAGGCTGGGGAAGCTCTGTTGCGCGGAGACCCCGCCCTCCACTCCCGGGAGCAGGTGCTGCCGAGCAACGATCCACACAGTCCGGGAGGGCCTCCGGGGCCCACCCGCACCCGCCGAACCGGATTCGCCGAGCCCTGCTCCCGGAAGCGGCTGTCGTCGGGGCAACCCTCAAACAGACCAGCCGGCGGAGTGGAGCGCTGGCCGCCCAGTCGGCTCGCCTGGGGCCCAAGATTCCACCCAGGGAGATGGGTGGGTGGGAAAGAGGTTGCTAGGTCGGGAATGGGTGGGGTGGTGGGAACCCACCGGTGCCCAGCCCCGCAGCAGTCCCTCCACCGCAGCTCCGAGCCTCCGTAGCCTTTCCGCCGCCCCCAGTCTCCACTTCCGGAAACTCCTCCCGCTGCTTCGGGTCTGGAGCGCTCAGAAGAGGCTGTCTCGGATCGCTGATCCCCGGTGTCTGCTGCCTCTGCTCCGGTTTTCAGCACTGAGGGGTCAGGGAAAGTGTCCGTCCTCCTTCGTGGGGGCTGATTCGAATTCGCCTCTCTAGAGTGGCTCGAGCGGCTGCTGCCGTAGCGACCCTCCCCAAACTATCCAGCAACTCACTGCCCAACAAATTCTTATTAAAGGCAATCGGGTTCGGCGCTTTCTTCCGGGCGCCGGTGACAGGGAGGCAGATTCAGGGTCACTGCTCTCATGGAGCTTATATTCAGTGTAAGTGACAAAGAAAAAAACAAAAATAAACGGATAAGGCAAATTCAAATAGATATAAAAACAGAACAGGGTGACTGGCTTTTTAGATTGGATGGTCAAGGAATGCCTTAAGCCTTCAGGCATTCCTTGGGTAACATTTGTACTGAGGCCTTGATAACGAGGCGCTAGCAAAGCTAAAATAGTGCAAGGCCCCTAGCCCTGGTTATCTCCTTGGAAGAGCCATTGCCGAATGCAAATTGAATATTACAAGCACCTGCCACTTTGTGTACCTGAAACTTTGCCTCCCTCCACTGAAACCGTATCCCTGAAGTTCCGGGGCAGAGTGGAGAAAGTGTTTGACTGTAGGCCTTGGATATGCCCAAAGCCAATCCAGAGCCTCATGTGAAGACCGTTAGACTGACACTGGATAGAAGCGGATGGCGCCCAGGGAGAGATGTGTTTTCATCTCTAGTACTGTTGCAGCAGGGTTCACCCAAGCCCTGGAACATGCAGTACTGGTCAGATTGGCAAATGTCTCTCTTCCTCAGAGGGAGAAAGTGGCCTACTGTGGTCACTTAGCTCCTGACTGCTGGCTGTAAGATCATCCCCCTATTTCTCCTGAATCCAACTGCGTATCCATCAAGCCAACTCCTGCTTAAAAACTTGGTTTATAGTATAGCCTTCTAGGTAGAGAGAACCATTTATCCACACACTCATGTACTACAGGGTCTCTGGGTATAATTTTTAATAATATAAAATGAATGAAAAGTATAGAAAACCCATGTTTGTACTGGCCACTCAGTTTTGTTTAAATATGTAGTTATTAACTACATATCTGTTGGAAAATCTGCCAGATTGTCACAGATCGAGCCCTTACACCATCTTTAATCTTTGTCAGCACTGATATTTGCCTTTGTAGTCCTCTTAAGTTTACTCTTTCGTTGCATTCCTTTCAGTGTTCTCTTTAGGTCTTCTTCTTCTCATACAGGCCATGTCTTACAAATTCTGTGCGTAGCTTTTTCTCAGTGTGGTTTTTTTTTTTTTTTTTTATAAATTTATTTACTTATTTTTGGCTGCGTTGGGTCTTCGTTGCTGCGTGCGGGCTCTCTCTAGTTGCGGCAAGCGGGGGTTACTCTTCATTGCGGTGCTCGGGCTTCTCATTGCAGTGGCTTCTCTTGCTGTGGAGCACGGGCTCTAGGTGCGTGGGCTTTGGTAGTTGTGACACGCGGGCTCAGTAGTTGTGGTGAGCGGGCTCCAGAGCGCAGGCTCAGTAGTTGTGGTGCACGGGCCTTGTTGCTCTGCGGCATGTGGGATCTTCCCGGACCAGGGCTCGAACCCATGTCCCCTGCATTGGCAGGTGGATTCTTAACCACCGCGCCACCAGGGAAGCCCTCTCAGTGTGGTTTAAGTGATCGTAAATCATGCCAAAGCCTATTGTCTTGTCACCACCCAAGTGGGTTCTGAATTTGAAGACAAAGATGACATCTGGGTGGTACTTTAGCTTATTGTCTCAATATTTTAGGTACTGTTGCCTTTCTAGGGTAAAGGGCATCTTATGACCATTTGTATCTGCTGAAGCACTGCATTAGTGATAAACACTCTGGTACAGATAACTAATGGGCCATTCATGATGGCTGCTAGATATCAGGCAGCCAGGGAGGAAAAGAGCACATTTTTACTGTATTGAAAAAAAAAATTTTTTTTAAATACCATTAACACACGTATGTATCCCTAAAGAATGGAGAATATTGTTTTGCATGTTTTAAATTTTATGTAACTAATGTCATACTGTATTATTTTGTACCTTGCTTTATGGCTCCATAATGAGATTTACTAATATTTCAATCACTTCACCGCTGTATAGTATTCCACTATGAATATGTCACTCTATTCCCCTCTTGATGGTTAGTTTCTTTCTAGTTTTCACCATTACAAACAATGCACATCCCGTTCCACATGTCCTAGAGTTTCTCTCCAAGTCTAATTGGTTGTGATAGAATATATGAACTTTACTGGATGTTGCTAAATTGCTCTCTAGAACTGATGTGCCAGTTTGCCCTCTCGCCAACAGTGTATGAGTTCCCATATTTCCACATGTTCGCTAAATCTTGATGTGGTCAGACTTACTTTTCTAACATTAATAAATTGGCATTTTGATTTATACATGAGTTTGTGAGTTTGGTTTTCCTGTGTCAATCACTCATGCTGTAAATGTGGACCTGCGGGGCTCAGGATCTGGCTATGGATTATGTGGAGAGGCTGAAAAGATAAGCTACAGACAGGGAGATATATTTGCAAACCACATATCCAACAGAGGTGGAGTATCTAGCGTACAAAAAGAACCCTCAAAACACGATAGTAAAAAAGCAATCTATTTAGAAAATGCACAAAAGACACAAATAGATATTTCACTAAAGAAGATGTTAGATGGCAAATATCACATGAAAATATGTTCACTACCATTAGCTATTAGGGAAACACAAAGCCACAATGAAATATTTACTACCAAAATGGCTAAAGTAAAAAATAGTAACAACAGCAAATGCAGGCAAGGATGTGGAAAAACTGGATCACTCATAAATTGCTGATGGGAATGTTAAATGGTACAGTCATTCTGGAAGACAATTTGGCAGTTTAAAAAAATCCAAGCATGCAACCACCCTACGACCCAGCAATTGCACTCCTGGGCATTTATCCCAGAGAAATGAAAACTTATGTGCACATAAAAACCTGAGATGAATGTTCATAGCAGCTTCATTTATAATAGCCCCAAACTGGAACAACCCAGATGTCCTTCAGTGGGTGGGGAAATGGTTAACCCAACTGTGGTACATCCATACCATGGAATACTATTGATACACAGCAATAAAAAGGAACGAACTATTGATACATGCAATCCAGATGAATCTCCAGAGAATTATGCTGAGTAAAAACGTCAATCCCAAACGGTTCCACATGATTCCATTTCTGTAACACTCTTGAAGTAGCAAAACTGTAGAAATGGAGGTTAGTGGTTGCCAGAAGTTAAGGACACAGGAGAGGGGCATGGGATGGGAGGGAAGCGGGAAAAGGGCAACATGAAGGATCTTTGTGGTGATGGGAAGGTCTTGTGTCAATGTGAATGTCCTGGTTGTAGTATTGTATTATAGTTTTGCAAAATGTTGCCACTGAAGGAAACTGGGTAAAAGGTAGTTTCCCACTTTTGGGAAACTGGGATCTCTCTGTATTATTTCTTATAACTGCATACAAATTTACCTTAAAATAAAAAGTTTTTACAAAGCCTATTATTCTGTATCTGTAACTTCTTAATCAGAGGTTAATGAACATAACTGAACTATTTAAGAATCAAGGTTATTGTTTTAAATGGCAATCTGAAAGAAGGCAATACTCACAGGAACTACTGGCCTCGGTCTCTTACTTTGGGTCTTTTAAGGCAGTCTCTTCTTTTGCCTGGCTCCTCATGCGCCTGTTTCCCTTCTGCGCCTCCCCCTGACCCCCCAGGCTGTTTCTCTCGCTCTGGGTTAGAAAATCATCATTCAGGCTTCAAGTGTTATTTTCGAGCCAACAAGATTTTGCATGAGGGCCTCTCTTGCAGAATAAGTGCATGGCTTCTTAATGATGATTAGTAATCTCAGAATAGCATTCTTCTTACTTTTAGCCGAAATATTACATAGAGAAGTGAAATGGATGAAAATAAGATCTTGAATTAAAATACCCAATTATACAACAAGAATTAATCCCCAAATGTCACCAAACCCGTATATATAAAGTTCAAGGAAAATGGCTGAGAAAAATTCCTCCCTTTTGAGCAAAGTAGTCAATATGGTAAAGACAGGTATATTTATTTCATATGAGAGCACATTTCACGGGATATGTACAGAGTGTTTACATACCACTGACTTTAATACGTACTTCTATAAAGTATATAGTTATAAATACTGTATGCCACATAAGCAATAAAATTCTTACATATAAACAGCAATCTACTATAGAGAACGAAGAATTCACAAAGAGATCCTTAGTGTCTAGTTTCTGCTCTGCTTTTAACAGAACTGGTAAATATTTTAATAATACACAGAATAGTGGCTAGTTATTTGCAGCATACCTTTAACTTTCGTAACTTTGTGCACTTTTTCAGCAACTTGCCAAGTAGAATTTCCTGATAAAGGCTGAGCTGCTAGATGATATGTATATTTTAGACAGTAGTTTATATTCAATAGGAAACATTGCTCACAGAACTGCAATCTGCACTAGTGAAGTTCATAATGAATTATTTTGCTAATGGAGAGCAAATATTGAATACTATATATACTAATCACATAGATGTTAAAGCCACAGTTTCAACAAGTTAATTCACATTTTGAAGCACACTGCTTATAGTAATACTGCTGTTTAAAATATACTACTGCTGAAATGATTAGAACCCCCCCAAAAAGCGCAATATAAAACTCACGAGTTATTTCTAACAGCAAATCCTGGCTGTTAATAGAGACAGGGTTACTTTTATAAACATAGTATTCTGATAACGTTTGAGTATTTAGAAAAGTGCTTTTTTCCTAACAGATTTGCTTTATGCGGTTAAGTGCGATGCAGTTTGCTGTGCTTTTGCATTTTAGGTATTCTTAGCCAGGAACTCTTTTTTTCTGATATTCCGCTAATGCACATCTTTAAAGGTTAAATGCGGACAACAGAATTTAGGTCGACATATACAACTCTTTGTATAAAAGGAACGTTAATATAATGGGTAAAGGTAATCTTAAACTGACAGCAAAACAACTATTGCTCAAGTTTTCTGATTAGGATTACTCAATGGTATCAAAATACTACATTCTGTATACATTCTGTGTACGTCTTCATAAAATTAAAGCAGGATCAGCTGCATATTGGCAGTGCAGGAGACGAAATCCACAGCTAATTTGAGGTGTAGCCTCTACACACGTAAAGCAGCATCACAGATGTGTCGTGTAGTTCATGAGATGGAGAGAACACACAAGGAGTAGATCCCAGCTCCCCCCGGGCGGCGCCTGCGGCCGCTCACCACTTCCAGAGCGGAGGCGGCAAGAGAAGCGCGCGAGGGCCGTGGGCAGCGGACGCCTTCGTGTACGTTGAGCTCTAACGCTTTTCACTGAGCTCGGTGGCACGTGCTTTCCCGACTTTCTGGGCCAGTGTGCTTTTTTGAAAGGGCCGAGGGTGTCTGCCCACGTGACCGACTGTAACCACACACTACGCCGCTTCCGGCTGCAAGAAGCTCCTCCCCCGGAAAAGCCGGCGGACCTGCTGGAGTGGCAAGTAACGAGGGTGTGCGCGGTGTGCGTGTCAGACGGGGGTGGGTGTGGAACGGTGGTCGATAGTGGTTCCCTAGTGAGATCATTCTAGTTTTAGAAAGAAAAGTAATGAAATGTCCAGATTTCATTTTCAGCCATCCTTTAGATAATGAAATATTGAAAGAAGAACTATGTTCTAATTTTTAGGTAAAAATTTGGTCTGATTTAGAATTAGTTATGTGTTTTACAAATATGTAAGTGTATATATTTGTGTGTGTGTGTGTGTGTATACACATTTTTTTTTTCTTTAAGCAATGTCTTTCTAAATTCTGTTTCAGTATAAGTTTGACAGCTCTTTGGTAAATACTTATAAATACCAATTTTTAACAAGTACGAAAGGGGCTGGCAGTAATGTCAGCTAGAAGTTGTTTGGGCTTTTTGAGATTCTGTAAAGGAGACTGACAAAGAATTTCTGAATAAGGACTATTTTCTAAAGTAGTTTCGAGCACTTTTTATGGCTTCTACTCTCTCGTATTTATCCAAACAGAAACACACCAAAATTCCAGTTAATAATGGGAAAGATTTTTCCTTATTTCCAATATACACATATTCCAACTTTCTACACATTAAATAGTGGTATTTCATGACAACATCAGTGCACTTAACAATTACTTATTGCACATAATGAATAACGAATGCCCAATTCTTTTGGCTCTACCCTGCCAAAACTAAAAAAACAACTGCTTTCTACTGTAGAACATTATCTTTCTGTAAAGTCTAGCGTGGGTGATGCCTTAGAGGCCAAGGCTGTGAAAGGGTCTGCTGGAGGGGTGGTGCCAGGTGGGAGCAGAGGGGCAGGAGGCGGAGGTGGTCTTCTTGCTGGCAACACACAGAAAGAGACACTGGTACCTTTATTCCAGTCATCACTAAAGGTCACCTTGGAGCCAGAAGATGAACTCGGCTGATCACCCAGTAGGTCTGGACAAGTGGACCTTGACTTTCCTGTCACACCAAAGTCCTCTTCTTCCTCGAAGGTTACCCATCCTTTTGGGTTGCTGCTTTTTAACGTAGGTGGGCCCTGCGGGTCAAAACTGTCCTCAAAGCCACCCAGTGAAGATGAAGGCTTGCTGCTGTTCTGTCCGGGAGGCTTCGGAGAAGGGAAAGGACTCTGAGCAACGGGCTCTTCTTTGGAGAACCACGAAGTGGCCTCTGATGCTTGAGATTCAGCTCTAAAGGGGTTTCTGGGAGCGGCAGTCCTGTCGGTGAACGGATTTGTGCTGCTCGAGCTCTCAATGAATGGGTTTGGAGAACATCGCGTGTTTTCCTGGGATTTACTCCGGGCTGGAATTGGAGGCATTGTCAGCATGCAGCTTACAGAACTCAAAGTATTCATGTTACTTGGGGTTGCAGAAGGCAATGAAATCAACCCCTTTGGGTCTGGGGTTTGAACAGATGGCTGAGCCTTTGATACAGCAAGCAGGTTCAATGACAGGTCTTCAAATGGGTCAGTCTTTAATGGCGAGTCCAGTCTGATGGCAGAGACTCCGTTTGTTTTTACCTGGAGAAGAGAGAGAGCACTGAATAATCAACCAAAAAGCAATATATTTACTTTGAATACCCCCCTAGTCTTCCTGTCTCAATTATTCTTCATTTTGGGGGGGGGGGATGGGGAAGTATACAAATTTAGAAAATAAAAAGCAGCTTTGTGTGGCTTGTTACTCCGGTGGTTTAAGTAAGATAACACAGCTAAAATATTATTTTTTAAAAACTCCCTACTAAATAAATAAGTCCTTTTATTAAATAGAGCTTATCTTATCCATGCAAGTATTGACACGGTAAAATGGAGAACCGTACAGAATTAGCAGATGAGTTTCGCTCATGCCCAGTTCTATCAGATGTTCACACAAACTGAAGAAATCCATCTTTAGAACTTATGCGAAATCTCTATAAATAAACTTCCCGCACCCATCTATGATGATGATGTGGTTTCACTGTTCTTTTAAATATATTTTCATTGAGATTTAAATATGGAAATTCAACTTTATGGATGAAAATTAATTTTATGAGTATATTTGTATTCCTCAGCTGAAAACAACACATCTTTTCCTTTTCTACTTGGATAAATAAATTTCCAAGGCATTCTTTACTTTTTAATGTAAGTTCTCCTTTGCAGGATAAACTCTGTGAATAACGTGACAATATTCCTTAACTGACCTTCCTTCATCTTGTAAAAATGTTCCAAAACAGATATGTTTGTTAACAATCAAATGCAATGATTGTTTAAAACGGGGTGGCGGGGGGAGTCCCATTTTCTATTTGGTATATTAATTCTTAAACCAAAATGAAGCTGTGCCCAGAGGGTGCACAGTCCTCTCTACGTGACAGAGTTGGCTGTGAACTGTTACTGGCAGGAGGAGGGGTCGGAATTACTTCACAGTCATGAAAAATCTGCCCTGTGTGCCTACTTCACAAAGAAGCCGGCTGGAGCGGAGCATGGCTGTGGGACTGAGCACGGCCAACTTTCCCTACGGGAAACAGAACTGGGGGCCTGGCCTTATGAGAAAATTGGCTCATCAGGAACTTCATTTTAATAATTTTTAAAAACCTACATAATTATTAAAACTAGGTAGATGACTTGGATATTTATGCCAAATTAAAGGTAAGAAAACAAACCTTTGGGTTGAAAAGGACAGGGGAGGGAGAATTTTAGCTCAAGACTTGCAACGTAACAAAACAGAGCACGACCCAAAATGAATTTAGATCGTTGTTAAAGCAAATAACTAAACATTCATGAAATATGTTGGAAAAAAGAGCAGCAGTCCCAATAAAACGTAACTGCATCTTATGAAACAGTAACTTGGTGCTTAAGAATAGGGAAGGCTGTTCATTTGCAAAAGGAAACAGTGTGGATAACTTCGTAAGTGAATCACTCTCTAGTATCTGTTTTATTCAACTGATCTAGAACATACTTTATAATTGAGTAAACAAATATATTTTTCTTTAAACTTAATGTGGCAATAAATTTGTACAACATTGAAGAGGAAACATGTCACAGATTCTAAACTGTATTCTAAGTGTATTAAAGTACTTGAGAGACAAATTTATTACAGACATCATAAAATTACAATTAGCTCTACATTACCAATAATGTCTGGATTATTTATGGTTCATATAACAAAACAGAAGTACTTGATTGGGCCTGGGCCCCAATTCTCCCATGGTAGATACAAGAGTCCACGACATAGACATTATAGTAAGAAGTTTATGCTTTGCACAGCTTAGAATAGTAGGCCCTTGCCAAATAAATGCTATACATTTAAATATCTTTATTTTCATATATTAAAATTTTTTCTTTCAAAATAAGTTAAAGGGTAATTTGATAGGAACAGGATCATTTTGCCCAATCAGACTTGAAATTATAATGAGAGCCACACCATCATTCATTACATTAGAATTAATTTATATATATCTAAGCAGGATTTGTGATGACTTGACATTAATGATGATGGTATTTTTACAGAGAAGGGTGTTGGAAAGGCCCTTAAACAATCCTGCTATGTTAACTTACATCTTTGTAAATCATCAATTCTTCCTTACGAAAAAGAATTGTGCTACTAAAATTATTTTTTTTAATTTCCCAAAAGAAATCTAAGAAAAAAAATTGAACTTTGTATTTATGTAATTATGCCATTGTTAAAACCAAGAACCAATTTGGTTTTGCCAAATACACTTCTATATACCTAAAGCTTACCTTCTTGAAGTTAAACTTCTTAGTCTTGTTAATTTTTATAAAAAACAAAGCAAAAAAAAGGGGAAAGCATTAGCAAGAACTAAAATGGTTCCTAAAAATTCAAAATACTAAGGAAAAAAGCAGGTTTTATGGTATGATAATAGAATTTATTAATGTGGACAGGTGGTTTTTAAAATGAGTGAAAATTTAGATGTATGAAGCAAAAGATTCATACATCTAATGTGCTAAGACAGATGAAAAGCACATATAAGATTGAGAAATAATCCAATACCTGTTACCCTGATGGTTGCTCCTGCTTTGAGAAAGGGAACACAGACATCAAAGGAAAGAGTTAGGAGGACAATCGGAGACCAACCAACAACCCTAACAATTCAGCCTTCAAAATACTTTTTCTTCTATATTATATACAAAATCTAAGAGCAGTGATATTTGCAGGTCATAGCATAAGATCAAGAGACAATTCCAATTTCTTATGTCATTTTGACTGAAAAATGTATTGTTGTAAATGTATTGTTGAATTAGTGTTCAAACTTTAATTTTGTCTGAGGTTGATTACTAACTAGTTCAAAGTGGTTATTCCAAAAATAATATTCCAAATAGGGTTTGGAAGCTCTAAAATATTTTCAGCAGCCTGTTATGGATGAAATGTTTGTGTTGCCCCCCCACCCCAAATTCATATGTTGAAAGCCCTAACCCGCAAAGTGATGGTCTTTGGAGATGGGGCCTTTGGGAGGTAACTGGCATTAGATGAGGTCATGGGAGTGGGGCCCTCACGATGGAATTAGCACCCTTAGGCGAAGACACACCAGAGGGCTTGCTCTTTTTCTCCTCGTGCAAGCACCGAAGAAAGGCCATGTGAGCACACAGCAAGAAGGCAGCTGTCTGCAAGCCAGGAAAACAGCCCAGAACCCAACCACGGTGGCATCTTGATCTCGGACTTACAGCCTCCAGAACTGTGAGAAAACAGATTTCTACTGTTTGAGCCACCCAGTTTATGGTATTTTGTTATGGCAGCCCAAGAAGAGTAGGACACAGCCTTAAGATAGTCTGTGGGTTTATCATCATTAGAGAAAATGTACAAAATGGCATCACTTGGCAAAAAAGTGAAAAATGGTATTTAACAAATGGTCAGGATCCAGGCTTGTTCTATATTACTCAGGTTTTCTGAAGGGTGATACTATCATTAATTCACTTCATAATTTATGAGCTGGAAGGTACAAGGTAAGAAACTGGATCCTCTTTTTGTTGTTTAAAAATGAAATCATAATCTTTTCATAATATAGCAGTACTTTTAAAAATTACAGTATTCTCAAGGAACAGTTTGAGCAAATCTTCCCCAATATTTAAAGCTCACCTTATTTTAAAATACCAAAACTCACTTTGACAATTTAGAGAGACACCATTCTAAAATATATTAAGTATTACTATAGTTTCCTGCTATGAAACATGAGACTCCTGAATTTAATGCTTTCCTGATGATCTTGATGTATCAGCTTTGGCACAGGATAGGAAATAGGAATGGGTTTATACTAAGTAAGATACACAGGGATGGTATTCAATTGATCCAGAATGCTGAGATTTTCTACGTGGTCTCTTCCCTCACTGTCAGCTATCACGTTAATAGTATAGCCATGATGCTATTATTTTACTTCTTATTGGATTCCTGACTTCTGGTTTTTAGCTGATAATCAGATGACTAAGATGTTGGAAGTCAGACAGGTGAGGCATTTTCACATTTTGTAAAGGATATATAACATGTTGCATAATCATATGAATTAGAAGAATCTTTTCTATATAGAATTATAGAATCAAAGGACACTTAAATAGTAATAAAAAGTAAAGCTGGGTCATGTGTGTTTTTATGTTTTAAATACCTTGTAGATTTTTGGCAGAATTGATAAAGACTTGTAAAAATTACTAAGTGTGCAATTCTAAGACTATTTCATATTATCACCAAAATATCAAATGTCATATTTTACTATCTCATCCTTTTCAACTTATAGCCACTACAGAAGATTTTTAAAATTTTAAATGTCTATTATTTTTTGAATAGGTATTATTCTTATGGTTCAAAGTTCGAAAGGCACAAAAGGTAAAATACTTCCCTTTCCTTCCGGCCCCTCAGCGTTCTAAGCTCCAGGGAGGAAACTAACCACTCTGTGATCCTTCACAAAGACAGTCTACACATGAACAAGACCCCACTCCCCCAAAAGAAAAGTGTGTCTGTGTATATAATGTGCAGAGGAATTTGGTATCAGTGATTGAGGCAAATAGAAGATTTAAAACAAACATCTTTCATAGTTTTGATGAACAGAATACAAGAGTCAAGAACACAATCTACTGAGCCACACACAAAGCATGGGCTTGCTGTCTGTCACCAAATTACCACACCCATTCCAATGAAAATCAGAAAGCAAAACAAGTTGAAAAATGACCTAAGAAAATGATATATGGCAGTCATTGGAATATTCATCCTGTGGTATTTCTGTGTCATAAGATGACTTTCTACTGAGAATTGCAATCTTACTTAAAGTGTGTTCTTTCTGAAGTTGCTCAGAGGACCATACCTACTTTCAATACAGAAAACATTTATAGAGTTTTAGGAATCAGGGTTCACTTTTACTATGAAATTCATGATCACTTTCTGTCCTAAAACAGTAATACAAAGCTCTAAGATACAGCTACTTTGAAAGTTTCTTGCCCTCCAATTACATTTAAAAAAAAAAATACAATAGTACACCTCACAAGGAAATGAGAAGAAAAATTCATGATGCACTAAAAGCCGATTGGCAGAGAGAAAATAATGGATATTTATTGTTGGAAGGATTTCTACAATTATTATACATCTGCAGCATCCTCAACAGTGCAATGGCACTGTTTTCTGTGTGACACTCATGAGATAACATTATTTTGATGGTTTTTACTTTGGTGAATAAGCCTGCTGCTGCACGCCCAAAACTTCTAAACTGATCCAATAGTGTCTGAAACTGTTAGAGATCCCTGAGGAAGCCCAGTGCCGGCTCCACCACGGAAAAGAGCTAGCTGTGTGGCATCAGGAGGAATAAGAGGATTACGGGAAATTAACTCTACTGCCAATGGTCAGGACTGATCTGACTGCCTCTCTCTCCAGGAAGTAAAAGCCAAAACTAATTTATTAACTGTGAGCAATAAGAAAATAAATTATTATTGTCCATCCTAATTCATTAACTATCCAAAGTAAATTATGCATAAAAAAACCAGAAAGTCACCAACACTTTAAACATTAACAAGATAAAACAGCCTGGGAGCTGCTTGGAATTCCTTAAAGATCCCTAATCTAGGGTCACTCTCTGAGAACCCTTGATCCAGGCCACAGGTTAGACAAACAGACAAAAACCCAACCTCAAACAGCCAAACCATGCATCTGTTGTGTGACTGGTTTGAGATGTCCAATGACATTCGCCTGTTGAAGTCATATCTGAACATGCGATTACTACCAAAAGACAAACATTTTTAAAAAGTGAATCTCATATTTGTTTATCTCTTAAGCTAATAATTAAAATAAGTATGTTCAAAGACTATACCAAACGCATCAAATATACCTCAATAAAAAAAGAAAAACAGAAAAACAAAACAAACAAAAAATAAGCCAAAACCCTCACAGAAGCATCCAGATGATCTTCTGCCGGCTGGCAGGACTTACCTGCGGCTGCACTGAAGGTTCAGAAGGCAAGCTGTGGGACGACCTGCTCCGAGGGGGCGGCTGCGGGACGGCTTCGAGGCTGGGCTGCGGGGCAGACTGAGGCATAGGTGTGGCCACCGGGACACGAGGCTCCCGCATCTGCTGAACTGGCGGGGCCAGAGAAGGCTGCACAGGAGGGGCGGCCTGAGGCTTCAGTGGTTCAGGAAGAAGAGCTGGCCCTAAAAAAAGTCACTTCCAGATGTTAGGTGTTTTCTAGAAAACCACTTTTTATCCTTCCTTTAGTGAAGTGTACGAGATTCTAGTCCCTGTCCCGCCCAGCCCTGGCCCCAAGGAGCCTCATTTCTTGTGGCATGAAGAAAGACAGGAGGCTATCCCAATGTGAGTAAGCTGTAAAAAGCGAGAGACTGCAGAAAGGAAAAGAAAAAGAAAAGGAAAAAGGGAAAGAATACAGAACGGCACTGCTGTTTCTAATACAGGGCCTACCTTTCAGTACTTCTGACGGTTTGCTTTGGCTTTCAGGAGTCAGTCTCCCAGCAGACACCCGAGCATGGCTCTGGGGGGCGCTGATCACTCCGGCACGGGGTGGAATAATCTAAAAATGGGAAACGTAACCGTTGAGATATTTACTTATTTTCAACAGATAAGATTTGGTGAAAATATTTGCTTTTGCATCTCATCTCATTTCCTCAGCCTCTTGTCATTTTAATGGCTCTCTATTTATAGCCATAGTCATAAGTTTTAAAGATCTTCCTTTTTATTTTCCACTATTTACTATGTGCCAGGCGCTGTGTTAATTAAGCACTGTGTAGGCATTTCCATTTCGTTGTCCACATGGCCCTCAGAGGTAGGTATTCTTTTATCATCTCTATTATAAATGAAGATGAAGAAATATATACAACTTTCCCAAAGCCACAGAGCTAGAAAGTAGAGCCAGGAGCCAGACTCAGGTCTGACTGGCTGCAGGGCCGTGCTCTTCATCCTGTGCAATGCTGCCTTAATGGGCGACGGGGATGGTCTTACAGGTCATGAGGACGTGGAGAGGGACATACACTGTGTAACTAAGTGGCTTATGAAAAACCATGCCGAGGTCTTTTTTTTTAAACACAGACGTAAAACCTCTTGAGTGGCTTACTCGATATGCTAAAATAAATACACTGGAAGACACACTGGCGAAAAATGTCTTTTCTATTTTCACATGTTTGCTGAAGACTTTAAGCCCCCAATACTCCTTATTTTAAGCAAAAGTTATGAATGTTATCTCACAAAATTCTGACTTTCCTTCCCTATTCTTACAGTATTAAATAAAGAAAGTACTTTGTGGGAAGTGGTAGAATCGATGGATAGCAATTTCCCCTTCTTTGGAAAAAAGGAGAGTGGGTAATGGCTATCTTTAGGTATATTCCACAGACATTTTACTTTGGAGTGTGATATTATATATAGAAAAAGGCCTTTAGGTTGGATGTTAAATAGAAAGCTACAAGAGAAAGAACGAAGTATTTCTATCTTATAAATCTTATGAGGATTTCTTAGAAATTACAAGTAGTTTCATTAGCGGAAGTTTCTTAATTTCCAGTTACAGTAACAGTTCCCACTTCTTACTCTTCGGCTGGAGGCCTCCCAACAGGCTCCACTAGACTGATCTTGGTTTCTGTTTTCTTTCTTTCTTTCTTTTTCCTTTAAGTTACTTGTTCTATCCCAGAGAAAATTTTCACTTGGGTGAATAAGAGGATAATTCTGTGTATAAGAGAACACTGATAAACACGCAGAAAACCACAGATTCACAACACAGGGAAAAGCACTGCAATGCCATCTGCTCTCCTGCTTTTAACACCTTTAGAACCAGTTTTAGTTGACCGACTCTCATAAATGGGTTTTCTGAAATCTAATTTTAAAATCCTTCTGATTGAAGAATTACTCAGATAATGTAAAAAGTTGTCCCCAAACATCACTTCCTCATATACATATTCTAAGATATTTATGTAGCGACTGTAATTACTTAATTGTATCACTTTTATTCAAATAAGGAAGTATGTTTAGTTACTTTTGAAGAGGATGTTAAAATACTCTTAGTGTTGAAAGGTACCTTGGAGAGCATCAAGTGCAATTCCCCATTTTAGAGTTGAGGAAACTGGGGCCTTAACAGGCCCCATGATTTCTTCAAGATAACACATTTCATTAGCAGCAAATTGGGACCTAGAACCTAGACCTCCTGGCTCCCAGGCGAGGTGCTGCCTACCGGTCTGGCTGTACTGTATCCAGCAGGTCCTGGGCCTGTGAGTCCTGTTTGAGGTGAAGGCTGGTTGCGTCCTGGAACAAAGACATCGCACCATGTATTTCAGTTTTTTTAAAAAAATAAAGAAACAAGAAACCATGTACTTATATCCCAAGTGTCTATTCACGGGCCAGTTTTAAGGTTAAGCTGAATTCAAATGTTTTTACCTATATTATCTTTCCGTGTCGTTCCAGGGCTTTTGGGTGCTTTGAAGCAGGAAGGAAAAAAAAATTAGTCATGAGTAAACAATCAAGCCATATCGCATAACACTGGCTGGCTGTTCTGTTTCATTACCAGCAGAAATGGGGGCATGAGATGGAAACAAAAGTACTTTGCTTTAGATAATGATGAAGGGTATTATGAGCTCTGAAGGAAATATCCCCAAAAAGAGAAAAATTAGGATACTGAGAGTGACATTCATGGGAGCCAGCTTAGCACTTGGTCTGATACCTCATTCAGAAGGTCACTTTTAAGGT
Source organism: Eubalaena glacialis (assembly GCF_028564815.1). NCBI lineage: Eukaryota > Metazoa > Chordata > Mammalia > Artiodactyla > Balaenidae > Eubalaena > Eubalaena glacialis. The sequence continues at coordinate 12,463,592 of NC_083721.1, read as the reverse complement.
GACTTTCCCAACAGAGCTCTCTCCTGTGAACCTTGAAAACACATGGTCAGCTTAGGGGGATGGTCACAAGATGCAGCCCCACTGTTTCCCAGAGCTTGGTGGACAAACAGCTCCGGAGCAAACAGACAGCACTACATTTTCCGAGTCACACAAGAGGCGCCTAATGGCACTGTTTCAGGGCTTCACGCTGTAGATGTCATTATGGATAAAGGAATCTCACGATGGGATCTTTGGGATTTCTATAGCAAAATCCTATGATGAAGGTAGAAGACCGGCACATCTTATTACCAAATATCTGCCTCATGCAAGACAATATTAAACCATGGCTCAAACTCATTAGAAAGGTAGCAAAAGGATGAAATGAAATAAACTACTTTTGGGGCCAAAAGGAGTAGGGGACACTATTGAGGCCTGCATCTCATATTTATTCTTTTTGAAAGGAAATTCAAGTGTGATTGTTGTATGTAATCCATCAGCTTTTTAAGAACTATAATCTTAATGAATGGCTTCTAGTTTTTATAGCCTTTTAAGCAAATTTAGTTCAGCATCATTATACATTAAAACATTTCTGTTATCTGAAATCACCCAAAAAATACTATATTCTTGGACCTGAATTAATAAGGTTTAATTACAATTATTAATTTTTAAAACTCCAGAGTTAGTATAGTACATTTCTAAACATTTGACTTATTCTGAAGAGAATTTTGAAGGCATTCTTCTTAAAATAACATTGTACAATAATTTCACATCCAAAGGATATATGAAATATATACAAAACAGAGTTCAAAACAACATGAGAATTGTGGGGAAATTAAATGGACATCCATTAGAAACTATATACAACACAGAATGGAAAGAGAAAAAAAATACAAAATTACAAGGTATACATAAGGATGGGAGGGGGAGTTTACAGTTGGACCAAGAAAAGATTTGGTATGCCTTTAAACACTGGAGGGGCTGACATTTAGAAATAAGACGAGAGATCCATTTCTATGATGCAAAAGTCTTGTTACCTTCCATCTCTCGCCTAGCTACCCCAGGACTGGGAGGGGCTCCAATACCTTTTTAGAGAAAGAACAGAAGCTGTATATTGTTCAGGGCCCGTAGCACAGAATGAAAGGCAGGCAAACAAAACAATTTCTGAGCTAAGCTTACTTTTGCAAAAAAGTTCTTTCACTGTTTTAAATTTCTTCAAAGATATCAATACAAACCAAAGTGACTTTAGATGCCTGGCCCAAAGCTGAGTCTGGCCCTTTCCACAGTTAGAATGAAAGAGAAGGACAGTTTGCTTTTTATATCTGACATTACTAGCAGTAGGGAATTGAAAAATATGTGTAATGAAAGCCTTTGCTTTATGATCATCTCATTCTTTATATTCAGTGTTAAATCACTAATAAAAGCTCCAATATTTGCCAGTCAAAAAGGAAAAAAAATCTTAAGGTTCCAATTTCATATGAAATCTCTATGAGACTATATTAGTCTCTGAGAAGTTAGTTTTCGATAAATTATTTAAAAAAAAAAAACCTAAAAGTACTGTAATTACTTTCTCTCAGCTTATTGCCTTCAAGCAGTTATTGGTTTATAGGGTTAAAAAAAATACACTGCAAACATTGTCTACAAAAGAATTGTGAAGAGAAGCGATTTTTAAAAATTAAATCAGATTTCTAAGTAAGCCACTGAGTTGCTAACATGTATAACTTTTCACAAATTTATTTAACTTATTTTCTATAGATTGTTTTCCTAATTAAAGGAGAAAATAAATAAAAGTCTATTATGAAACTATAAATAAAAGCACAAGTTTGAAACGGGAAAAATTAATGTTTTCTGTAAGTCAATGGAAAAGTTATACTCCAGCAGTATCTTGCAGAAGCCGCAGTGCTGAAATAACTTTGCTACCCTTATTATACAAAGTCATTAAAATCTACACACAGCAAAGTCAATCTGTAACAACACACGAGTCGGTCCGCAATGTCCTTAGGCAGCTAGAGTGGAAAGAGACCAACTGCATGTGTATAGTGAGCCTTAATGATATTAAAACTGGATTTGTAAAAGCTCTTCTGTGGGACTGAAATATCTTGCCTCAGCCTTTCCTGAGAATTAGATTAAATAAGCTTGTCAAATGTATACCTCCAACTACGCTCTGTGAGTTTTCATGTAAACCAAGTAAACTACACTTTTAACAAAAAGTGACCCATGTGTTAGTAAGAATTTCTTTATTGAAATATATAAAAGAAAATTGTTCTTACATTTTAAAAATGAGGCATGAATGTTATGACAAGTTATGATAAAGCCATGCAAAATGAAAGCTATATTTCAGATAATTATTTTAACTTTAAATTGCATTTCTAGAACACTTTGCTAATCCACAGGCTACTGGCAAGAGAATGTACTAGAGCTCTAATACAATCTGATATAATCAAATACTTGGGAAACATTCTATATTCATTGTGCCTGAATCACTCTTGAAAGTAGTATGATTTGGGGGAATTAAATCTTTGTAACCAAATTGACTGTATTTATTAAGAAAAAGTATATCAGGCCTTGATGAGTAATTCACCTCTGACTATCTGGAAAATGGAAGCTCTTGTTAATTCTATTCACTAATAAAACCAAGCTCTAATCTTTTACTTAACAGGAATATAATGGAAGTTTGGAGCTATTTTTAACTTGGCATATAAATGTCATTCATTTTGACTTTTATCAAACAAACCTAAAATGTCTTTCAGTTATAGGAATCAAACTCCAAAAAAATTAATGAACCAAGATCCATACATTACAACAAATATAAATGGTTACCTCCAAATTCTTTTCTAGCAGGTGCAGGACTCCTAGCCCCTTATGGTTCATAAGAGAATGTGCAGCAGAAAGGAAACGACATTAAATAAAGAATTGAAATGTCAAAGATTTACTGTAGTATTCATGATGTCAAATATCATGTAGAAACCACATATTCATGTCTTGGTGCTATAAAAAAGCTATTATGTAATGCAAATGCTTCTAAATAGAAACAACATTATACTTATTTTAAAAGAACATTTAAACAAATATTTAAAACTTTATAGTAAATAAGTATATGTATGTTCTTCAGTTCTAATCATGCATTTTATAGAAATCAGTACAACCCCATTAGCAAAAACAAAACAAACCCTTCTTTCACACTTGTAAAAGGTCAGCTCTGAAGACATGTTACAGGAATCTAGTTGAGAAACAATATTTTTCCCTGTTCTGTCACACCCACCACGTTTTTTAGAGAAAAACTGAGGAAATAGCACCAGTGATAGAGAAACAGTAAAATCTAGAAGTTAGAAGTTTGAAACATGCAAAACATTTTTAAACAGAGTGGAGGGAGATTTTAAATCGAGCAAAAATGGAAATAAAACGGTTTGTTACCTGCAGGTGGAGGCGGTCTTTGTGGGGGGGCTGGACGCACAGGAGGAGCAACCGGGCGGGGAGGGGGAGGCCGCTTGGGTTCCAGGGGCTGGGAAGAATCTTTCTGCTGCAGTTGTGTTGCTAGCAGAGTGTCAACAGGAGAACCTACCGAAAAAGTACCTGAGGTAAGAGGATCACGTTCCAAGTGGATGTGAGCACAAAGGTACTTTCTATATGCGTATGATAAATTATTTTGCTAATTTTCTAAATTTGTACTACAGTGTAATGACACACATTTCTGGTATCAATAACATAAGCAGTTCTGCTACTACATTACCCTTTGGTACCATGAGAGCAATCAGGCTAGCTCTCTGTGGACTTCTTACCCAGGCCCCAGGTGCTGAAGGAGATTTATCGAGCAGCCCTATTAAGACAGCACAAAGGGGGCTTCCCTGGTGGCGCAGTGGTTAAGAATCCGCCTGCCAATGCAGGGGACACGGGTTCAAGCCCTGGTCCAGGAAGATCCCATGTGCTGCAGAGCAACTAAGCCCGTGCGCCACAACTACTGAGCCTGTGCTCTAGGGCCCACGAGCCGCAACTACCGAGCCCATGAGCCGCAACTACTGAGCCCACGTGCCACAAACACCGAAGCCCGCGTGTCTAGAGCCTGTGCTCCACAACAAAAGAAGCCACCGCAATGAGAAGCCCGCGCACCGCCAAGAAGAATAGCCCCTGCTCGCTGCAACTAGAGAAAGCCCGTGCGCAACAACGAAGACCCAATGCAGCCAAAAAAAAATTAAAAAGAGAGAAAGTGGTTATATTATTTTTAAAAAAAGATGGCATGAAGTACTGTGTGAGTTAAGTCATTTGCAGTCTGCTGGCCAATAGAGAGAAGAAAAAGAAAAGGGTGTCTCTTCTCTCTGTACCCTGGCTTATCTTGAATTTATTGAATAAAGCCAGTCCTCTACGAGTAGCATGGGCGAGTTAGAGAAGTTTATGAAATGGAAGGTATTTTCTGAAGACATTGGTTAGCATGGAACAGTGACTAAACCATGTAACGTAACAACCTCCAGAGACAAATCTTCCAACTTTGGAGGAGTCATGACTATTAAGTTGAATTCAAAAAATCTGTCTTGTCTCTTTCTGCTTCCTATTATAATTTAGGTAATGTACAGATAGATAGTTAAGCCTGAATAGTTATGGGCTTTGACTATAACGATAAAAAATCATCAATGATAAGACATGGACAAGCCTGGCCACAAAGAAAAAGAACTAAGAAAAATTCTCATCTAGTGACAGTGATGAGTATCCTTTCCATTTAGGGCTTACCATCTGCGAAGTCTCCTCTTTTGTATGCACAGAAAACATGCTACACTTTAGCCTATGGATATGAAAGTTAAAACAAAAATGGGTCTCCAAAGGAGAGGCAAAGGCATCAGAGGTTTAACCATCTAAAATCAAATGCATCAGCCAGGGAAAGTCATACAAAACTTTAAGTAAAATACACACTTTGTGAAGCTGGGTGCCCAGGTGTTCTTGATGGAGCTCGACTTGGTCTCACAGGAAGGGAAGGCACAGGCCCCTCTGATATGGTAGGTGACTGGCAGGGACTGGTCCGGGGTGAAGAACTTGGGGAAGTGCCAAGGCCAGAACTGGAAGATGGCTGGAGATGCTGAGGAAGGATTTCCTCTACCTCAGCACTGTAGTCATCAACATCACCTGAGAAAGTGCAAGGTCAGCCAAGTTACCACCATGTTACCTTCCTCAGAGATTTTTTTTTCACCAATCTAGGCTTTAAGGGGTTATATACATAAAATAAACACGTTTAACATTATGACACTGCAAACATATGTAGGTTAAGCATGTGGGCATATATAAAAATTTTATACGTATAAAGGTAGAATTAGCGCAAACGCTCTTATAGGAAATGTAATTGAAGACAGTCTTCTGTTTCAGAGCAACAGGAGGCCAGTGGTGACTTCACACCTGGAGCTGGGTTGACTCCATAGCTTTCAATATTCCACTGAGCAGCTGTCTCAGTGCTGGCTGACTTGGAAGCTTAATGCTCTCCCTCCAGACCTTCCTTCTCGCCAATGGAACTGCCCGCTCCCCAGTGCCCTCAACTCAGGTCCTGCCCTTGCAGTAGACAGGCTCTCACGCAGTCACACACCTTCCCCAGAAGTCTCCTCGCTACTCTGTCCCCTGTACTCCCCCAACCTGACATATACACAACAGGGGGAAGTTGGTTCTCCCCTGAGGTCTCCTCACCTCCTCTTTCCTTAGGGTTGGAAAGTGGGGTCAGGGTGCCCCTTGCAACCCAATTCCAATTGCAGAACTTCAATGTTCCAACCCTGAACAAAAAGGCCTATTTCTTTGAGGCTGTGCTGTCAGGAATTTATGTAGCACCCTCAAGCCCCGCTTGCTGCCATAATCTCCAACCTCCATCCTTCTGGTCTCTTGAACCCATTCATCGAGGACTAAGGAGAGAGCAAGCTGGTAAGTTGGGTCCTACCATCTTTCTGGGCGACATCGAAGTCCATGTGGTCAGCCCATCAACAACCTGATGTCTTTTCCCTGCTGACGCTCTCCTCCACTCCTGACACATGTGCCCCTTGGAACTGCAGTACCTCTGAAACAGTGAACTCAGAACACTGCACTCTGACCACCACTTCCCAGACTTTCACCCTCGCCCTCAGTTACTCTTTCCTCTTTTGACTTCACCAGGATCCAGGCCTTTGATTTTGCGTCTCTGCAACTGTCTTCACATCCTCCGGTTCCTCACCTCGGCCGTTCCCCTCCTGCACTATTCTTCCATCGCGCCTGCATCAATTCCACTGTCTAACCTCTCCATAACTGCGCACCTGGGCTGCTGGGTGCCGCAGCCAGAGACAACCACGTGGCCCCGATGACTGAAGCCATGTTAACTCTGTGGTTTTCAGCCTCATCTGGGCTCCCAGGGCTGCCTGGTAATTCCACAATTTCCTGGCTGGCTCTCCCTCTGACCCCTTCTCAGGAGCTTTATCTTGAACCTTCTCAGTTCTCCTGAAACCATGAGTTGCCCCACTCCTTAAACTTCACAGAGAAAAGGGAAGTCTTAAGATGGGACCCCCTCTCTTCAACAACCTGGCCCCCAACTGGAGCCTAACCACGTGGTTGGCACTCAGGTATTTGTGGATGGAAACAGTGGGGTTCTGCCCACCCCCGTTTTCCCAGGGACCGTGCTCTGCCACTCATTCTGCCCTGCTCCTCCCCAATGGCGTCAGCCCTTTCCATCAGCACTAAGCGTTCTCAAGCATCCCCATTTCAAAATAACACTCCCTGGAGCAGCTGCCTTCCTCTCTCTTTCCCCCGCCTCAGCCAAACTTCTGTAAAGAGTTGTCTACAGGCACTCTCTGCACGTCTTCACCTTGCATCCACACCCCAATTTACCACCATCTGGCTTCTTCACTCCACTGAAATCACTCTCCTGAATGTCACCGACAGCTTCCTCCCCTGGGACTAAACCCAAAGGGCAGGCTGTGGTGCTCACTTCTCCTTCCTGCCACAGACCACTCTCCCTTGTTATCTTTTCTTTCCTTGATTTTTAAGCTGCTATATTCTCCTGGCTCTTTGACATTTCTGGTTCTTTCTTCTCATTTTCCTTTTATGGGCAGCCTTCTTCTGCCTGTCCTTGAAGTCTGCATTTCTGTTTGATCCCAGGACCAGTCCTCTCCCGTCTCTATCTCATCCTCCTGGCCAAGCTAATAAAAATGCATGGCCTTAAACTGTCATCAGAGCTGCCTGGTGGGCCCAGAGCTCTCTGCTGAGCGCCAGGCCCACACACCCACAGCCTACATCTGGGCCTGATGGACCCTACAGACACCTCAGACTCAACATATTCAAAACCAAATCCACCTCCCATCCACACCCACTCCTCCTGCACAAGCATACTTGCATCGTCTACTTAGATCCTTTTTGTCCCCTGAGGTCTCTGCACATTCCTTCTTCCTGGTTCACGCCTTTCTATCCTCTTTAATCTACAGACTCTCAATTTCAGTTTCTCTGGGAGAACTCTTCCGACTTCCCAACTCTAGGTCAGGCAGCTGCCCCATGAACTACTGCAGCATTGTTCACTAGTGCATTGATGTCACATGATTACAATTGCCTGCTTACTTGTTTGTAACACCAACTGAGCTGTGAGTTTGGGGAGAGCAAGGATGACATCTGTTGAATTTCCAGCACCTAGCATGTACCTGGCACATGAAAGGTACTACAGAAACGTGTGGACCAAGTAAACACATGAACAGAGAAATGTGAAAATGAGATGATCTTCTGAGGTGTTCGACTCTTAAATGCATTATCTAGACGTACAGGGTATCACAATATGATGCATTGTCATTTTATAAACTAAGGTATGCATTTTAATGGGAAATATGCTAAAATAATATAGCAGATATATAGCATTAAAAAGCAAATGCATTTCTTAATCACATTTAAGGAAATTACTATATCGAGATAATCTGTCCCAAACTCCAAACTTGAAATGATTACATTTATATGGCTGGGTTCAGTTTCAAATGCATGTGTTCCTAGCCACTTTGAGAATCTTTTAAAATTACTTTGAAATATATCCTCTTTTGAACAGACTTGTGGTTGCCAAGGGGGAGGGGGCGGGGGAGGGATGGATTGGGAGTTTGGGGTTAGCAGATGCAAACTATTATATGTAGAATGGATAAACAACAAGGTCCTACTGTAAAGCACAGGGAACTATATTCAATATCGTGATAAACCATAATGGAAAAGAATATGAAAAAGAATGTATGTATGTATATATATATATGTGTGTGTGTGTATAACTGAATCATTGCTGTAGAGTAGAAATTAATACAACACTGTAAGTCAACTATACTTCAATAAATTTTTTAAAAAAGAAAGCAATATATCTTCTTTTGTAGTAATTATTTTGAACTCATTTCGGCACATTGAGCTTCTACTTTTCTACCTTAACTACAATTAGGGGGACCAAACCACACACCAAAAATACCACTTTGTGCTCTTACGACACAAGGACATAAACTAACATTTGTAAAGGTCTTGACCTTTGCATGGCAGATGGCAAATACATTTAAGTCTGGGTACAAGCAAAAGACACACAATACGATGCAAAACGAAATCTCATTAATATTGCTCTCAGTGTTACAAGAAGGAAGAGAAGGATAAACTTGGAGACTGAGACTTTACTGATGGGAAGGAAACATCTTGAAGGACAGCAGTAAATGTGTTCAACAAGCAGACCTTCCATATCGAAGTCGGCCGCGACCTCCGCGTCTTCACCCAGCAGGGTGGAGCTTGTTGAGGATGGCAAGGGGACGCTGATTTTCTCTAAACTCATTTCTTCTTCCAAAGTTTTGATCCAGTCTGGACTCTTTAAAGTAATAGTTATAGTCCGACCCAATAACTAGTTGAGTAAAAGAGATATAAAATAAAAATTCATTGCATGAAAATTCACTATCTTGGAATAAAGTGCCTGCCTCAGTCATACTACAACAACAGTATAGGCTTAATTCAGCTAGACTCAATTCAACATAATCGTTTCACATATACTGTATTTTTAACTAATTTTTTGTTTTGTTTTGGTTTGGTTTTGGTTTTGGTTTTGGTTTTGGTTTTGGGTTTTGGGGTTTTTTTTTGGCCGCTCCACACGGCTGGCGGGATCTTAGTTCCCTGACCAGGGATTGAACCCGGACCCCCCTGCAGTGGAAGCGCGGAGTCCTAACCTGGAAATTCCCTTAACTAGTTTCAAATGTCCCCAATCCTCCCTTTAAAAGCCTGTGTTGCTAAATCTCAGGTCTTCTTTCTTAGGATGCACACAGATTTAAGTTTCCTTTGCTGCAGTAAGTATCTTTCCCTGGCCAGATATAAATTCACTGACAACTCTACTACATAATTTTATACTTCCTGTGATTTTGATTCACAGATTAAATAATTGTTCCTACATGAGACAACTAAAGAAAGGACAGTAGAAAATCCTTAAAATACTTTCCCTGTTCATTTGGACCTTCCTAACTTGGTATAATGGTCTTGAAAGGTGCTATACTGTCAAAGTAGTTTCAGCATTTCAAACGTCAGAAGAATATTGAGAGAATTTAAGACCATTTTAAATCTTCAACAAAAGTTAATCATTCTGAAAACAGAAAGACTGGTATCTGTGAAACTGGCACCCTGCCTTTCCTATAAATCTGAGAAGCTTTTAGACAAAAGTGTAATCTAAAACAACCAGCATATTATAATCAAGTTACACTGTCCTGTGGATGTATTAAAAAAAATACTTTCCTTACGTGCTATTGACATTAGAATTCTTTGAAGGCATAGGCTGGAGAGGTTGAAAGCTCCTGGCCTGAACAGCACAGCCGTGTTTAATAGGAATTTAGTGTCCACCCTGAGCTTTGAAGTCAGAGTCCTAAGAATTAATAATTCGTTACCCACTTATTAGACCAAATCAATTAAATTTCAGAACTTGGCAACAGGCTTCATATGCCATTTGTTACTTTTTAAAGTCAACAGCATTCTTTATATATTCACCAAAGAATACTAACAAGTATTCTTAAGCCTCAGTCACTATAATGGCCATTTAAGAGGCACTTCGTCAAGAATATCCACTTGGCAGAGATCAGAGCCAAATGAAAAGAAAGAAATTTAGACGACAGAAAAGAAAATGCTCAAGAAGGTCATCCTTTAGGTTTGCCCTGCGTACGTTATATACTTTTTCCAGATTCTCCCCTGGTTCAGAAGTGTTCCTATTGATCTACTTGCGTCTAGAAGATTTCGGGCTGAAACAGTGGTACTAACAAAGATAGACTAGAGGTTTGGAAATGTCTAACTTTCAAAAGGATAAATCAAACATTATTATGCACTTTCCAAAAACATTATTTTTTCAGAATTTTGAAAATCTTTTAAGGGAGCTAAGGGTGGGTCCTTTCTAAGAGCATAACATACATGACTAGACTTGAGGGTGAGGAATAGAGCTGAAAAGAAGGGAGGAAAAAACCAAACAAGGAAAATTATCAGGGGAAAGACAAAAGAAATATTCAGAAAGGGAATAAGAGCTGACAAAGAATGCCAAATTGAGAGCCGCTCTTAAATATTTACAGCACCATGGGAGAAGGAAGGGCTTTTTAAGATATCAAAGGTAGAACTAAATTTAAAGATCAGTAATTTCCATATGGTGAAGACACAACAAAGTCATAAGGCAAACTGGGAAGAATATCTGCAGCATATTATGAAAAGGGATTGACATCAAGGGAGCTTCAAAAGATGAATGAATACTCCAGGGGAAAAATGAGCTAAGGTCACAGACAGCTCGCCAGAGAAGGACAAAATGACCAATAAATGAAAAGAGCTAGCAATCAAAATCTTAACACAGAAGTGACATACTACTTCTAGTTTTTCAGACTGTCAAAGTTAAAAAACATCCAACACTGATTAGAATGTTGGATATTAGGTAATCAGAGGCATAATACAACTAGATACATTCCTTCTGAAGAGCGGTTAGCCAACAAGTATCAACATTTAATATGTTAGTATCTTTGTCGTAGCAAATTTACATTTAAGAATTTATCCTAAGGAATAATAGGATAAGCATGCAAAGTTAGAGTGTACACAGGGGTTCCCTGGAATGTTGGTTTTAGTAATTAAAAGTTGGAAACAACCTAGATGTCTATTAATAGGAGTTTGGTTAAATAAATTTATATATTTATCCACATAATAAAATTAATGCAGTCATTAAAAATGACATATTCGTTCATATAGAAAGATGTCCATGATATGTATATCTCATTTTTGTTAATATATATGTACATGTATATGTAATCCCATTTGTTTTAATATATATATATGTGTATGTGAAGGTTAAGAAAAATTATTTTATAATGGTAGGACCACAAGTGGTCTTTATTATTTCTTCATACTTTTCTGTGTTTCTTAATTTACTTTTGCATGAGTGTATTACTAATGCATTTGGGAAAAACAAGCAAAACCCTACAAAATCTATTTCAAAAGCAATATACACATGGAAATCTTTTTCTCCAAGGAAGTGGAAGTTATGTAACAGAAGAGGAAGCTCAGGTAAATCTTTACCGCGTTGCCTGCTGTTGGAGAAATTAGGCCTGGATTTTAGTCCATCCTATCTAGTGACCATATACTTAGATATATAGGATTTGTCTAAAAGCATTCAGAAAAAACTAATAGACAGAGCACTTTACAGGAGTAAAACTATTCCAGGACATTGATGTAAGTTTCCCCCAATCAATGACATTTCAAATCGCAGGTTAGGAATATCTCCACTAATTACAAACTTCTAAAATGCCTCAATGGGATGGATTTGTTACCTATGGGAATTATTTTACCTACGCTTGAAAAAGGGACCTGGGTACCACACTCCAAGCCAATAAAACAAGTTCCTTGGAATAATGAGCACATTCCTCCTTTGTTTTCTTGTAAGTAAAGCATTTCCTTCCATTTGCTAGAAATCTTTTCTACTACATAGATGAGCCAGAATATCTATTCCAATTAAAAATTTTTAAGTTTTATATAAGAAAATATAATAAAATAAAATTTTGTAGTAAACATGTTTTCTTCTTAGTCTATATCAATGATTAACATCTCTAGGGAGGGACCAAAATAATCCTAAATTAGTCTGAAATCTAGTCTAAATAATAAATATTAAAGCACAACACTAGATCTTTCATCCTCCTGAACTGGAAATACATTTAGATAATTTGCTGCATGTCTCTAAAAATACAATCTTCAGACACTTAATTACAGAATGGTTTAGACTCAACAAATGCTACCTTACCTCTTTACCATTCAGGCTCAGAACACTCAAGGCAGAGCTTCCCTCCAAAAATGTAACCCACATCTTATCTTCTACAAATCTTTAAGGAAGGGAAAAACAAACAATAAAAAAAAACATAATTAATACCTAAGGTATAACTAGCCCAATGACTAGTCCAATGATTATTGATTAACAAGGGCTTACAGAGGCCAGGAAGTAAAAATGTTAAGAGCGAGAGCAGCAGGGCCAGCGGTGACCTGGAGAGGGCACTCTTTCCCTAAAAGCATTCAAATTCAAATTTCTTTCAAATACTCTGTTAATAAAACAGCCTGCCAGAAGAAATGGACTGGTGGACCTCCAATTGCGACCCCTGCTAATCCAATCCTTCATCTCATGGACGAGGAGAAAAAGGGCCAGAGGTGAAGTGGCTTGTTCAAAGTGACCCTACGAGAATAAAATACAGGGCTAGGACCCAAGTCTCCTGACCCTGTAGTCCAGTATTATGTATTTTCACTGTCTCAGTGACTTTCCTGAAGCAAATTCCCTTTGACCAAGAAAGAAGACAGGGAGTTGTCACACAAAAAAAAATTGATATCAATCAATCAGTCAGACTGGCCCCAAGGAGCCTTAGATTATGGTCCTTGTTTTTATTCAATGACAGCCATTTAACTCTCTTGAGACTTCAAAGGCCTGTGCTATAATTCTAAGTTTATAGTTTTGAAATAAGAAACCCCCAAAAGGAAAAATAAAAAGGACACCGGAACAAGCTCTGAAGGAGATGGTCACTGATACGTAATAAGGTTATCATGAAAAAAGAAAACAAATTATAACATTATCAGTCTTATTTACAGAAACAATTTTACCAGTTGAACTACTCCCAACTGTATAAATCAAGTTCAGAAATCCTTGCAGATTTTTCAGATGAGAGACAGTAAAACATGTACATGTGTACATACCCACACACACATAAAACATAGGTAAGAGACTCAATTTCTTTGGCATAAAGTTACTAAATTGCAGGATGCTGTCATTTGAAAGACACAGGGACATCATTCTTACCTAAAGACTATGAAGGGGATCTTTTTCAAATCGTTGGCAATGGACCAGATCCGTCCTCCAAAGGTTATAATCACTATCAAAAGGCTGCATTTACGCTGCACCAGTCTCCCCCACGCCAAACCCTATTTGTTCTCTGACAGTGGTACCAAAGTGTTTGTGGCCATGTGGCAGGGCTAATTTCTTGGTCCTATCCTTACTTGGCAATGTGCCCCCTATACATCTTGAACTTTAACAAGAGATTCTGGTTCTGATATCCATGGATTTATGTAGGACCTTTTAGAAGCTGTACTTTCTTCCTTTTTTTCACTCACGAGGATAAAAGCTTCTAGACTTTTCCCCCAATTGATATAAGTATCTAAATTTGCCCCATCTACATTTCCAGGGGATCGCTTACTTACATATAAAGACTTCACTCATTCCCTAATGGTTGCCTCATTCCAGAGCAAAAGGTGATGATCCGTTTAGCCTACCAGTGACAGTAGTCCCGTCCTTGTTTACTTTCATCGTCTGCTTTTTCTACTCTAACTTGGTTGTCTAAGGTGTAACAACCAGAATATTCCAGGTGAGGAGGCACGGCATGGGTTTATAATGCTAGGATAATGCCTTGTTTTGTTACCAATACTTTTTCCAATGATAACAAGCATTTGGGGGAAAGTTTTCAGCTCTAATTTAACACCAAGTTCTTTAGAGACTAGGATAAAGGCAGACAGGTCCTTTTCCTGCATCAGTCTTTCATCCCTTATGCACACTTTGGGTTCTCTCTAGACCAGTGCAATATTTTAACTTGCTCAAAAGGACACTTATCTGCTACTGTGCTGCCCACTCACGCAGTCCATGTGAGGCTCCCGGTGGTTTGGCATTTCTGCACTTGGCAAAGCTTACTGTCATCTGGAGATTTCACCATGTACTTGCTAGAGTCTTAAGATCTCTAGACATTTTTTGTTTCATTTTAAACCTTTGGGGTAGATCTTTGTCAAACGATTTCAGGTTAAGTCTAAATACAATTTCCTCTCTATTTGCCCATTTACTCTCAGAAAGGAGAGTAAGGTTTCCCAGGCATGCTTCTCACTCCAGAAGAAACTATCCCATCTTCATTCTGTGGAGTATTCTGTTTAGCATCTAGGAAAGCCATTACACACGTGCTGATCTTCCCTAGATTCCAAACAGGAATTGGGTCTTCCATTTGTCCTCTGCTCTGCCACAGCACCTAACATAGAGATTTGCCCACTAAATAGCTATAAAACATCCCTAAATAAACAGATGAACTGCACAGAAAGGAATTTGATAGTACCTCTTCCCTATGGAATTCAATACATGTTATTCAGTCTCTCAAGATTGCTGGGCATTTGGAATAGACCGTTTTTTTAAACCACACAAGAGGCATCTGGTTCTGCAAAAGGCAGATGGTTAAGTCAGTGATGGAAACCAAGACGGGAAAGAATGACTCCTGACTATTCACCTGGCAGGGCTGCTCCTCCACCAGATGGAAATTAAACGACTTAAAATTACAGAAAACATCAAATTTCTTAAACCGAGGGCAGAAAAGTCACTCCGCTTTACTCCTATCACTCCTTAAAAAAATGAAATAGCAATCACATGTTCATTCTTCCGTAGGGCTTACATGTTATAGCGTATAGGAATCTTGAGAGAACACATCTAAATGTGTACCTATTCTTGTCAATTGTTCATATAAAGTTTTACTACTCAACTTTAAACTTTCTAAGTAGTAAGTCCAGTTTCAAAACCTATGAGCTCTTTGAATAATATTTCTATAGTATGATTTGCCTTTAGTTCGGCAATACAAATACTCATATGCTATTCAAATACTAAATAAAGTGATTTCTAACACAGAAAATATTATTTACAAATCATGAGCTGCTTTTGGACAATAAATATTTTACTTACCTTATGAGTATAACTTCACCAAAATTTGTAAACTGTTGCAGAAGTTCATCAATCAAAGCATCATCGAAAAAATTATTTTCTGGTAGAGAACTTTTGATTGAGACCAACACTGTACCATCTGGTGGACCCTGAACGGCAATTACTTCTTTATAAATGCTTTGCCTCTCTTCAGCTTCCACTTCAAATATATCGATATCAATCAGGGCAACGACAGGCCTTAGGCATAAAGGAAGGAAGATGTGTTAGGAACGTTTAAGGAAGGATGTATTTCAAATAAATTTCAAGCACGATTAGGAATACAGAGACTGTTCAAACCTATGGTCAGAAGTCTTCAGCTCGGCCCTTCCATAGTGCAGCAAAGTGCCAGGAGTCCACGTGTAGACGATTTTGCTTCCATCTTGAAAACTAGCATTTAGGAGATCTAAATCTTCAGCTGCAGTCAGAATAAAACAAAACATAAGAGAAGCCACCTGAGCATGGCCGATCATGTGGCGCGCCTTCATTTCACTGGCTTCAGTTGTCTGAGGCTGGGAAGCCAGACACACTTGCTGACAGGCAGGAAGCCTAGACACCGTTAAGTTAAAAAGGTTTCTTGATGAGGTTATCATGTTATGCTTTACTTAGTTAAAATTAAGATGAGCCTTTACTCTGAGGCTACTTAAAGGCCTGTGACCAGATAGTGTTTCAAAAATAATCGAACAGACAAGTAGCAGTTCCAAATATCTGCAAACCACTTGAGTTATTCAAATTAGAAATCTTAATTAGCATTCAGTTGACAATTCCGTAAAAATGTTTCCCTGCTTCTCTTTGTATGACACTACATCACTGAAAGAAAACAGATTGAAAAATTAAAGTATTACAGGCAGGTCTGAGAATTTTTTTAAGTTTTATATTTAAATTGAATTTATTTTATTCTAGATAACCTGTGTTGAAAAAAAAAAAGTAGTCCTCCGCGCCTTATTTGATATTTATATCATTCCCTTCTTCCTTGTAAAATTTGCACTAGCTCATTTAAATGAAGAAGTCCATTTCCCAACTTTCCCAACCTGATCTATCAAAAGGCCATTTCCTTCTTCTCCAGAGGACACGGTCTGTCCATGCAGGGGTGCGGCACTTTTCACTGGTGTCGTAGTCATCAGAAAACAAATCATATTTATATGTTGGAGCAAAGGTTACTTTTCCTTCTAAAAATCCTCTAAAAATCTAAAATAAACATACATAAAGTAAGTTATTCGAAAAGGCAAAAACGTTCTGTTTTCATTCAGGCAGCCATGCATTAAATGTCTATTATGCGCTGGAGACTCATGAAATTTATGTGCCTCTGATGAACACTTCTAACTGAATGGAACAGAGCTTAAGAAAAAATAACCCAAGACGTGGGCTTTATCATGCCACTTGTTTGACATTTGGTTAAGCAAAGTACAAAAACGTGAACAATGGAATTCCACCAGACTTTTGAGCTACATGACACATTTAGAACTGTATGGGATTTTGGAAATCAAATAGTTTTGATGTCTTTTTCTCAAATGAGGAATTGGGGCCTAAGAAGGTTACATGGTATCCATCAGAATTTAAGTCTGATGACCAGAAAGATACCATATCAAGTGGCTTCAATCACCTCTTCTTAAAAAAATTTTTTTTAAATAAATTCTTCCAACTTTTGTGGTCACAAGTTTTTAGAACTAAGTCTCAAAAAGGCAGATGATATGAGAAACAACAACATCAAAATAAAGCAAATTACCATAGGATCTTAAAGCCAAAAAGCTCTAGCCCTGACAAGTAAGATTCTAAATTCAGTATTACTGAAAGAAAAAATGCATATTCTTCTACTTGAAAGTGAATCCTATGGAGACACAATATATTTTTGCTCCTGGAAATTATTATGAGTTTTCCTTTCCTTTTCTTTTTTTAAAAGAGAAGGCAATTTTCTATCTGTTAAACTATAGATATATATTTACTAAGTATAAAGAGACTCCAAGAGGTTAAAAAAAAAAAAAAAAAGCAACACTTTAAGGAAAGTATGTTTCCATAATCAAAGGTCCCCTTCTTCCCAATCCAAGTATCTTAAGTATGTATCTACCTGTCCAGCATTTTTCTGGTTGATAAGCTGATCTCCTGCTATAAGAGAATCCCAATTTTGCTGTCTTATGAGCTCTTTCACTTCTTCATTAGGAAGATCGATTCGGTAGTTGAAATCACCACACCAAAATACGTAGTCATGGGAGAACAGCATCCTTCCCTGGAAGCAAAGAGAGAGAATTTTAAACAATCAATTAAAAAAATGTTTTACAACTTTTTCTTTGCCTTACCCCTGCCATGCCCGATTTATTTAACCCCACAGTAATTACACATGAAGTATCTAATATTTAGGTGAACACTGCTGACATTTCTAGGAACTATCTTAAATTTTCAAAAACTGATATAGAATTTGGGGTAAATTGAAACACATTTCAAAGCTTCCTCTTCAAAAACAAGCAGCAAGAGTTTACCATTGGAAAACTCAACTTCCGCGCTATTTCCACAAAATCTTCATTTCGTTCTTTGACTTGCGATTGTCCTGCAGCAAAGTGGCTGCAGACGAAGCAGAGGCTTGTGGTGTGGAACAGCATTCGTATTGCGACCGCTCCCTTATTTCCAGTTGCGCCTCCCATTCCAGTCTTCACAGTATCAACTGCAACATCCCTTTAAAAGGAAGAATTCTAAATCAAAGATCAGAAATTCCAGTAGTTCCGTGTGCATAAGAAAATAGGAATGTCTGTTACATAATTATAACATTACACATTGTGGGGAACTTTGAGGGCAAGCCTGTGCAAGAGTACAGTGAAACTATTAGTTATTCTTTACTCAAGAACACATTTAAATAGAGTTACCATATGATCCAGGGATCCCACTCCTGGGCATATATTGGGAGAAAACTATAATTCTAAAAGACACATGCGCCCCAATGTTCATTGCAGCACTATTTACAATAGCCAAGATATGGAAGCAACCTAAATGTCCATCCACAGATGAATGGATAAAGAAGATGTGGTACAGGGACTTCCCTGGTGGCGCAGTCGTTAAGAATCCGCCTGCCAATGCAGGGGACACGGGTTCGAGACCTGGTCCGGGAAGATCTCACATGCTGCAGAGCAACTAAGCCTGTATGCCACAACTACTGAGCCTGCGTGCCACAACTACTGAAGCCCATGCGCCTGTGCTCCGCAACAAGAGAAGCCACCACAATGAGAAGCCCGTGCACCACAACAAAGACCCAACGCAGCCATAAATAAATAAATAATTTTTAAATAAATTTAAATCTTCAGAAAAGTTTAAAAAAAAAGAGTAAGTACTACTTTATAAACAAAAAAAAAAAAGAAAAGAAAAGAAGATCTGGTATATATATACAATGGAATACTACTCAGCCACAAAAAAGAATGAAATAATGCCATTTGCGGCAACATGAATAGACCTAGAGATTGTCATACTAAGCGAAAGAAGTCAGAGAAAGACAAATACCATATCACTTATAAGCAAATGAACTTATTTACAAAACAGAAATAGACCCACAGACACAGAACACAAATTTATGGTCACCAAAGGAGAAGGGGGGTAGTGGGAGGGATAAATTAAGAGTTTGGGATTAACATATACACACTACTATATATAAAATAGATAACTAATAAGGGCCTAGTGTATAGCACAGGGAACTCTACTCAATACTCTGTAATGGCCTATATGGGAAAAGAAGCTAAAAAAGAGTGGATATATGTATATGTATAACTGATTCACTTTTCTGTACACCTGAAACTAACACAACATTGCAAATTATACCCCAATAAAAAATTTTTTTAAATCATAAAATAAAATAAAACATAACCAACAAGGACCTACTGTATAGCACAGGAAACTATACTCAATATTTTATAACAACCTATTAGGGAAAAGAATCTGTAAAAGAATAGATATATATATACAAATGTATAACTGAATCACTTTGCTGTACACCTGAAACTAACACAACATTGTAAATCAACTATATTTCAATTAAAAAAAAAAAGCACATTTAAAAACAAGAACCATGAACAAGTGTTTCTCTGAAGCCACAAACATGCCAGGCCTTTTTATTATCTGATGTTAGGAAGTAGCCTTAGGAGAGAGATCTGTTTACTGACCTGATGAAGGGAGCATGCTGTGGTCTGATAAAAACAAATAGACAGACGCCCACCAACTGCTCGGAGGCTAGCAGCACATACTTGTTGTCTCTGGAGACGGTCTTCTGAAGTTCCACGGCCCAGAGCTTCTGATTTGTTGTGCTACCAGAAAATATTAAAAAGGAAATCTTCAAAAAGATGGTGACAGTAATATAGCCTGTTTTATAAGACAGTTGTCAATTATACCTTTATATGCCCACATTTAATAAAACTATGACATCACGAAATCCACACCAACAGTGAAGTCTTTACGCAGGCTGGGCTTTTTTGTTTGTTTCCTTTAAAAAGGAAAACCCAAAATTTAGCCAAAAGAACACCCACACTTCAAAGTCTATCCTATTACTCCCTTACAAAGAAAATATGAGCTTACTGATTAAATGAGTGCTCACCATGTGAGTAATCTCAAGCTTGTACACTTTATTTTTTCCTTAGTATTCACTGGGATAACAGAGAAGAACATGCTTCCAGATACATTCCCCCCCCACCTTTTCTTATTTTTATGGGTTATAATATCTTTTAAAAAACTTATTATGGAAAATTTTAAACATCCACAAAAAAGAGATAATCATAAAATAAACCACCATATACCCATTATCCAGCTTCAACAATTATCAACATTTTGTCAATCATTCTTCTTCCATATCCCCTCCCCTTTTTTTAAAACTGGAATATTTTAACCCAAATCTGAGACATAGGCCATTTCACCCAGAAACACTTTGGTATGCACCTCTAATGCAACAGGACATTTTCATTTTTGTGTAGTCACAATGCTGTTATCACACTCAAATATTAACGATTCCTTAATATCATCTAATACTCAGTTCATATTTAAATTTCCCTGATTATCTAAAAAAAACTCTTCTTACAGCTGGTTTCTTTAAAACAGGGTCCAAATAAGGTCCACACATTGCATTTGCTGTCTCTTAATCTCTCTTAATCTTTAGCAGTCTCTCAGCTCACTCGACCCTCTTTTTAACGCTATTGATTTTTTAAGAAGCTGGGCTATTTGTCTGTAAAATGTTTAACAGTCTGGATTTGTCTGATGTGTCTTCATGGTACCTTGTCCCCCTGTCAGGTTTGTTTTAAACTGGTTACTCTAGAAGCTTGATTAAGAAACATTCAATTTTATTGATTTGTTTTGGCAAAAATAACCTCACAGGTGGTATAGTCACCCTTGCATCATAGCAGGAACTAATCTCTGTGATATTACACCTGATAGGCCGTTAGGACCGTGACAATTGACTCGTTGTAATAAAAAGTTCCTCCACTGATCCTTCTTCTAAGGTTTTAATATCGACTGATGATCATTGCCTAGATCCATTATTTCATTAGGGGTTACAACATGTTGACTTCATAATTTCAGCATTGCATGGGCATTTGTAATAAGTTGGAATTCTTCTATAAACAACTTCTCTCTTATCAACTATTCAGTTACTCTGAAACACAGTTTGTATAAAGAAGGTAGCAAAAATGCTTGAGTCTTTCTCTTTATACATCTTCAGAGTATTAAGTTTGTGCCCAAGAACCTCCAATGGCGAGCAAAAACAGTCTTCTCGTAGTTCCAGGTCATACAAACGATAAACGGTAAGCCAAAATACGACCTCACATCCACGCATCTAATCTATCTAACACTATGCCATACTGCCTCCAAAATACAAATTCAGAGCACGGATTCCCTACCAACCCCACCACTAAGACTTGGATTCTGAAAACAGAACGACAGCTTTCATCCCTTTCTTCAGCTCTCTCAATGAACCCTGATCACTCCATTCCAAACCACACACACCTCCCCACCTCCACATGCCCGATCCCCTGACCTCTATCTATCTACTTTCGGTTGCACTTACCGTCTTCTAACATGCTATATAACTTACTTATTCGAGTTGTTTATTGTCTGTCTCCTCCACTAGAAAAGAAGGTCCACACAGGTAGGGATATTTGTCTGTTTTATTCATTGATGTATCTTTAGCACTTAGGGTAGGTGCTCTGTAGATATTGGTTAAATATATGAATGAATAATCACCATTTTCATTAAAGAAAAATTTGATTAATCTCTACTTAGACCAACAACTGAAAAATGTGTTTGGTACTGGGAGCCCTAAGAATATGTTCTAAGACCTGAATCTGTATTTTCAGGGAAGAGTCAAACAGCAAAATGAATGAAGTCGGAATTCTTTTCTACTTCCCTGTATAAACTGTTATTCACTTTAGCTAAGAAGAAAGTTGTCATTTTCAAGACTGATGACTATACCATACTATTTCAGCCCATAATTTTATTCTGAAAATCTTTTTTAAAAAGTCACAAAAGAGGACTTCCCTGGTGGCACAGTGGTTAAGAATCCGCCTGCCAATGCAGGGGACACGGGTTCGAGCCCTGGTCCGGGAAGATCCCACATGCCGTGGAGCAACTAAGCCCGTGCACCACAACTACTGAGCCTGCGCTCTACAGCCCGCGAGCCACAACTACTGAAGCCTGCACGCCTAGAGCCCGTGCTCCGCAACAAGAGAAGCCACCGCAATGAGAAGCCCACGCACCGCAACGAAGAGTAGCCCCCCGCTCGCCGCAACTAGAGAAAAGCCCGTGCTCAGCAACAAAGACCCAACGCAGCCAAAAATAAAATAAATAAATAAATAAAATTTTAAAAAGAAAAAAATTCTTTAAAAAAAAAGTCACAAAAGATGGGCAACTACTCAACTTTTAAAGCAAGCATTATTTCTTAAAATAAAACACTTAAGCTTTCAATTTCACTAAAATAATCTGTATTTGTAATAACACTTCAGAACATCAGTTCTCTGCTTGGTCGGGGAACATCCCTGGGGATCCCTAAAACCCATGAGGTCGAAACTGTCTCCCTAATATCGCTAAGAGATTGTCTTTTTCACTGTATTGACATTTGCATGATGGTGCAAAGACAATAAGTAAAAGTGCTGATGTCTTAGCAGGAATCCAGGCACCAAACTACTAGTATTCCTTATAATCTTTACCCCCATGCGCTCACAGTTTTAATAAATGCCATTTCACCTAAGAATATCCTGATGAAGCAGTAAACATTATTAATTCTGTCAAAGCTCAGTCCTTGAGCCCCATCTTTATAGTATTCTGTGTGATGAATGGGCAATACACATCAAGCACTTCTGCTGCATACTGAATGCATACACCATGGTTGTTTCAGAGAAAAGCACCTGATAGTTTGAGTTCAGAGCTGAAATGCCCCTTTTTTCACAGAATATAAGAAAGAACGAGTGACAGACTATGGTTATTCAGATTTAGATTATTTGGCAAACAGTTTTTCAGCCAAGTCTGTGTTTTCAAGGGAAAAAAAACCAGTATCTCTTTCCAATGATAAAATTTATGTTTTTAAGCAAAAATGAGAATCTTGATAAACCTGTATCTGCTACTCTGATCTTGACAGCTTCCACATACTTGAAGAATTTGCTGATGAGTGATGAAATTAACCAATATAATGTTTAATATTGTATAATGAAATGTGTCAAAATTTGGAAGATCTACATAACTCAGTGAACTAATATGTTCCAAATGACCAACACATGATGTTTCAAAATCATGCAAGGGTAAAAGATAGACCAATGTTTTAATATAATTGAGCACAAAAAGGTCATCGCTATGGTTTCAGATTCCACACTGCAACTAACCTTTGGGAAACTATTTGTTAAGTGGTATCAGAGAAGAAATGATCTGAAAAGGCTATTAAGATATTTCGGTTTCCAGCTACACATTTATGTGATTTTCTTCATGTAATTCAACCAAAACAACATATTGCAACAGACTAATGCAGAAGTAGATGTGAGAATACAGCCGTCTTAAGCCAGATTCTAAAGACATTTGCAAAACTATCAATGCCATCCTTCTCAGTAAATTTTTGTTTTGGAAAATAGCTACTTTTCAGGAAGAAAATGTGTTATTTATGTTAACACGTAATGAGTTTATTATCATTGTTATTTTAAAATGAATTAAATGTTTTAAATTTTTCATTTTTAATTTCTAATGTGATACATATCAAGAGATAAAACTCACATAAATAAAAGTTCTTTAAGATTTTCAATACGTTTAAGAGTGTAGAAAGACCTGAAACCAAAAAGTTGGAGAACTGCTATTTTATAGCTCAAAAAGCATCTTCACATATACTCTCAATCTATCCTTGTAACAAGTACTTAGTTATCTGCTCCCCATGTCCGTCAACTAGAAAGTTTCCCTGTGTGTTACCTGGCTGGCTTACCTTGCATTCACAATGTTTCCAGCAT
Organism: Eubalaena glacialis; assembly: GCF_028564815.1. NCBI lineage: Eukaryota > Metazoa > Chordata > Mammalia > Artiodactyla > Balaenidae > Eubalaena > Eubalaena glacialis. The sequence goes on along the minus strand of NC_083721.1, from coordinate 12,439,991 downwards.
TCAACTCTACCATTTCCTCAAAACCAATGGCAAATATATCAGTTGGTTTACTTCTTTTATCTACAATGAAGCATCCAGGAGAGACTTTTAAGAGATGGCCTTAGTTAGATGGCAACTCCCCTACCCCACCAACACAACTAAGATCAACATCAGATCTCATAAAAGTCCATTTTTGTGTTGCAAGTTTAACCAAATTCAAATTAAAGGCAAAACCCCCTGAGGGGGACAAAATTACTTTCCATTTAGTTTCTATTTAGGTGACCTAAGTTTGCCTATCTAAGACTGTTATTCTTGAAGATCCTTAAGTCCTTTCAGAAATCATTTTGAAAGAATTCTTGCTAAAGTTTGTACCATGGAGAGCAGAGAAAGAAGCCGCTTCTCAAAGGCTAAAGTGACTCAAAATGGAGAGGGAAAGAAATTTTTCAGAAAGGGTACAAATAATAAAGTGGTTGAGTAACAGTCTCAAATTAGAGGAAACAGTTGAGAGGGATTTTTTACACTTAAATTTGAAGATTCCTAAGTGGAAACAGTCTAGGAAAATGAGAAGAGTCAGGGGCTCAGACTAACCCCTCTGTTCTAGCCATTAGCTCTCTCATAGCTGACAAGACCAAAAGAGAACAGAGCTGCTTTAGATAAGCAACCCCAGGGTACTTTGGGTGTCCCAAGCATTCAGAAATGAGGATAAATAGCTAGAGAAAGAACTTATAAATACTATGAACAAATACTGAGAAAAAAAAAATTTATTGACTGCTATTATGTGCAAGGCTTATAGACAAATCTTCTCATTAACTACACAAACACCTTATGAGACAGATTATATTTGCCTTTTATTTAAAGACAGGAAACTGAGGCTTTGGAGAACCTAAGCAACTTGCCCAAGTTCACAAATAAAATGCAGTGGCCCAACTGTGGAACCAAACTGCCTGAGTTCAAATCCTGGCTGTGTCACTATTAGCTGAATGACCTTGGGCAGGTCACTTCTCTTACTGTGTCTCAGTTTCTCATCTGTGAAATTGGAATAATAATAGTGACGGTGTATTAGGTCTGTTATAAGGATTAAATGAATAGATGTAAAGTAGTTAGAATTGTAGTATTAGCTGTTATTTTATTATTGTTATTATTACTACTACAACAACAGTTTCAAGTTAGGTTCAATGTAAATGAAAAGGGGCATTTTAATAAAAGTTTAGGAAAAAAAACAAAAAACGTTTAGGGAAATTCCCAGGGTTTAAGGTGTGACTGATTAAAGACAACTAAAAAAGGAAAATCTGCATCTCACAGTATTTCCTATGTACATCACCTTCATAAATAACACTTGGTAAACGTGTACCATTTGAAAAAGGAATTAAAGTTGACTTGAACAAAGAAGGCCTCAAATCCATGATTCTAGTTAAAATCTTAATACAAGCATCCTCAGCTTAATGTTTGGTTCTGGGTATTAAGAGCTTGGTGGCAGAGTACCCAACTGGATGACACGTCTTTACAAGGATGAATCAGTGCTGGTTAGTATAAAGGGCCAACGAATGTCAAAACAAGTCTTGTAAAACTGCTCATGATCCACCCTATTTCTTATCTTAGCAAAAAAGGACTGTATTTGAAAAATAGAACATATTAAATTTGAAAAATTATCAATCATAAAATAAGCTTGCTTTGTATCAGTCTAAAGAATAAAAACAGAACTAGTTTTTCTTATACGTGTAGTTACCTTAAAGATATCAATTTATGTATGGATCCAATTTCCTGAGAATCAAATAACAAAGAAAAGGATTTTTTATTTTACCATGTTTTCTTATGAAGTAGTAGATAAAGGTCTAGGAATACAAAAGACCTAAGATTTGAACAGATTTGATCTATAAGAATGTTGGTCTTCAAATGTATAAATCCCAGTTTCTTCTATAAGGTAACACACACTGTGAAGTGCCACATTTGTTTTCTAGATTAATAAATCACAGTCAGGGTTAATTAATTAAATCCATATTATAAAAAGCCAACCTTGAAACTCCTGGATGCCAGCTAACTTGGGTGCATCAAGAAGCCAGTCAGTGAGGGTCTGATTCTTAAAAGCTATGCTGCGAAACTGCTTCCCGCCATTCACATTCCAGGTGCCCACACATACTCGAATTTTCTTGGGCTTTGAATACTTGTAGAAATTCTCACACATGCTCTTTAGAACTTTAGAAGATGCTAATCGAGAACAAAACACAACAGAATTTTGGCTGCATTTAACCATTTACAAAAAAAAAAATTGATTTTCATGACTGAGAAATGATGGCTGGAAAGTACAATTACCATCGTCAGCACAAAGAAGCATCAGATACATGCATAAGCACAAAAAAGACAGCCTTGAACACAGAGCCCAGCACAATACAATTAACCAACACAACTTTAAAAAAATCATACATTAAGTACAATAGCCCAAGTAAAAAAACTATTACAAAATTAATGCAGCAACAAAAAACATGCAGAACAAACAGTTGTGTTTCACTGAAATGGTACACTATTTTATGAAATACAAAAGCAGAGACTGCACATTTTTAGGAATATAGCAACTGACTTTCATACAGCTTTCACTCGGAGGCTAGTAAAAATATGTTATTTCTCCCCACACAAAAACATTCAAGAACCATTACATTTAGAATTCTCGATACTGACAGGTGGTTTGATGAATAATGGCTCCCTGACAAAAACACAAATTATGGACAATAATGAGAGGATGGAGATGAAGCCATGACTAAATGCCCCCCAGCTCAGAGGAGACACCAAGTCCTTACAAACGTTGTGCAAGGCCCCAAACAACCTGCCCCGCCTTTCTGCCCTCACCTGCCACCCCATCCCTGTTCTCTCACTGCTCAGCCACTGGACCCTCGCAAGAACGGAAGCTCCACGAGGGCAGAAATGTTGGTCTAATATCCCTAGTGACTAGAAGAGCGCCTGGTACATAGTAAGTGCTCAGTAAGTAATGGTTAAATGAATAAATGTTCAATATATTTTGAATCCTCAATCCTTTCCCCGCCTATTTTTTTGACTTCCACCTATCCTTCTTCCTCCTAAACCATGCTTCATTTAGGTTAAGTCAAATCCTTGGCACTTAAATTAATAGAGCCTTAACAGGACTTCAATCTAAAGACAGAGAATATGCCCTTAACGGGCGGTTAACTGGCAAGAGGAAAGGGAAATCACAATGGTGCTCACCTTTCACCACAGGATCTTATTTTATTATGATATTAATTATTATTGTTGGATTCCAAGGTACATACAGCAAGCAGTCTTGTGAGAGAACGAGTGAAAGAGGCAAATAACTTTTTCGGATTAGAGTGAAAATAGTTTGACCTGTGAATCCCATGAAAGGACTGCTGATTTAGATGACAAGCACGTCCCCACTGTTCCCAGGGGCAGACGTGCACATTTCTAGCCCTCTTGCTATTTGATTTGATTACTCATATAGAGGTGTCTGGTGGTAATGAAAGTAGATTGTTTGTTCTGGCCTGTTGGTATGGTTAACTGAAAGCCTGCTGAACCTGGATAAAGAATAATTCTCTATTACTACAGATTATCACTGGTCTTTCTAATTGAAGTCATTGCCATTGTTACTGCTATGAAAACAGCTTCTACAATCCTTTCTACATCAAAACCCAAGTTCTATAATGATTTAACAGCTTAAAATATCCAGCAAGACAAATAATGAATTGTGTGAACAAAAACATGTTGCCACATTGGGTGAGCTACTAAAGTCTGTTTACAAATGGAATAAAAAGTTTACAAAAAATTCCTAGTTTATTCTTAACTGGTTGGCACCTTAATGTGCAGAAAGAAATGAGTCTATGTTCAAACAGATGTCCATCCCTAAATACCATACCATTTCAGAAAATGGATATCGTGACGTAACTCAAAAATATATCCAAGTGCTCTCTTCCTCCATCCTTCTCAAAAAAATTGCCCATAGTTTCTCAAAACACTCAGAACAATAACTAAGTGAAACAAATCTTAAGGGATACCAAATCTTAAGTGAAAGTCTTTTTCAGCTAAATTTCCGGCAAGAGTTTAGCTTTTGCTCATTTCGCCACAGATTCAAGTTTAAAGACAAGATCATAAACCTTGTCCACAGAATGAAGGCGTGAGATTCCTAAGAATAGGAAAGGCAAGAAAAATAATGACCTTTAGGTCTTACACACTTAACTCTTCTAAGTTTGTTAGCAATCTTAATGCTTTTTAAAAGATTTCAGATCATATTTTAGTACACTAAATGCCTTTTAAAATATTATGTGTGAGAAGCACCGTTGAGTAGTCATAAATATCACAGTACTCGGGCATTAATCCAAAAGAGTCACACCTGGGTTTTGTCCAGTAGCCTATAAAGAGTAAGATATAACACTAATAATGTTTGTTCAATGAAATATGAAAGTAAAATTAAAACTAGATGACGTCTATTTAATTGGAATTAAGCATTTGCTACAGGAATACAAAGAGCAGTGCATATTTCCTTCTAAATGAAACACTTAGTTTTCTCAAACTTAAAATTTTTTTCTCAGATTAAAACAAGGTATCAATTTAGCATGTTAGATTCAGAGGGCAAAACAAAGTTTCCATTTATTTGCGGCTTTATTTATATACAACATCAACTTTTTAAAAAAATAGAGAAGTTGCTTTTATTTACAGATTGATTTTCTATACTGTACCTGACTGTAATGTCTGTTCAGAAACTATGGATGCATCAAGAAGAAAACAAAGAATCATTAGTAAAACAGCAAGTTACAGCTGAAGTCTAGAATGTTATGACAAAACATTCTCAGACGGCCTCATTTCTTTCTTTTGATTTAGTTTGATGAGTCAATTTTTTTCTGATGGCTGTAGGACACCAAAGATAAAAATAAATGACAATGACTGATGCAAACCTTCTGCATCTAAGAAAAATCCTATGGGGACTCTGTGATGTCCAGAGTTTCACAATCAAAAGGTTGTAGGCCTGCTTTCCAGGCTACTCCCGTATGTAAGTCTATGTGTGTGCACGTGCATATACTTGTGAGGGAGAATATGAACCTGAAAACCTAAGAGGCTGGAGGACTTTGAAATACTGAAGATACTGCCCTAACATACACCTTGTAGTATTCCTTCTGGGACTCACCAGTTGATAAGTACAATCAGTTCAGTTATAACAAAACACATACATTCCAGCAAAATCACCATGCTAGGCAAAATGGTGCAAATTCCCACAGGCACAGGGCTTATGGCAAAAATGGGGTTCGGGCACAACATTCAAACACTTCGTCAATGACGTGCCAAGAAAGATAGGAACCTAATATAAAAACGATAGCAGAACTTTCCGCATGTTAAATGGTTAAGGAATGTATGAATACGTCTAAAATATGGCACTTCATTTTGACAAAGACCTGAGGTTTGCTCATAGAAATGCGCAGCAGGAGGCCTGTGCTTGTGAGTAATTGTGAATCCTGGGAGAAGGGGTCTCTGCAATTGGACGGTAAGTTGTAACACCAGATATGGATGGATCTGGCTCATCATACGTCTGGTGAACGGAGGGAGAGAGATGTCTCTGGTGTACGCACATGTGTATGTGTGTTGTGTATATTTCTACCCAACTCAGTTCTGCTGGGTGCAGCTTTCTGCATTTCCCTAGCATTATTACCAGTGAAATCATGCATAAACTACTGCAGAATTGGCATTATACTCAAAATGTTCCCTGATATAGCATCCATGTTGGAACAAAATTCCCATTCTCAGAATAAGCGTTAGAGCAGAACTGACTGTACTTTTTTTAAGGGTATATTTTTCATATAGTAAAATGTGCAGGAAACCAAAAAAACTGATGATCAGGTCTGGGAATTACTCAGGTCCCTCACTTCTTCTCTTTCCTTCAATGGCTTACTTTCAGTTGTTGCTGATAAATGCCTCCATATCAAAGTAGGCACAGGTGGAAAGAGGTGATAAGATGCAAATCAGTCACCGTCTACTGCTGGAAGCCAGGAAGAAAGCCTGACGTTAAAAGCAGTAGCTAAGATCAGATTCTGGTTTTCAGAGCTTTAGTAGACTTCAGTCCCCAGCCTACTCACAGACCCCTGAGGAGCTGACTGTAATGAACTACCTTCAGCGCCATGCAGAATTCTGAAAGAATCCATGATAACGTACTTGACCAAGTAATGATCCAAGAGTACATTATTTGATGAAGAACAATTTCTCCTACTTGAACAGGGAAAATTGAAAGGTTTGGTTTGGGGGGGGTGGGTAACAGAAGAAATAAAAATGTTCAGAGTGCTACAGTGTTAAAATAGAAAAAAATATGAAATTAAGGAAGTCTATTAAGTTCTACAGTGTATATTGAGTTTTCCCACGATACTGCTTAATATACGCTCACTGATATGAGCTCAAATTCTTTTGATTTTAATGAAAGACACAGTGAAAGATAAACAGCCATTCTGAAAGCCACATATTTATGTCAAATATTAAAATTGGGAATGATAGTGTCCAATAATAAGCAACGTTTTAAAATTATTAATATGATTTAATGCTCATTCAAACAATAGCATTTAAAAGGTAGGACCAAGTTATAGAAACTTTTGGGGTGGTGATTAGCAAAATAACCAACAAAGGTATTGTTTTTTTCAATAAAGCAATGTTTTCTACTTAACTATTGAATACTCTACTGAAAGTACTAGCTGAATACTTTATGAATTCCTGCCTTATATAAAGTTAGCAATACTTAAACCATTTCCCTCCTCAATCATAATCTATAAAAGAAAACATGCATGGGCCTTGGTTTTAGCTTAATAATTCCGCTAATGATATAGACATTTTAGGAGAGATAAACTTCCTTTGGAGAATGCAATTTTAGAAAATTACATGGATAGAAACTCCTTCCAAAACTATTTTAATCAACTCAATCTAAAAAGTATTTATGTAAATAAGTTTACATTCACCTCTTGGACTTTTAGAAGGAATATAAACAATATAAAGTAAAATATAAAGTAAGTACGCATACCACGCAAACTTCCAGTAGTTAAAAGGGCTCGAGCTTTGTCAGCTAAATCACTATTTAAAGTATTTCCCAGTAGCAAAACATCAATGGCCTCTTGCTTGGAGCTGTCAAAGAAGTTATTCTGAATTGTTCTGCTAACAGAACGAGCACCATCTTTTAACTTTCCAGCCTGTTGGGGAAAAAAGCATGGACTTTTCATTCTAAATTGTTTTTATTCAATAGGTATTCTTAAACTTTAAATAAGTTTTATATGACTTTACTGTAATAAAAAGGACCTAATTATTCTATTTTGAATATCAAACCATCACATTAAAATGCCTCAAGATGTCACTGTTTCTTTTCCTCTTTTGGATAACAGCTCTGCACAAAGAGACAGAAGAAGCTCTGTGCCACAACTGCATCCACTAATGATATCTAGAGCCTTAAAAGTTTAAAATTGTTTACTATAAAGGAAATAAACTGAAATGTACTTATTCAAGACAAGGAAATTACTTCTTACATAGTAACTTTTAGACGTGGGGATGGATGGGATAGGTGGGGAGAAGCAGGGGAGATAAAGGAGGATACACTGCACTTGCATGTTCTCAGAAAAACTTCAAAGTACTCTAATAGTAGAAAAATAAAATTGAAATTGCTCCCAATAACTTATATTAGTTAAAACTAAAACTGAATATGAGAACGAAGGTCTAGGCTGTAACACGTAAACTACAGTTTGTATATTTTAGGTCACTTTGCCTATGTAAATATAAGTAATAAAAATAAATATATGCCAATTCCTACAGTGAGAGAGCCGATTATAACTTCTAATGAACATATATTTTACTCAGGTGTGTTAGCTACCATAAAGATATTTTAATCTTACAGATTTTGATGATTGTTTTAAAACAAAAACAAACTCTTGCCTTTTAGAAAAAGAACTTTAGTTTGCAATATGTAATTTTTATTCCTTAAAGAAATAACAGGAATTTGAGGCTTAAAATGTTATTTCCTTCCATAAAACATATGCAAATGACATTATTTGAAAAGAGACTCACCATTCACATTATCAGGCAATTAATCAAAAGGAACCCAGAGAAAGGAAAAGAAAGAGCAGTTCAGATGTTAGATTTTAGTTAAATTCAGACTAGAATATTTAATACATAAAATTTCATATCTATTTTGTTAGAGATAAAAGACCATTGAAAATATATGTAACCTCTGTACATAGATAGTCAACTACAGAAACAAAAAGGCAGAACATAAAAGAATATTTTAAGCAATAGTTGTAGAGAATCAGGTTTAAAAGCAAGAATTATGTTCTTTATTCAAAAGGAATACATGAAAGTTTAACAGTCTCGGGTTTTCAAAAATAGGGACCATTTAAGAAGTAAATATTTGTAAATGTCAATACAAATTACTTCTGTGAGTTTAACAAAAGGAACTTTTGCAGGTAAGGCCAATACCTCTGAACAGAGGCATGACACTTTATGAGACACAGAAAAGGAGGAAGATTTGGAAATTAAAAGGCTTTGTGATGATGAACTTCAGCTGCTATATTGAAGCGGCTAAATAAGAAACTATAAAAGTGGTAAATGTCCCTGTTTCTATTTCTGGGATAATTTGAGAAATTGTAGGGATTTAGAACATTAATAAATTCAATGGAGGCCAGGAGCCATAAAAGGTCAATATTTAAGTATATAAAATAATGAAAAATATCTCAAGTATGCACCCAAAGTCCCTCAGTAAGGGCCAAACACTAAAGGAGAAAGTGGTCTGTAGATAAAAGTAATGATGAGGCACAGACTTATAATTATGTCCATATTTCACACTTCCTTTGCACATTTTGATAGCCTCCTTTCCAAGGTAAGAAAAGAAAAAGAATAAAAACTTAAGCCCTAATAGCATTCGGTTCACAGTGGGTGTGGCATAAATTGCCCATTGATTTATTGGTCCATCCAGCATTTATCAAACATCTATCCAACAGAATGCAATGTGTCAAGTGCTGGGGAAACAAGTCAAATGAGACAAGACTCTTTATTGGGAAGACTGTGATTTGCGGGGGGAGGGGAGCTTTTGTTTTGTTGTTTTACTTTTTTAAATTTTTAAAAAAAAATTTTTTGGCCGCGCCACACAGCAAGCATGTGGGATCTTAGTTCCCCAACCAGGGATCAAACCCATGCCCCCGGCACTGGAAGTGTGGAATCTTAACCACTGGACACCCAGGGAAGTCTCTGATTTTTTTTTAAAGAAAACATATTTGGGGGAATTCCCTAGCGGTCCAGTGGTTAGGACTCCGTGCTTCCACTGCAGGGGCCTGGGTTCGATCCCTAGACCAGGAAACCAAGATCCTGCATGCCGTGCTGCGCGGCCACATACACACACACACACACACAAAACCAAAGGTTTAAAAAAAACATATTTTTAATCAAATTAATATGAAAAGTAAAACAGATATTATGCAGGTGAAAAATCATTTAAAAAAAGGTGAGGAACACATATCTAAGCCTAGTGGATTATCACTAAACAACTGAATATGTCATATATACATGTCCCTCAAACCTAGGGAAATAACTATCTGTTCAATCATTACTATCCACTATAGAAGGAAGTGTTAAAGAGGACATAAAAGCATGACAAAGCAGAATTCTAAAACAGATATCTTATAAAAACCAAACAATTTAAAAAAGAGTCCATTTAAAGCTTTACTAAAGAAGGAAAAAGGATCTTTTATAATGTTACGATAGATCTAGATCTACCTTAGCCTTTCCTTCAAGAGCTCCAGTTCCTGCATAAATCTTACTGATTGAATCACCATTCACAGACCACATTGATCGAAAAACTTCTTGAAAGCGAGTCACCAGCTGAGGCTTTTCAGCTAAGCCGAGAGCTTCCAATTGTTTAGTTAGCATCTAAAATAGCAAAAGAGAAACTTTTATAAGTATATTAATACATTCATTATGATGTGACTTTTTAAGAACTACCAGACTCAAACCAAAAATTTACAGTTACAGGACTTTGTGGGTCTGGATTCTGAAACCACAAGTTTACTATTTCCCATCATGTCAATTTCTAAAGTAAATATCACATCAATGAAACCTACAAGTAACTCAGTATTCCCTTGCAGTAATAAGAACTTCTTTCTGGTTAAATGATATTAAGCTTATCAAAATGTCCCTATGGGGAATTCCCTGGCGGTCCAGTGATTAGGACTCCCCGCTTTCACTGTCGAGGGCCCAGGTTCAATCCCTGGTTGGGGAACTAAGTTCCCACAAGCCGTGCAGCCAAAAAAAAGGAAAAAAATGTCCCTATAAATCAGGCTAGTTTATCTTGTTCACCTAAAAGAACAATACACAACAGCACGCATTGGAGCAGAGAAATATATCAATATTTACCTAGTTTATTTAAATATATGTAGAAATAACTAAGTTTCTTTAAATTTTGGATTTGGTTCTACACATTTGGGTAATAAAGGTCAGGAGATTGTGAGAAAAGTAGAGCTGCTCTTGAACTGTTATCAAAATTTTAAAAGTAAGTCATATCTCTGAATAAAGTCACGACAGCTTCTAATGTATAAAATTCGTATCAGTAAAGCATATAAGGGAGAACTAGGGGGAACACAGCATGCAAGGAATGCAAGGATCTTTGGGCTCCCACGGTTCCTTCATCACAGTAGAAGTGTTTAGAGAAGTTATTGGTCTTTACTATGAATGACTCTCAGCCTTGAAGTCTGGCAAAGGCAAAGCAACGTATAATCCTTATCCAGTCTCTTTCTCTTATTTGGAATCTAGTCGATGCCTTGCATTTTCACTTAACTCCTTCCCATTTGTGTTTTCTTTTATCTTGTCTATAAGTGGACATTATCCATAACTATACAGGGATCAAACATTAAAATAATATACAAAACCCTATACTGGGTTTATCTGATTGCCTAGAGACCTACACCAGGGCTATTCTTTGCTGGCATGGAGTATTAACAAAATCAGCCTCCGGCATCTCCTTTATCATTTATACCTCCTTCTTCAAGGAACTGGGCAAAAGTGGTCTTCACTACAAGTAGTTTGGTTTTGCCTACGCTAGCAGTATATTTTGTAACCAGTCAACCAACTGCTATACTAGGGAGTATTCTCACACCTAACAACAAACAGTGGGTAGTCAGCTAAGTCAGATTCTAACACTTGCTCTACTTTTAATGAAGATGTTCAAGTATTTCACTAAGCTTACTCTCAGAATCTAACTAAATGCTTTTAGCCACTTCAGAACAGAACTCAAAACAAACCTGAGCCGTGTGATAAACTCCATCCCTAAGACCAAATGCCTGCTTTTACTTATTTCTGTTGTATTTTCTAAGTAAACCTCAAGGACAGATTTCAAAAAAGGCAAAGCAGTACAATTTATTTAGTTACATGAAAAATACATTTTTGTAGTAGACAATTCTATACATTGTACTTTCATTTTGAGATAGACAGACCCTCAGTTGCAGAGTAACTAATTAACCAATATTCTGGCCAAATTTAAGATCATTTGTTAGAGGAAATAAGAACCTGTTACTTCTTATTCCTGTTTTTCATAGTATTTGAGAACTATGCTAAGTTCCTATGGAACTAAATGAAGACCCACAATAGCCATATGAACCTAAGTGCTGCATAATAGGCAAGACTTAGAAATCTCAGCATTGCTACACAGTTTGTCAAATAGTTGAGATTATGCCTAAATTAGACTGATTTTGATAGATAAATAGTAAAGGAAAAAACTTTTAAACAGAGACTTTGTTACAGAAGTTGGCTCTCATTCACTTTCCTTCTAACAATGACATTTTCATCTGATCCTGTTTTTTGTAACTACTGATTTGAAAATGCCATGTAAATGGCACTGGATCAGACTCTGTCGAAAATATAATCCTATAGGGTTGTACATGTGAAAACAGATCCTCCCCCATTCCAAAAAGACTTTTAAAAGACAACACAGAGAATAAAGGCCAAATATATACATGTATTTCTTTTCTTTATCCAAAAGACAGGCAGAAGAGGCAGTTACTGGAATAGTATAAATAGCAGGGTTTTTTTTTTAAGGGAAAGTTAAGGAACAATAGAGGGAAACAGACGCTATCTAAAGAAAGTATTTAGAACAGATAAAGGAAACATTTAAATGAAAAGGGATGTTGCCCCCTCCCCCAAAGAAAAAGACTAGAAGACAAGTAAAGAATGCCTTTAGCATAACTTCATTTTGTGAGAAGTAATTAATGAGAAACATAAATATTACAAAAGCACTGGAAAAGGCATTTGATACAAGTTGCATAGACGTATTTTATTCTTTTTACCTCTAAGCCAAGGAATGCCTGCACACTATTTGTTCTATCAAGACAATCCAAGCAGTTTGTTCGAACTGTACCACTCTGGCATCTGTAACAAATTTAGTGAAATTAAACAGATAGTTTAAAACAAAAATAACAAACCTAAAACAAACTGAGAAAAATTAAGCTGATTAAAGTGTAGCATCTACTTTCTCCCCTCAACTTGCTAGTGTAACAGTTCTCAAACATACAAAAAAGATGAAAGAATTTTACAGTGAACATCCATATACCCACCATCCAGATTCTACAACTGTTAACATTCTGCCATACATTCTTTTTTTTTTTAGATTTGCAAGATAGCTTTTATTATCTCCATTCAATTTGTTGAAAATGCAAAAGACTTTAGAAAGTCACAAGGAATTACACTGAATTGTTTTCTTGTTACCTGACTTTTGGGAACATAGAGAAAGGGAAAAGTTGAGTACTCTATTCAGATGCCCCTGAGGCCAAGAAATATTAAGACATTAATTTTAAGAGAGAAATGGAATAGCCTCAGAGATAGCAGCATGAGATCTGGAGCCAGATAAATCAAGCTCTACCGTTTCCTAGTTATGTGACCTGGGGCAGATGATAGCTTTATGCCTCCGCTTCCTTAAATGTGAATGGAGATAATAATAGAACTGATCTCTACGATCGATCGTTATTATACTTGTAAAGACTAAGTGTACTGCTTGACCCATGGTATGTGCCCAGTAATGTAAGCTATTACTAGAAAGAAAGAAAAACAAGCTTAAAATCAAGTATAATAAAGGAAGGTATTTTATTTAATTAAATAAAATTATAGCAAAGTCCCAATTTAAAGAAAAGAGAAACAGAGCAGTCAAACCTTTGAACTTCACTTCCATTGAAATAAAAAAATCCATAATCCAGAAACTTCTGGACTTGAGGTTTAAGAACACTATGTAATTTTTCTGCCTTTCCTCCTTTAACCATTTGATGATAGTCAAAATTCACCATCTGGATATCAGTTGCATGTTCAGAAGCTTTCAAATGACTCTGAAAATAAAAGGCAAATATTCATTTAAATGTTAACTAAATATGATCTTATCAATGTACTGTTATAAATGGAACTTTACATTTTAAATGAAAATCTCAGCAGGTCCTTGAAATCTTACTAATCTCACAAAGCTTTCATTGCCACTGGCAGTAAAATGGAAAATTACTTGCTGATATCTTATGGCATCTTTTTCCTAAAACCTCATATACTATCCCAGAGAGATTGGGTATGACATGATTAATATCAGGGAACTTAAATAACATTCCCATCTGGTTTAGAAAATGAAAAATGATTTCCAACCACCAGCGTTTCATTTTTTACCATAAAAATATAATGACTGTTTATATCTATTACAGAATCTCAAAATAAAACAGCTTATTTTTTAAGACAAAGCCCATCAAAAATTGAAAAATTCATTTTTTTATACCTTCATTCAATATATACAAACGTTTCAAAAGTTTACCATAAAAAGTCATTCTCTAAAGTATAAGTTGTTTATTAACAATATTAAAACAAAATAGCCAAATAATTAATTTTGGACTTCATTAGCTTAAACTTTAGAAAATGTTTTCTAACCATTTTGTTTAAGTTTATAATCTTATGTAACACTATAATTTATATCAATTCAAACTCAATAAACATTTATGAAAAATATTTTTCCTTAGAAGTCAGACATTTCTTTAGGTTCTTATTTAATGAAAATTCTCAAATTTTCTCTCATCAGTACAAGAAGTCTTTTGTGTACACAAATGCATTATTCAACATTTCATAGGTTTAAAACAGTGACTATGGTTTCTAGGAAATAGGCAAGACAATGTACAGATGAAGGAAGAAACTGCCTGTTATCTTTATGCCAGTGACAGACGAGCATTTTTTAGGGGGAGGGTATCCTTCTGCTTCTCTACAACATAAATAAGCAGATTAGAAAACAGGGTCAATTGCCTTGAAAGCTTTCCATAATCCCAATTTCAGCAAGATTACCCTAAACTGTTGCCTAATTTCCCCAAAGAATGAATGGTTCTAACAAGTACCCAATCTTTTTCTAGGAAGTAATTTACTTCCTGGAAGAATTTGATTATCATATTATTTAAAAATACCATTCTAGGTGTCCATGGGCCAGAACAGAAGAAAAAAATGATCGTACTTACCTGGAAAGCCTTACTTAGCATATGTTCCCCTTCCTTAGATCCAAGCAAATTTACTATTATTTGTTTACCATATAAATTCTTAAGTGTTCTAAAATGCCTATTAAAGAAAGAAAGGAAATAAACATATGTCAAATGACAAGCCAAAAACTTTTTTCAATAAACAGGAACCCATTATTAAACAGGACCCACGCGGCAGTATTTTATTCTTTCTTTTTTTTTTTTTTTGTCTGTGCCTTGTGGCATGGCGGATCTTAGTTCCCCCACCAGGGATCGAATCCAAGCCCCCTGCAGTGGAAGCACGGAGTCTTAACCACTGGACAACCAGGGAAGCCCCTAAACTCATAGAATTGGCAAAACTGGACACAAATCCATTCCACATGGTCTCAAGACTCTGAATTTATAAAAACTCAGTTAATGCAATTTCCTCTCTGACTTAAACTCCCACCTATGCTAGAGCTGTTGGAATCATCCAGATCCCTCTCCACCCTGAGGCTGAAGCTAGACAGGCATGGAAAACACGAGCCACCTAGCTTGGTTGGGAAGGCAGCAAGGGCAGAGGGCATAGGGCTGCACCTCACACATGAGGACATCACACACTCCGTGAGTATTCAGAGAGACCTCTTTAATAGCTCTAGCCTTAAGAAAAAGAGACCCCAAATATAAGCCTTTATTTGCTCCAGCTTCTAACCATTCCAGAAGCTAGAGAGCAATGCTGTCCAAAGGAAATGTAATATGAGCCACAGACAGAATTTAAAATTTTCTAGAAAGCATATTAAAAAAGTAAAACTCAAAAGAGGAAATTAATTTACATACATTTTATTTAACCCAATATAGCTAAAATATCATTTCTACATGTAATTGATATATAAAACAAATATCAATAAAGTATTTTGCATTTTTTTTGCACTAAGTCTCAAATCCAGTATATATTATATACCTACAGCACATCTCAATCTGGACTAGTCAATTTCAAACGCTCAAGAGTTACATGCGGCTAGTAGCTACCGTACTGGACAGCACACTGGTAAGAGGTAGTTTTAAGGCCCAGACAACAAGACCCACACACCTAGTGCTACCACCCCTAGAATTCATAACAGTAAGTGTCACTGTTCTCCAGTTAAATTAGGAGTCAAGAAGAAATTTTCCTTAGAGCCAAAAAAGCTGAAATGAATCAGTAAATACAATTACAACTAGTCTCACTGCTTAGCAATATCAAAACCTACAGCACTATGTAAAAATAATCAGTCTTACCTGTCAAAAGCAGGCGCATTGGCTTCAAACCCCCTTGACATACGAACACGATGAGATCCCACCTAAGATAAGAAAAATATGTTTAATCATACCAAAAGCCAACATGTAGACAAAAGAAATATTGTTTACAGTATGTAACAATGCATTTGCTAAACACCCAGTAGTGAGCTGAGTGATTGCCATTCGTGATATTCTTTAAAAAACAAGTTCTAGGAGGTTCTCATCCCTTTTATTTTTTAAAACACAACCTCACAAAAAAAGGACTAGAAGTTAGACCATTATGAAACACTTGTAAACTAACAAGAATTTTTATTTATGTAAGATATTTTTAAGAGTGCTTTCACATACATTACCTTGTTCTAAGCTCAAACTACGTGCCATTTATATGTCAACCGATACTGCCATTTGGGCAATAAAAAACCAAATACAGCCAAGTGAATAAACTTGTCCTCTCAGGGCAACAGCATTCATTTCAAAAAATATTCGCATGACAATTCAGGCCTCCTTACCAAAATTCCTACTCTTCCGGGCTGCTGACAAGTGCAATGTCTACATATTCTTTTCTTCTCTGTTATGCTGAATACTCTATTCACTCCTCCCTCACCCAAAGATCCTACAAATTAAAAATATTGTTCCTGGAAAAACAGACTTTCCAAGTCAATCTCTCAGGCACACAACTACAGTAACAGCACATTTTGCAGAATCAGAGAATCTGGGTTAAGAGAATTAAACAAGATGGAAAATAACTACCGATTGTGTTTTGTTACAGTTTTTCTTTTCTCCTATAGGAAAGCGACAGAGAGATGAGGCAGAATTGAGAAAGGTATAACAGATGCCAAGAAGATATACAGCGGTGAGACAAGATTCTTTCCCTGAATTTCACTTTTAAACATTTCCCTGAGACTTTGGGATCAAGGTTCCCCAGAATTCGTTCTTGCTAATCTGTGAACAAAGTGACTTTAAAGGCGGCGTGGGAGGAGGGCTGCCAAATCAGTCATGCAGTTAGACAAATAAAACTAGAAAATAAGCACTAATATGCCCATCCAAGTTCAAAACTGAATTAACAGTATTATCATTCACTCAGCATTACCCCTCCTGATCTGATGAGACAACTGAATGACTGTCCTGAGAAATCAGTGGATTCTCTCTTTAGTGCTTTTTATTCTTAGTAAGAAATTGATTAGCCAAATGTCACATCTATATTCCATTTCATTTTCTAGTACTTAATAGACTGTATAAAAACTTAAATTTTGAAAGATGTGTGCTCCAGGACTTTAAGCATTTTAGGCGGCAGAAAACTTTCTCTTTGGAGTCCTCTCAGGTAATTGCCTATAACTCTATAAAAGTTCAAGACTTGGCATTTTGTTTATTCATTAACATTTATCTTGCACAGTACTCTCAACTGTTAAGAAGGTGAAAAAAATACAAGTTTTCTCATGTTTTTTAGGTAACGGCTGTCGTTGTTCCCAACTGTCTGCTCCCCAACACATATACACAATTAGCTACACATCATAACTCTTACAGCAATCTGTTGGTTAGACTAGACTAGGTTTTATTACTCAATGTTAAAAAAAATTCTACAATAAAAAAGTTATGTCAATGGTGATAAAAGTTTTAAGGCTTTAAATAACCATAAATTTACCCAATTTAAAAAAAAAAGTTACATCAAAGATATTTTTAGAAAACCATTTCATTGGGTGGTATGGAACATCATCTTCTGACAATAGTATTGCTTCGTGTTCACATATTTCTGAAACTTCAATTCAACCAAAAATTCAATGTGCCACACCACGCCGCGCATAAATCTCATGATGTTTACCATCTTTTAAGACTAATATAGGCTATAATATAATGTAATGATATAGTATCAGAGGAACACTACAAATTATAAATGCTAAATACCTTCAAAAAAAGGAAATCATAAGTAAAATGAGTGAGTTGCCAGCACTTGAAATATCACTCTTACCTGGGCAGCACCTTATGACAACTCTTCTGATGCCTCAAACTAATTGATACTGATATTTATCTTTTCCATAAAAGGCCTGTCTCCCCAGATTGCAAGCTCTCTCTGAAGCATCACTACAGTCTTTGAATTTCTCATAGGATACAAGACTATATACACCTAATGTGTACAGAATAATACACGTTTAGAAGAACTCAAGGATTTCATGAAGAGATCAGTGTGGAGGAGTGACTGGAATCCATTCCACGAGATCTGAGTCGGCTACTGAAGGACAACAAACCTTCATTTGGGGAGCAGAGGATTCTTGCTGGAAGTAGCCAGGCATGAAGCCGGATAAGTAGAGGAAGCCAGAACATGAAGAAATGGGTGCCTAGATCTGATGAGTATAATAGATCAAAAGTGGTACGAATGGCCAGAAAGCTGGGAGGAGACCAGTTAGAAAACTGTGAGACTCTTCCAGGCAAGAAGGAATTATGAAGACCTTAACTGAGATGACAGGAGTGGGAATGAAAAGAAAGAGAAAGTCCCAAGACCTAGGAGAAAGCTGGGGCTAAGCGTCACAGGGCTGCCTTGCTGGCTCAGGACTGGCCGCTGGAGCAGGCAGGGCTGGATACGCCACAAGGGCAGCAGGAAAGGATCCAGTACAACACAAGTTCTCTAATTGGAGTGGTTAAACTAACCACTCAAATTAAAATGCAGATTCCTGGCCCCATTCCAAAAGATTCTATTTTTGAATCTTTTCAAAAAGATTCAAGTTGATTCAAGTTGAATCTTTCAAAAAGATTCAAGTGAAGTTGAGGCCATGAATCTGCATTTTAAAATCACTTCCAAAGATTCCTTTAAAATATTTTAAGAACCTGAGAGGAATTATTCATGGAGGAAAAGAGGTAGAACAAGGGACAACTGCCTGAGGATTCTCCGTCCGTGACTTGTGAAGTGCGACATCTCACTAGGCAACACTAACTTCAAGGATCCCCAAAAATAAATTCCAGTCCCGAGAACACACAGGACACCTAACGACCATTTACAGCCACCCTAAGTCAAAAGTCCTTATTTGTCTTCTATGAGAAAATGAACTTGGGGTCTTGATATTTTTATTTTTTTAAATCAATATCTATTATTTTCATTCCTCTATTACCTACTCTTTTAGAATGGTGGGGAAATGATAAAAGATACTCATGAAACAAATCCATCCCTGTTCAAAGAAAGGCTGGCTTTAAAAACTACTAAGCTAAATAACTGGGAACTACTGACCCAATCCTCAACCCAACCTGAGACAACAGGCCAGCTCAGTGACGATTTGGCAGAATTGCTGGACTGCCTTGATATCTCAAAAATTACTATCTCGGGACTTCCCTGGCGGTACAGTGGATAGGACTCTGTGCTCCCGGTGCGGGGGGCCCGGGTTCGATCCCTCGTCAGGGAACTAGATCCCACATGCATACTGCAACTAAAAGTTCACATGCCACAACTAAGGAGACCACGAGCCACAACTAAGGAGCCTGCCTGCCGCAACTAAGACCCAGTGCAACCAAATAAATAAATAAATATTTAAAAAAAAATTACTATCTCTATCAAGAAAGGCACGATTTAAAAATCTGTAGTTTTCAGCCCATAATCAAATGACATTATCCAGCCAGACTACCTGTGTGGACAGGCCACAGAACACAGAAGGAAGTCGGAAGGAAGTCCCACCCAAGGAGGATCCCTCAATGTAACTACTCAGGATCCAACCTTACTGAATAACCAAACACTGTAATTCTGAACTTCTTAATAACACAGAAAGCAGTAAAACAGAGTGCCTATAAATAGGCTATTACAATCTCTTATACCAGCCTGTCTCTAAAGCAAAAGCATTTACCTTGCATCAAAGCAGGGTTTTAGAAATTTCTTAAAGCAAATATTCCAAACACCCTTCTCTGGTCACAAAAAGTTAGGAGAAGGGGCTTCCCTGGTGGCGCAGTGGTTGAGAATCTGCCTGCCAATGCAGGCGACACGGGTTCGAGCCCTGGTCTGGGAAGATCCCACATGCCGTGGAGCAAATGGGCCCGTGAGCCACAATTACTGAGCCTGCACGTCTGGAGCCTGTGCTCCGCAACAAGAGAGGCCGCGATAGTGAGAGGCCCGCAAACCGCGATGAGGAGTGGCCCCCGCTTGCCGCAACTAGAGAAAGCCCTCGCACAGAAACGAAGACCCAACACAGCCATAAATAAATAAAATTAAAAAAAAAAAAAAAAAAAAAAAGTTAGGAGAAGTGGGGTAGGGTTGGTATTCTTTCCCAAGAGAGACTTGGGGAACAATGTATCTATTTAAGTTACGCCTATATGCCAAAGATAAAACCCACATGAGTTAAACTGGTCTTAACGAGAACTCAGGAATTTTAGCAAAGCAGTACAAGTATTAATCCTTGTTAATTCTTAGCCTGTCTTGAATAAACTGCCTTATTGAAAAGGTTCAAGTGGTCTGCAATTTTTCTCCACAATAACCATCCTAGAATGTAAGAGAGATCCAACTGTGAACTAAATGGAGGCAAGATTTTTTTTTTTCTGTCCGTTTTCTCAATACTGTAGACTGAGGCACAAAATTTACTACACATTATATACCAGAAGCCTAAAATGAATATAATTTAACACTTTAAGAACTAAACATGTTTGAATAAAAATAAAATGCAAAATCACACTACTATGGGCAATCCAGTATTATGATCTTAGGTGAAAAAAAATCTTACATTTTAAAGGTTAGACATTTAATCAACAAAGGAAAGTTTAGGAAAAAATGATCAGAAAGCAAAACAGAGAACATATTCAAGATGACAAGTCACTACAAATTACAAAGTAAAATTTCAGTAGCAGATATATTCTTATTAACAACAATAGCTAACCCTTACCTAGTGCTGATGGTGTGTGTCAGTTACTATTCTAAGCACTTTTCATTTCATCCTCATAGGAACCCTAAGACCTAAGAAGTAGGAACTACTAATATTAGTCCCATGTTACAGATAAGAAACCTGAGACACAAAGGGGTTAAATCACTTGCCCAAGATCACAAAACTAGTAGTGGTGAGTAAGGGTTCAAACTGAGAAGTCTGGTTTCAGAAGCTTTGTTTTAACTACTACATTTTTCTACCTACAGAGACTAAATTGTTATACACTAAGATACTGAGATAGTAAGCACAGAAACACTTTGAAAATCAATGTGCCATGAAAACATCAAAATTTTAATATTAAATATGGGAGCTGAATTTCTATGGATATTTAAAAGAAGATTAAAGGAAAAAATAACTAGAACAATTCCAGGACCTCTATACTTGGATCCTCATTTATGAATCTAGCTAATATTATTAGACTGAGTAATAGAACTATCCAATGAACTGATAAACTATCCTGAAACTTTATAAAATATGGAAAGTTCTCAAGAGAAAAAAAAACTGAATGTCAAAACACATACCTGCAACCCTGGTTGCTCCCAGAACAATGGGACAGACCCCCGGATTTGTATGAAGGAAGAAACACAGTCATCTAAGTACACAACCTACAGAGAAAAATAATGGGTAAAATATTTCCACAGACGAAGTTGTTACCTCTACATCAAAAGACAAATTTACTAACTTCTAGTGCACGCTAGTTATATCTTATGACCAATCTCTCATATACAAATGATCCTAACAAAATATCCAAAATAGGCCACTAAATAAGTTGGATTCTTTTTTCAACTAGTGATAGTTCTTCTATATACATTAACCAAGAAAATAGTGACTATAGAAGCATAAGAATTACAACTTTTAAAGAGGAATTCCTTTTGAATTTCAATATTTTATACATATACCTTCAGAGTTCATTTTTTTTCTTTAGCTTTTTCTATTTTTCAAAAACTAATTTGAAGATCTGAAATGGACTGGGGGCATGGCCTGAATTTACAATTACATAGTTTCATAGTCAAAAATATTATAACTTTTCATTTTAATGGTACTATATACTTAGCTTTAAGAGTTGGGTTTGACTTAATTTCACCAAAACACACTTTTCTTAAGTTGTCTAGCTCTATAATTGAGGATTTTAAATTCAATACTAAAACGTATGACACTGGCAATGCCATGCTGATTAGCAAAAAGTTTTGTTACTTACTTGAAGAGCCATGGCTAAATAAGTTTGTTTTGCGGAATCCTTTCTTAAGGCTAATAAGTAGCCAAGAACAACCATAAAATGACATTACAGTGTCGAAATGAGTTCCGAATCAATAAAAATCTGTTATTCTATTATTCTCTGTGCCCCTCCCCTAATACATGAATTAAGCAATATAAACATATACCTGTTCTGTTTCTACAAAATTGGCGACGTGACCGTCATCATTGGTTCCCCTTACGTTGAACCTGGTCCCAGCTCGTTCACAGCTTAGCCTGGAAACGAGGCAAGCCTTTGCCTGTTTATGAGCAGCATAAATTGTTCTGACTTCTACTCCCCCACACATGAGGCGTAATAACCAGTCATCGCAATTCACACCATAGTGCTTGAGATGCAAGTGCAAAGACTGATTCCTAACAAAAAAAGAAGTAACTGCATTAGCGTAATGAGCACTGGACAACACACAGCGTACGTTTCAAAATGGTGCTCCTGGAACATGCACATTAAAAGGCACCAAAAATAAATCAATTCATTTACATTTACTATGCCAGGGATTGGAAGATAGGGCTGTAAAATGAGATCCTTGGACATGTGATCTATGGTCCATAGAAAAGAAGCATACATTCTATGATTTTAGAATTTGGGCCCCATTTCTGTTATGCCTTTATTCATAATGTATTTATCACTTGTTCCAAAAAAGGGTTTCATACACATATCCCCACCCTACTTTAGAAGGCTCTACTTAAGGCTTGACTTTTATAAGGCTCCATTTTAATTAAGTTTAAATAGCCAGATGGGCTAGTGGTTACCGTATTAACGCATGTCTAGAGTTTTCCACTGCTCCAAATACTTTTACATTCTAGATAATGGATGGGGCCTGGTTGCCAAACTTTTTTGGGGCAAAGAGTTTTGTTCAAACGAACACGCAGAAGGCTGGTGACTAGGAAACATAAAAGCAGAGTTGCTATGGCTAAAGCAGGGATGAGGGGCTGGGGTCCTGCCATGCCGGCCATCTTCTCATCCTGCTTGACCGCCTCAGGGGCTCCGTCCGAACCTTATTCCTCCAAAAGCAAACATGTGAAGCTCCTCACCAACCTACCACCAAAGCAAATATACTGTTGTGCAGAAAAACTTTCTATCTGGTACTTTCAGATAAAAAGGTGCCTTACAAAAGTGAAGTTTCTAGAATACTGAAGCTTGGTTCTCTGAGTTTTAAAACTACCAATTTAAGCGGAAATCTTTCTTAAGTGCTTTGCACTATCTTGTTGTCTTAAGAGGTATAAAAACAATGTCACAGCATTCTCTTGATGCCTTAGGGCCGTTAATACCAAGAATACACAGCAACGCGGCTGGAGCAGTTGTCCCCAACACCCTCCTCCTCAGGCGACAGCTGTAGGAGAGAGAAAACAGGTGGTGGCCCCGTGCAGTCCTGGAAAACCAGCTACAACCCCAGCCTTTCTCATCCACTCAGGAAAGCATACTGGAATGGCGATGAGTAGCAGGATTACTCCTGCGATAACATTAAATCCGATGACCATCATTAATTTCAAAATAGGACCTAAGCTTCCACGTTTTACTATTATCTACACTGACCTGAGGCAAAGCTCAATCTGTGGCCCAGTCTGTCCAGACACCACAGCTGAGGCCTCTGTCCTAGCAGAGGTCCCCCATTTAAAGAGAAGTGGGATCCATACATTTGCTCAGGTAGAGTTTCTCCCTCTGCTGTCAGTTCTCATTTGTCTTTGCAGTCAATGCCTTGCTGTTTTGATTCTGTTTAAATTTACACCTGACTCTCGACTGGCAGCAGCCTCAAATCTCCAATGGAGTAAAGCTACCTGGGTTTTTGTGATAGGAAGTTGCTACGCTCTGGCTACAAAACTTACCTGGCTGTATCCTGGAAAATACTCCTACGGTTAAGCTGCAAGGGTATGCACAATGAGTTCTAAGAGCTTTCGTTTTTCTATGCAAAGTGAAGCTCCAGAATCCAATCCTTAGCAAAACTGTAGAAACTGTAAAATGAGCAAAACTCACCTTTGGCGTTTCAGCCTCCCCTTCGCTCAGCCTGTCTCCTGCTGGATAAACCCTTCAATCTGTTATCTAAATTTGCCCCACCTCTAGCCACAATTGAATGAAAAGGTACATGAAATATTCCCACTGATTAAATTTAGTGATGTTCTGGACTGCTGAGCATTTAGCCAATGCATCTGCACCTGCCTGGACTTCTAATTATGGCAGGAAAACTTTTCTCTCTCAATCAAAGAAACTTTGGGTAAAAATGAGCAGGGGGGAAAACGGTAAGGATAGCTGCCCTAAGTCCAGCTGCAACACCGTTACCTTTTGCAGAATCTTCAATGTCTCTTCCGTCAGAAAAGTGTAGGGCTGACACAGGCAGACAGGACTCCGTCCACTCATCTGTCCCACGGCCCTCCCCACCGCACCCCACCCCCATCGGCTCCTCCTCCGCTAGGCTCCAAGTCTCTGACTACAGTGCTCCAAAGCCCTTTTTCACTCTGCCCTCTCTGCTCCCCCATGCCACTCCTCTGGGCCAAGACACTTTCATGTGAGCTACAAGGTGACCAAGCTATTGCTCTGAAGTTAGCTTCCTGTCCTAACGTTGTTGACTTTAAGCCCTCTGACACCCAGGGCCTTCTCCAGGACCATAAAGGCAGATAGTGAAAGTGGGAGGGAAAGCATACAGGAGGAAACACCTTGAATCTGAACTACTGAGGGAGACCGAGAGCAGAGTCCCGGACTTTGGCCTTATAACATAAGTAAACAAATGAAATAAAATTTGTCCGTTGTGTTAAGGAAAAAAGTCAACATCGATGCTGACTGTGGACAAGAGATCAGCTGTACTAGAAATCTGGTCTGCTCCAATAAAGCGATACTAATACAGTCATGTGGGCCCTGCCCCCATTAGTGCTTACTTACAATACAGCACACTTATGCATAATCGTGAAACATGGCACAGTTACATACTTTATTATGGTAAATTTTATTAAGTCTTATTTTATTACAGTGCTAAACTTTATCCCAGCATACTACTTCCCCGTAGTCGGTTGCTCTTGAATCAAGATCATCTACTTAACAACCTTAAAATTAAAAATAATAAGGGAATGTGGGCTTAGAAAGGCAATGCTGCCAGAGACAAGACCTCAAAACTAAGAACAGTGGACGTGAGTAACACAATTGTATTACAATTAATTCGTTCCTAATTTTAAAATAAGTATTTTAAATATATGTCTGAAATGGAAGGTCAGTCTAGATCAGGGAGAGTAAATGGGTTTCACATCACATGACGACTTTAAAAAAATGACAGTGGATGCCTGCTATGCTCTGCTGAGGATCCTGCAGCAGGAAAGAGTGGTGTGCTCAATGGGCAATGCCCACTGCTGCTATCTCTGGAAATAACTGTTCAACCTTCTATGTTGCACAGCACGTGATTACAAAGGGAAAAATGCAATATGAACTCACCAGAAAAATCTATTATCGGTTGTATGTTCTTGCATGCTACGATGGGCATTAAGACTCAGATCCAAACTGACTCCAGATGCGGACCATGCAAAATAGAAGTTTCCTGAATTCAACACTTTTCGCACTTCTGAAACGCGATCCTCATCTGAAGAATCGATTCGTAGTGATATAAATTCAGTGGAAGTAACTCGGAAAACTTCAGATTCTTGAATTTTTCCAACAGACATACATCCAGTGACGAGGACCAGATAATGTAACATAATATCACCTGCAAAAACCAAAGACTTTAACTGGATGAAAAGTCCCATTGTTTTTCAAGCTATTCAAAGTTTCTTCTGCCTTCCTTCTCGTGTCTCCATGTTTGAAAATCTGGCCTTGTGGTTATTTTAAGTTTATCATAGACATGTTTAAGTTCACAACTAGATTTTGGCAAAAGTTAGGGGGAAAACATCCTTGTTTAAATACATTCAGTATAATGAAGCATTTAAACATTAACAGAATAATCTCACATTTATGAAACTGTTCCTCTACTTAATCGAAGGGTATGCAAGATTTATCAAATTTTAAAAAATATATGCGTTATCTTCCCTACCTTTCCTTTAAGATTGTTAGGAAGTTCAGACAAGACAATGAATGTGAGAGTTTTGTGTAAATAGTAAGGCTGAAAAAATGGCACATAACTGTGAGCTGCTGCTGCTGCTATGTGGACAAAAGTCCTTGGAAACAATTTATAAAGCAATTTGGCTTATAAAAAACTCATAGGGATTTTTTCATCTAGTTTTGACAAAAATTCTGTGCAATGGGTATGAAGGTGGAATTCAGCAGTGGTGTACTTTGGTTTTTTTTGTTTGTTTGTTTTAATTCATTAATTAATCTTATTTTTGGCTGCATTGGGTCTTTGTTACTGCACGCAGGCTTTCTCTAGTTGCGGCGAGCGGGGGCTGCTCTTGGTTGCGGTGCGCGGGCTTCTCATTGCTGTGGCTTCTCTTGTTGCGGAGCACGGGCTCCAGGCGCACGGGCTTCAGTAGTTGTGTCTTGCAGGCTCCAGAGCACAGGCTCAGTAGTTGTGGCGCACGGGCTTAGCTGCTCCTCGGCATGTGGGATCTTCCCGGACCAGGGATCGAACCCGTGTCCCCTGCGTTGGCAGGCGGATTCTTAACCACCAGCAGTGGTGTACTTTGAACGTGGGCTTTAATGTAGGCAGAAGCACCCTGCGCCTTGGCTCCTCCACTACTTATTATCCAGACCAACTTCACTGTGTTAACATAACCAACCTGAGATATCCACCCTTAGACAATAAGATTAAAACAAATCTCACTGGACTGCGAGGATGACCCAAGACAGTATTAGTTAAGCACTAGGCACAGTACTTTACATGTGATAGATTCATAACATATGGCAAATCTCCATTTGATAGACCAGAGCTCCTCAAAGTATGCCCCATGAACCAGTTCAGTTACCAGTTCATGGTGAGAAAAGGTGCTTCTTCCAGAACAGAAAACGACATCACTAAGTTCACCATTTGGTTTCGCTGACTTCTTTTTTTTTCTCCATAGTAAGACTTTATCAATGAAGGAAGCCATGTGTTGATTTGCACAATGGTGCTGGCTTCTTATCTCATCCAGACCAATAACAAAACAGTTTATGGAACGTAAACTCACCCAGTTTATGGAACGTGGCCCAGTCCTTGGGCCACGCTTCGAGTCACACCGTTATAGAATCATAAAGGTTACTTTGCAGCCCATGGTGACACTAAATAGCAGACACAGGCTCAACTGAGACCTTTTGAATACAAAGCAGATGTCTTTCCCACTATAAACCAGGGAAATCAGTGTGTGGTTCCCACTAAGACATCTTTTCCTAAATGCACTGAAACAAAGAAAAAGGGCAATGCCCTGATTTTCTCTTTTGACAACTGATACCAGTCTCTTAAAGTGTTCAAATAGGACGCTGTCTCTGGAACTTAAAATCACAAGAGGGGCTTCCCTGGTGGCGCAGTGGTTGAGAATCTGCCTGCCAATGCAGGGGACACGGGTTCGAGCCCTGGCCTGGGAAGATCCCACATGCCGCGGAGCAACTAAGCCTGTGAGCCACAACTACTGAGCCTGCGCGTCTGGAGCCTGTGCTCCGCAACAAGAGAGGCTGCGATAGTGAGAGGCCCGCGCACCACGATGAAGAGTGGCCCCCGCTTGCCGCAACTAGAGAAAGCCCTCGCACAGAAACGAAGACCCAACACAACCAAAAATAAAAATAAATAAATAAATAAAAACATTAAAAAAAAAAAAAAAAGATTATACTAGCCTCATAAAATGAGCTGGCAAAAAAAAAAAAAAAAAATCACAAGAGCATGAGTGTGTAGCATGCCTTTTCGGGCAACAAGCATTATCTCAAGATTAGCTTAATTAAGGTTTAAAAGCTGTTACCGCACTTATAGCTCAGATATAGAGTCTGAAATAGATAGTCTCTCTCAAATCTTTAGAATTACAAAAACAGAAATGAAAAAAATAGATCAATTATATTGACTACTTACCAAGATTTAATCGTAAAACACCCAGAAGTCCATAGGCATCTAGAACTTTGGAGTATGTACTCTTGATTGCTTCTTTTTCTGCTGATGCTATAAAAATAAATAAATAAATAAATAAATAAATAAATAAAAGTTTTAGGGTGAGAAAAAGTACCTGAAATATCAGATTCTATTTAGCTATAAAGCCAGAGTTTCAAGCAAAAATGTCCAAATCTAAATCTGATATTCTTAACATAAATGCATCACATAAAATATTTTTTCAAACCAGTAACTTAACAGTTTTTCCCAAAGAATTAACAAGTTACTCCAGCCCCATCTATTCACTAATCCATCCTCTCCTAAAGATCTGAAGTACTACCTTTAACAATATTCATATGTTTTGGAGGTTGCTTTTGAATTTTCTTCTGTGTCCCACTGATCTGTTCACCTACTCTAATACCAGGAACACTCTCTGTTATGATATCCCCTATAGGACAACACCCAACTCCTTAACAAAGAATCTTCCAGAATCTGGCCTCAACATACCCTTTCTGCTTCATTTTTCATAACTCTCCTCTCCTTCCCACCCCCTGCATCTTAGGCTCCAATCAGATTAAACTCTCACTATGGCCCAAGCATGGTCTTTTACATTTCTGTACCTTTGCACAGCGATCTGGCTTTCTGCCTGAAAGACTCTACCCAACCTTTGCCTCTTGGCAAAATTCTATTCACCCTATAAAAACACAGGCACAAAGTCACTTTCTGGAAACCTTTCTTTACTCCTCCAGGCACAGGTCTTTCACAGAGCTCCCTCTTCACGTTGCCCAAACATTTAAAATATACTCAACACTTGTCCTTCTCATTAGCCAGCCTGCTCCTTGAAGGCAGGAATTCTGTCCTATTCATCCTTTCATCCCCGACTCTTAGAACAGTGCTTGACGCACAGAAGGCTACTACGGTTTAAATAATGAAAGCTAATGGCAATACTTGACCACAGAGTCTAGCAGAGGGGAAATTGTCAGTCTGGTCTTTGTCTGGATTTATTTCTTCTGCTATGAAGTTAATGTTATCTGCTAATGAATATAACCCACAGAATAATTTCCCTAGGACGGGCTGTTGTGGTTATTCTATTCAGGAAAAACAAAACAAAACAAACAAAAAAAACAAATCCTGAAGCTTTAAAGGAAAATGCCTAGTTCTTAGCAAATACACTTATTAAAAATTGAACACAGAACCAAAGAAACATAAACCACAGCTAGTAACTCAATGGACGAGTACAAATACTACATTCTAAGGTCTACAAATCTGGAAGGGTATGAGCCTCTTTCTCATTCTATCTTTTCCCTTCCAGTTGTTTTCTTCTTTACTGCCTTCCCTTATCCACTCCCTACCCATACCCCACCAACTCACCTCTTAGTTGACTGGTTCACTCCTTATTTACCTCTTATCTCTTGCACTTACCCCTTTCCCCTTTCCTCATTCCTCTATGATCTGTACATGAACGATAGTATGTTATAAATTCTAATAAACTACATTCTGATACAGAATTATAGTACATTTAAAAATTTTTATTTATTTATTTATTTATTTATGGCTGCGTTGGGTCTTCATTGCTGTGCGCGGGCTTTCCTCTAGTTGAGGCAAGCGGGGTCTACTCTTCATTGCGGTGCGTGGGCTTCTCATTGCGGTGGCTTCTCTTGTTGCGAAGCACGGGGTCTAGGCACACAGGCTTCAGTAGCTGTGGTCTGCAGGCTCAGCAGTTGTGGCTCGCGGGCTCTAGAGCGCAGGCTCAGTAGTTGTGGCGCACGGGCTTAGTTGCTCCACGGCATGTGGGATCTTCCCGGACCAGGGCTCGAACCCGTGGTGCCCTGCATTGGCAGGCGGATTCTTAACCACTGCGCCACCACGGAAGTCCCTCTCTGTCAATCTTTATTGCCAACAAAATGGCTATCTTCTCAGTCTACTGCTTTCCTAATATCCCATAGTACTCTGCATTAGAGCTCTTTTCCTTTGTTTTGAAGCTCTTCTCCAGGGGTCTACAGACCAGCTCACTTTCCCCGCCTGTCTCACCTCTTTTCAGACCATCTACTCTTATACTTCTTCCTAGTTATCCCACTTCTGCCTTCGAATGAGCTGTGCTCTGCCAGCTGGCAGCACAGGCTAAGACTGAAGGACTCAGTCACTCAATTAGCTGATACTGTCACAATTTTCTAGTATGTTCATTATTAGGGGTAGGTCTTTATCTTTATCAAACCACCCAGTATGAAGTTAGGAAGTGAGGAAGATTTCACCAAGCCACTAAAGTTATGGGGATTTGAATTTCATTCTGCATTCCTAGAGTTCCTATTATTATTACTGCACTATATATTTAGAGAACAGTTACTCCTAACACTCAGTGACAAGGAACACAGCTAGAAAACATCACAACATAAATTTTAATATTTTATAAAGTAAAATAGGAACTCCTTCCCCTAAATACTGCCTTGTTAAGAGTACCACATGTACAAAAGCAAACCTTAGAGAGGCTTGCTATATCTCTGATGATAGAAGGCATGGCTTGCAGGGCAAATACTATTCCAGAGTTTTACAGGTTACATGCTATATGCATGTCAAATACTATCACTAGTAGAGTAATATAGACGTTACTAGACGTATCTATCAGTTTTAGCAGCAGCCAGTTGGGTTCCAATACCAGCAGCTAGTAAGGGTTAAAAAGAAAATATATTTTTAATATTAAGTCATCGCCTTCCCTTAGGAAAGAGAAAGTCATTTTATAACAAATTACCCTGCAACAAAATGTTCTCTCTCTAATAATGCATAATAATTACCTTTTCATTAACTGTGCTCCAGACATATGAATCTACCACGTCTTTCAGGCCCAAAGAAGACCCATCTATTAGACTGTCACCTGATTCAAACATGCAAACAAATGTCATGCTGCTTAGTTATTTGTGCTTTTGTATTATATTCTGAGACTCAAGAAACAGGACACACACACACAATTTAAACTAAAGTGCATATTCTTAGATAAAAGTATGCTAAAAGAAAAAAAAAATGATTCAAAGAATAGATGAGATTTCATTTTCCCTGCCAGGAATTTTTTTGGTTTCCCCTCAAAATATTAAATGAAAATTTTAAATGATTTTTTAGAGTGACGAATATCGTTTTAGCTGAGGTACTTGTATATTGTTTCTGTGATGATTAAGACAGTAGCTAACTAGTTACTGGGCTAGGTATTTTTCATGTGTTATTCAATTTTCACAAGCACCCCATGAGCAGAATTGCGACTATTTCCACTTGACATGAGGAAACAGGCTTAGAGAGATTACTAATTTGCTACTAACCTGTTTAAGCTTAAACAGAGTCAGAGAATGCAGCTTCATGAGGGAAGGGGCTTTGTCTAGCTCACCGTCCTATCCTTGGTGACCTAGCTCAGTGCCTGGCACCCAAGAGGGGTTCAGTAATTTATGTTCAATGAACTGGTGAATGCAATTTCAGAGCCATACGAACGTTTAACTCTAGACACTTCCAATGTCATAAAAGAAAACCACGTGATTTCTTCTTAAATATTTTTAATCTAAAGGACTGCAGATGATTACCTATTTTTCCATTTACGCTTCAAAGGTTTGGGGTGAATGGAAGGAGGTCCTTTGCAGGCTGTGAGAGTCTAGGTAGAGTAAGAAGGGTGGCCCTGTTCATGGAGTTGAAGCCAGAGGTAGGGAAAGAAAGCATCCACCTGGGGGGAGGAGCAGCCGGGCAGGAGATGCTGAAGTCTGAGTGAGGAGGGTGGTGTCCATCCAGAGACAGTAGGAGTGGCCTGGCACGGGATGCTGGAGCTTGAGAGGGGTGGAGAAGGCAGGGTGCAGTGGAGGGAGCCCCAGGCAGGGTGCTGGAGCCCCACTGGGGTGAAGAAGGCAGCCACGCAGTGGAGGAGGCTGCAGGGGCAACAGGAGAGTGGTTATGCACAGGGGAATGATCAAAGACCACAGGAGTAGGCTTCTCACTGTCAGAGAAGGGAACTGCAAACATGGAAAGAGAGAAAACTAGAAACGACACTGCAGCGCTGATCAGAATTGGAGTTACCAGTATGAACTCACGGTTTTCTAGAGAGACAGACTGACAGAGATACAAATGGGTGGGTATAACTATGTATGCATATACATATACATTTATATGTTCTCCTTAGCTCTAGCCATTGACAGGACCATGACCAGCAATACCCCAATAACAAACAGCACACGTAGCACCCAGATCTTGCCTTCTAGTACCATTCTCCACTAAAAGGAACTAGGACTCCTTGGAGAAACAGCAAATTCCAGGGGAAGGGCAGGGACAAGATGAGCCTATAACATGTTTTTGCACCAGAAAGTAAGGGAGTGTTCAAAGAATGATGGTGGCATGTTACAAAAATGCGGAAGCCGGCTTAAAGGGGCTTCTTCTACTGGTGAAATCTGGGACAATTTGAGCATCAAAATAAATTATAAGAGTAACAGATTACAACCCACTGAAGAAACCCATAAACTGAAAGTTTGAAGAGCAATGGGACCATACATAGTCTCAAAGTACCTCACCTCCAAACACTTATTAATTATGAAGGAAAAAAGAGCCAGCCAGAGACACCTGCCAGACACCACCTTAACCCAAGTAATCCAAGTGAACACCAACAGTAATGGGACAAGTCAAGATTGTGTCAACTGACAGGATACAATGAAAAGAACACAGCAGCACTTCTGTAATATTCCTGCCAAGATAACCTCAATCTGAGCATGAGGAAACATCAGACAAACCCAGAGTGAGGGACATTCTACAAAACAACTGGCCTTCATCTTCAAAAGTTTTATGGTCATAAACGTCAAAGACTGAGAAACTTTTCCGCATTTAAGGAGACTAAAGAGACAATGATAACTA
Organism: Eubalaena glacialis; assembly: GCF_028564815.1. NCBI lineage: Eukaryota > Metazoa > Chordata > Mammalia > Artiodactyla > Balaenidae > Eubalaena > Eubalaena glacialis. The sequence goes on along the minus strand of NC_083721.1, from coordinate 12,407,306 downwards.
AATAAAATGTACAAAATTCAACTGGATCTTTTTTGCTACGAAAGACATTGTTGGGACAATTGATGAACTTAAATGGAGTCTGAGGATTAGACAGCAGTAAGGTACCAATGTTAATTTTTTGATGGTTATATTGTAGTTATGTAGGTGAATACCTTTCTAGGAAATATGTAATAAAGTATTTGGGGGTGACAGGGTACCTTGTTGGCAACTTAGTAGTCTTAAATAGTTCAGAAAAAAAAAAAGTTCTTTTGTACTGAACTTCAACTTTTCCATATATTTGAAATTATTTAAAAATTTAAAAAAATTTTCTTAATGTAGCCAGCAAAAATAACTTTGAAAATACATGTGCATATTCCTAAGTTATGAAGCTTTTTTCTCTAAATGGCATGAAGATAAACTCTTATAATACCATTTTATTCCCTCCCCATATATTTTTTTTTAATTGGGGGAAAAAAATTCCCTTCTTTTATGAAACTCCATGAAATACAGAGAAATATATGATTAGGAGGGATCTAATTAAATTATTGTCCCATTTCTCTGGTAATTTAATTCTAGAAAATAATTTGAGATTCCTCCACTATAAAGAGATTACTTAAAATAAGAAAGCCATGGGACTTCCCTGGTGGCACAGTGGTTAAGAATCCACCTGCCAGTGCAGGGACACAGGTTCGAGCCCTGGTCTGGGAAGATCCCACATGCCGTGAAGCAACTAAGCCCGTGTGCCACAACGACTGAGCCTGCGCTCTAGAGCCCGCAAGCCACAACTACTGAGCCCACGAGCCACAACTACGGAAGCCCACGCGCCTAGAGCCTGTGCTCCACAACAAAGACAAGCCACCGCAATGAGAAGCCTGCGCACCACAATGAAGAGTAGCCCCCGCTCGCCGCAACTAGGGAAAGTCCGCGCGCAGCAACAAAGACCCAATGCAGCCAAAAATAAATTAATTTAAAAAAAGAAAGAAAGCCATAACACCTTAAAATAACGTGTATAACCTTTAGATAAAACACAGCATTTGTAATGACTTTACTCAATCCATCCCCATCTTTCTTTTTCCCTTAATACTCTCCCCTTGCATCCCAGGCTTTAGCCAAAATGAGTAACTTGTTCCCCTCCTACAGGCTCCATGTTCTTTCCCCTCTCTCCCCTCTCTTTTGTTGTTCACCATGTTCTCTCCATCCCGAATACTTGTTAGCCATCTTTGTGTTTCCAAATATTACCCACCTTTCAATACCTAACAAAAAATGCCGCTTTCTTCCTGAAGTTTCCTCTGATTACTCTGGCTGGAAGGAAATCTCTTTCTTCTCTTTACTTTATACCACAGACACTTGTCTACTAGTAGCAATAGAAACTAAGTCTTATTTCTTTATATCTCAACACGATGCCCACCTAACACAGAGACTCTAAACACTGCAGCTATTGATTAAGTATTCATCTAATAGACAAAAATAAATTGAGAGGTTTTGGCACAAAAGGGAATGTTTTGTAAGTTTTAAAATAATACATAAGGGGAATTCCCTGGCAATCCAGTGGTTAGGACTCTGCGCTTTCACTGCAGGGGGCCTGGGTTCAATCCCTGGTCCAGGAACTAAGATCCCACAAGCCGCACAGCGCAGCCAAAAATAGTAATAATAATAATTTTTTTTAAATAAAAAAATTTTTTAATTTTTAAAAAAAACTTAAAAATAAATAAATAAAATAATACACAAAAAGATAAACATTTTATCTTACCACTGATAGCATTTGAATGCCTTCATTATTGAAGTTTAACAGTTCCTCATAGTGACGTCTGGAAATTTTCAAATGTGATGTCTGTGGTGGGGTGTGAAGGTGAGGATGGGAAAATGGGCACTGTTAAATGACTGCTAACCAGGGTGTAAGCTGTGGAGTGTATAAAATGGCAGGGGGTGCGGAGAGCTCAGAGGAAACAATGAGCAGAAATGAAAGTTCAGGAAACGTGGTGATACGGAAGTTCAGGCTACTCACTCTCTCGTTAGTGCTGTCTTTCAAGGTTATCTACTGCGCTTTCCATGAGGGCAACAGACTGCTTTTTGAAACAGAAGTGGTTTTTTTTTTCCTCCTTTTCATGTTGTTATTAAACAAACGAAACGCTAGGAAAAACAAACCTTTCTTTTTACAAGTGACTGATTTCTAACCACGGGCAGGTAGGAATAGCCAAGAAGCCCATTGTTTTAGGAGTCATTCTGAGCCGATCAAGATCTTGAGCAGTTCAGCTGAGGTAAGGGGGGCCACATGTCTTCAGCTCATTTGTTAAGCCCGGAAGGCAAGACAGAGCCTGGCTTCTGAAGTTACTGCTATGACACCTCAGGCATCAACAGTAACTAACCCCCTCCTTATTTTCCTTATTTTAACTGGAAAAACTTTTCTTCTCATGTCACATTCAACACTATCTTTCATTCATGCTTTAAATCTTAGTCATCAATCTAGTGCAAATGTGCATTTCCTGAGAACAAAGAGCTATCTTAAGCGTAAATTTATAATTATAGCTCTATTTTTAAACATATCCTCACGTCATTAGAACTGATCATCTGAAGGCCCTCTGAATCTACTCCTAGTGAATATATGAATATGAATCAGGTCATAGAAAAGAATTTAAAGCAAAATATGTGCCATAAACATTTATTCTCATAAAAATATTTATGGATGAAATTAAATGATGTCCAGGGTTTACTTCAAAATAAACAGTGGTGGCGGAGGTGGGGGAGATAGCAGATAAGGGACATAGATAAACACAAGCGTCTGTGATTGGACTTCCCTGGTGGCACAGTGGTTAAGAATCCGCCTGCCAATGCAGGGGACATGGGTTCGAGCCCTGGTCTGGGAAGATCCCACATGCCGAGGAGCAACTAAGCCCGTGTGCCACAACTACTGAGCCTGCGCTCTAGAGCCTGCGAGCCACAACTACTGAGCCCGCACGCCACAACTACTGAAGCCTGCGCACGTAGAGCCCGTGCTCTTCAGCAAGAGAAGCCACCACAATGAGAAGCCCGCGCACCGCAACGAAGGGTAGCCCCTGCTCACCGCAACTAGAGAAAGCCTGCGCGCAGCAACGAAGACCCAACACAGCCATAAATAAATAAATATATATATATATTTTAAAAAGTGTCTGTGATAATTGCTGAGGTTGGCTGGCAGATACATGGGAATCAACGACACTATTCTCTCTTCTTTGATGTATGTTTGATACTTCCCCAGATAAAATTTATTCTGACAACATTCTTTGGTATCCTGGATAAATTGAGAGAGGAGAGAAGACAAGATAACCTGGCCAGTCAGTGGGAGAGGACAGGCTGCTCGGATTCTAAGTGATCCGAGGGGTATTTTCCTCCAAGTAGGCAAAAGTTCAATGGGCACTAGGACTTTTATAAACTTGAAAGGGAGCAATAAGTTCTACAGCCTTGAGAACGGCCCCATGGCCTGCTCTTCCCAAGGCTATCATATATTCATCAAATAATAGATATATAACAAATTGGGAAAGAAGCAGACTCGGCAATTATAGAATGGAGAGCCCAGGAAGGGTAAATATTGCTAATACTCTGTCACAAATGTTTTCCTTACATTCATCCTAAATAAATTAGCTTTCATATCCTCCTCTGTCAAACTTGTAGCTGGAAAATCATAAGCTTACCTTTACCTGTCATCAAAGAAGTAGTTAAGAAGTCTTTAAAACTACGTAAAGCCACGAGCTAGTGATATCCCACAACTTAATACAGATAACTTATTCATTATTTTAGCTCTGTGCCTGTTTCAGAGTTTTTTAACTGAATTCATGACTGAAGGCAGGCCTAATCTACATCTCCTATTTAAACTACAGGAAAGTAATGAAAATAGAAGTTATAGAGATTATCTATTTATAGACTACAGAAAACACTCAGAGTATAAATATATCAATTGTTCTCTATCAAAATTTAACACACCTATTGTTCTCTATCGCATTACTCAACACCATTTTTGCTGGATTGGCTTATTTTATAGCACTCTGTCATATGACATAGCTGGCATTACTCAGCATTTTTGGTGTTACTCCCGCCCTTCTCAAATGAGAAGTTAAGGCAACTAAGATAAGAAACAAAAGATCAGGCTACAGAAATTCAGATGAAAACATAATCATATGCCTATTTCTTGATTTTCATGAGTTGTGACTCTAAAATACAGGCTTATTAAACATAGGATAATTGCAACACAATGGTCACACCTGCCTTGCTAACTCTACCATCTGAATGGAAAGAAATAAAATTAACTTATTATCCAAGACATTCAGATAAATAAAAAGTCATTTCTTTAAAAACTTAAATGGTATTTTGAGGATTAAATTTAAATGTAGATTTCTCTAACTTCTGATGAATTAATATTTCAAACTAAATAATTACGCTACCCACTGAAGGTCCTGCCATCCAAGGTCAACATTCTGCTGTGGCTCAAACCTTCCAGGTGGGAACAGACTGTCTTTCCTTAGCTGATGATACAGAAGACCAAGCTGAAGAAAGCCAGTAAGAATATGAAAACTGGATTACAAATTAGCATGACCTTCCTAGAAACACAATTTGCCTGTGGTTGCATGCACCGCAGTTTGTGGCCGGCTTATTTGCATGCAGGTACAACTCTGGTGTAGAAGCAGAGAGCCTCTAGTCAGAGGATCCTTGAGATCGTGCAGTCCAAGCTACTCATTTTCAGAAGAAAAAGACTAGAGGTTAGGTGATTCGTCCAAGATCATATAACCAGCTGGTGGTAAAGACTCTTTCCATTTCATTACACATAAAGAGAAAATTATTTTAAAGGAAAAAGGTTTTCTTTGTATTAGTAAATAACTAAAATTCCAGCTGAAAGATACTCAGCTATCCAAATTAGTGTTCTATATAAACTGCACATCCCAATCTTGGCAATATTTCAAAATAAAAATAACCTTTCACTCATTTGTGCAACAAGTATTTACTGAATGCCTACCATATACCAGGATCCTGGCAAAGTTCTAGGAATTAAAAAAGTCAGTGCCCCAATACCTTCCACTGGGAAGACAGGCATTATATAATCATACACCTGCAAAATTATAAATTATACTATGTACAGTGATGGAGTTCCAACAGACTGCAACAGGAGGACCTAATCTAAAATTGTTTGTGGGGGAAGGCGGTGGTTAGAATAGGCCTGCCTGCCTGCAGAAGTGACCTTTAAGTTGAAACCTGAAGAATAAACAGGAAGTTAGCCAAATTAAGAGTGCAGGTAAAAGTGTTCCAGACAACATCCACATACCCTACGACCAGAAATTCCATTCCTAAGAAAATATCCAACAGAAATATGTATGTATGTGCACCAAAAGACATGTAAAAGGATATTCATACTAGTGTCATTTATAATAGGAAAAATTGGAAATAAAGCAAATGTCAACAGAATAGTGGAATATTCATACAATGGAATACTACATAGCAATGAAAATGAATAAACTACTGCTATACGCTACAACATGCATGATCTCCCATATTTAACACTGAATGAAAGAAGCTGGGCACAACAGAATACATATTGAATGATTCCATTTATGTTAAGTTGAAAACCAGATAAAACTAACCTATGAGGTAAGAAGTCAGGACAGTGATTATCTTTGCAGATCATGATGGAGATAATAATTGGAAAGGAACATGAGAGAATCTTCTGGAGAGCCAGCAATAATGTTCTGTTCTCGACCTGGCAGTGGTAACATGAATATGTTCACTCTGTAATAAGCCATCAAGTCGAACATTTGTCGTTTATGTACTTTTCCACGTGTGCGAACAAGTTTATCTTCAAAAATAAAATCCTGAGCAGAAGGAAGAGCGTTTGTGAAGCCCCTGAGGCCAGGAAGAACCTGACACATTCAGAACTAAAAGAAAAGGGCCAATGTGGCTGGAACACAGAAACCAACAGACAGTGCAGTGTAAGACTGAAGAGGGAGACGGACTCGATTTTACTGCAGGTCATTTTAAAGAGTTTGGATTTTAAGTTCAGTGACCAACCACTGAAGGGTATTAAGCAGGGGAATAATAAAATCTAAACTGTGTATTTAAGAACACTGGAGAGTGGGTAGGGGGAGTGGAAGCAGGGAGACCATTTAAGGAGGCTACTATAAAGGTCCATGAAAGAGACTGCAGCGGCTTGACTGGTGTAGAACCAGCTGAAACGGTGAACTGCGTGGATTCTCAATGAAATTAGGAGGTTGAGTTGACTGTACTTGGTACTGGAGTGAATGTGTGAAATGAGAGAGAAGGAGGTGTAGAGGGTGATTCTTAAGTTCTGGTTTAAGCAGCTAGGTGGATGGAGAGCAATCCCCTGAGATAAGGAAGACGGAAGGAGAGCAGATTTGAAGGAATGCAGTGGTCAAGGTGACCATCGACCCAGTACCTGTGCCCACCCTCCCTTACTATGTAGCCATGGTACAGGTGGGGTTTTATGGGAACTCAAACAATCACAGAAATTTCTACCTTCTTTTGCCAATCATCTGCCCAACCCAAGTAGCACCTGATATCCCTGTAGCCACAGTAGTTGGTTCAGGAATGGACACAAAACTCAAACAAGGGGGAGTGCATTTTCATTTTGTAGGTTCTAACCCATTTTCTCAGTTTGAAAAAAATTGGATCTCAACTGTGCCATCCAAAATAAAAAATTATTCTACCCAGCTCTGTATCAGTCCCACACAGCTTTGCAACATCTACAAATCTGATAACGACCTTTCTACCCCATTCTCCAAGAAAATAATCAAATTGTGAAACAAGATAGGCCAAAGTCATATCCCCAACGTTGACCAAGACAGACCACTAATGAGCACTAATGTACAACCAGCTAGGAATTTACTTAATAATAAGATTCAGGACTTCCCTGATGGTCCAGTGGTTAAGACTCCACGCTCCCAATGCAGGGGTCCTGGGTTCAATCCCTGATCAGGGAACTAGATCCCACATGCATGCCACAACTGAAAGATCCGCGTGCTGCAACGAAGAGCCCGTGTGCCGCAACTAAGACCCGGCACAGCCAAATACATAAATAAATGAATAAAACATATATTTTTTAATTTAAAAAATAAAATAAAAAATAAATAATAAGATTCATACTGCCTATACTTCGAACATGGTCCACAGGATATTAAAAGGCTGTTTATCTACCTTTCAGTAAGGTATTCAACAGACGACAGCAATCCTATGGTCAACTAGTGAACAAAATGAAACATAACCCATAATAAATATTTATTGCAAAGACCTAGTTTATATAAGCAAACACACTTTATAAAGTTATGTAAGAAGACTATAATAAAAGGGAAGAAGAGAGAATTTTAATAACATTCAATATGTTTTAGCCAATAATTTAATAAGAAGTATTTTGTTTTTTATTTTTTCTTTTAACTAAGTTATCTTAAAATCATCCAGGAGTATAAAGAGTACATAAATTCTTCCAGCCTGAACTGAGGGAGTAATTAAATAGGTGTCCAGTTGACCACGAAGAGTTAATGCATCTCTCCAAATGCCAAATGTACTCCCAGTAATTTGATTAGTTCATTAGCTATGAAATGCACTCCAATGTGAATGCATTGCTCATATTGTGTAACATTACAGAGGAATAACAATGGCTTTCACTTGCAAAATCTATTTTAGTGGAAAAAGATAAAACACAAATTCTTATTAACAACCATTAAAAAACTCAAGCAAATTTAAACTGTCACCAGTAAAAACATGATATGCAATTTTTAAAGATATACCTCCTTTTGGCACTCTGCTTACAAGACTAACCCCAATTGCACTAATCCATTCCACTCTTTCTGCCTCTTTCAAACTTAGAGTTAAAACATAACTAAGTAACAAAATGTAACGACTCAGACTTTACAAACTCAAAATTTCTGAATCTATTGGCACTAGATGCAAAGAAAAGCAATACTATTTAAATTGCTACTCATATAATTGGCTCATTTTTTTTTAGCTTCTGAACATCTGAAAGTCTTTACATCATCTTTGCTTGTGACTGGGTACAGAATTCTAGGTGGACAGTTTCAGGGTTGTTGGTTTTTTTTCCATTTCAGTACATTAAAGATCTAGCTCTTTCTCATCTGGCTTGGACTGTTTCTGAAGAAGTCTATCATGATTTGTATCTTCCTTCTTCTACATGTATATCATTTTTTTTTTCTTTCCTGGGCTGTTTCTAGGATTTTTCTCTACGTCACCGGTTTTAAGCAATTTCATCACATATTTGGGTGTAGTTCTTTCTCTTCATGGTTCTTCTGCTTCGGGTTCATTTAGCTTCTTGGATCCGTGGATTTATAGTTTTCATCAATTTTGGAAACTTGTCAGCCATTATTTCTTCAAATATTTTCCTGCTCCACCCCCTTCCTTCTAGGATTCCAACTGCACATACATATGGGGCCACTTGAAGTTGTCCCACAGCCCTCTGATGCTCTGTTTATCTATTTTAGTCTGCTTTTCTGTGCTTCATTTTGGGTTGTTTCTATTGTTTTGTCTTCAAATTCGCCACTCATTTATCCTGCAGAGTCTAATCTATTAATCCCCATCAGTGTATTTTTTTCATTTCAGACATTGTTTTTTTCAATTCTGGAAGTTTGATTTGGGCCTTTACATTTTTCATGTCTCTCCTTAACATGCTCATTCTTTCCTGTGTTCCTGAACATATGGACTATATTTATAATAGCTGTTTTAATTTTCTTATTAATTTGAGCATCTGTTTCTACAGATTGACTTTTCTCCTCATTACAGGGTATATTTTCCTGCTTCTTTTCATGCATGGTAATTTTTAATTGAATGCCAGACATTGTGAAATTGACAGGGTTGAATGCAGGATATATGTATATACATTTTGTATTCCTATAAACAGTCTTAATCTTTATTCTGGGATACAGTTGAGTTATTTGGAAATTATTTGGAAACAGTTTGACCCCTTTGGGTCTTGCTTCGAAGCTCTGTCAGGCAGGACCAGAGCAGCATGTGGTCTAGAGCTACTTGGCTCCACTACTGAAGTAATATACCCTTCTCTGAGTGTTCAACCCAATCCCCCGAGTATTACCAGTTTTCTCCATTCTGGCTGTTTGGAGCATGAACTATGCCCAGCCCTGAGCTCCAGGAATTTTTCTGCCTGCTCCTCTTTGGTGGTTCTTTCCTGCCTTGATAGCTTCCTCATACACTGGCACCAATCGGAAGTCAGCTGATGTCTCAAGTGGAATCCACTACACATCTCAGGAGCTCTGTGCAGTTACACCTTTTCTGGTACTTAGTCCTGAGAATTCTAGATGCTCACGTTTCGCCGAAGTCCCTACTCTATCTCCTCAACTCAGGGAGGCTGCCAGGCTTTGTCTGGGTTCATCCTGCTGCTGCTGTAGCCTGGAAGCTCTCAAGGCAGCGATCGCAAGGCTCCCCTCATTTGTTTCCCTTCTCTTAGGGATCAGTGTCTTGTGCTGCCTATTGTTCAAGGGCTGAAAATTGTTTCACATTTTTTTGTTCATTTTTGTTGTTGTTGTTATTTAAGGTGGAAGGGCAAACACAGATCCTGTTACACCATCATGCTCAGAAGCAAGTATCCTGTTACATTCCTGGCCTAGTTATATTTTAAGGATATTTTAGAACATCTGAGAGACCTGAAATCATATAATAAGAAGTCACATAACAAGGCTTTACTGTTCAGTGAGAGAAATTTTTTGCCTTCACCTTTTACTTCCTCATAGCACACTTAAGTGGTAAAGAAAAGAAGGCACTTAGGAACTACTACTGGCCCTATGTTAGCAGGCTAATCCTGCTGCCCAGGATAGAGGAGTAAGGTTGATTTTTTTTTTAAGTGTTGATATTAAGTTGCTATTTATTTTCTTTTCTATTAAATATGAACATTCCAAACACTATTTACAAAAGGAAAATGAATTTTTGCAACCCTAACATAAAGTGATATATAACAAGTCTAAATTTCATTTTTCTGCACAGAAATAGTCAACTATAAAAAAGGAACTTCTTTCCTCAACTTGAAATTTTTTCTTAAAAAGAGGTAAGATACTGCAACTTATCTAAAGGGCAATCGTGCTGACTAGTAGCATTTGGCAATTAAAAAAACAAACAAAAAACTATGCACCCTGCTTGTCATCACCACCTACTACACTCCTTATCCAAAATTCTAAAACCTGACATTTAACTTGGCCCGGCAAAGTTAAAACATAAAGTTTCTAATTACCTAATGCTAAATCAAACCATGTTTCCCTCTTAGATATTAACAGTTTGTAGGTAAAAACACAGCAAGTTTAACACTTCCCTCATTAGAAATGCTTACCATTTCACCCAACTTTAAAGTCTACTGGCATTCCTTTCTTTTTGCTCTTCATTTCTCAACCCCCCCAAATAATAACCACCACCCTAACAAAAGCATAAATAATAATTACAGCGAAAAAGCAAATGGTAAGACTATGTCATTGGAGAAGTTATTTAATCTCTCCAAGCCTCAGTTTCCACATCCGCGAAATGCGGATAGAAGTACAACCCACAGGATTAAATGAAATAAAGCATGTCTAATGCCAGTCTAAACTGTATGCTGAGATGCTCTGGGACACTTCAGCAAACTCTCAGGAGAGACGAGGGATATTTTAAATGGAAAGAAACACGGAGATATTCAACACATGCTGGACACTGCCCAAACTATTAGCCTGGGGTAGCTCAGAGTTTTAACATTTGATTGCAGTACATGCCTTTATGACATCAGACGTCAAATCTTAGTGAAACTGGGTTTTCAGTGGTTGCTGCGATTAAAAAAAAAAACAAACAAGTACTGCTCCAAAATCAGCGTGGAACAGGCAATGCGGGCGGTGCTTTTCAATCTGGTGCCAAGGTCTGAAAAGCTGTTCAGTGCTCAACAGGCATTGCCATACCGTAAGTAAAGAACTGTGGCTATTTATGAAGGAAATAAATTATTTTCAATTCTTTGCAATATTTTTTCCAAACAGCTACTAAAGGTTGTTAGGACATAAATATTTATTGTTTGGACCTAACTATTTAATGAACAGAACGGTGGCTTAGGGGTGTTGTTAAAAACTTAATGAGACCCCAAGGATGCCATGAAATGAGAAAGCTTAGGCCCCTCTGGCTTAATGTTGTGACTAGCAGAGTAACTTCCAGTAAATGGCAAGTATGACTCCTTTACCATTTGCAGTTTCATAGAAAAGGCAAGACACTTCACATTCTGTGACAAAGAGCTCCAGAATATTATCCCTCAGTTTTACAGCTCAGGTTTCCATGATAAAAGAAAACAAATTAGGTAGACAAAGACACTTAGACGGACAACGTGGGGTAAAACCAGGTCCAGAGTTAAAGCCTGAAGATAATCTTACCACTAGACAGATAAAAGCAATTAATCCTTCCTACCATACCAGCATGTGACACCCAAAAGAACAAAAACTCTCATTTTAAGAGTTAGGAATTTACATCAACACCTTACATCCTCATCTTTTAAACAGGTGATCCATAACTTCACAATATTTAATTTACACACTACTATAACTCTATGCAACTTCTGAAGACAGGTTAAGGGGTACAAGAAACTGTTTAGAGCAAGTAAGTCATTTGGTCCAATATTATCTTAATGTAATGGTTATTTGCTCCCTCCCTTTTATGTGACAACATACTATGACATACAACGCATGCACAATCATTCACTTATGAACAAATGAGTAAGACGCCACTCAGACTAACATTTGTATACCCAGAGGGTCAACCAACCACACACAACTAGTAAGGCTATGATACAGCTATGCAGCATAAATGGTCAACACTGCTGATCCTAAAAGTGAGCACCATATATACATTTGAATATAAGAAACCATTGAAAACCAAACACACATGGGTTAGTTAAAAGGTGCCATTCCAAGGCTATACATAATCACAGGAAAAAGTATTTACATTACTTGGAAAACAGCTGCAACAAAGAGTTTACTGCCAATGCCCTTTATAAACTTCTCTCCTACGTTTAATACAGATGTTACACTCACTATCTATGTGAACCACACATCATCCTCCATTTCCGATGTACTGACCTTCTCTTTACTCCATCTTCTATTTAGGATACAATTATAAAGCAAATTATTTACCTTTATTAAAGCATGAGATGGGTTGTAAAATAATGAGATAGCCTGTGAATTTAAAGCATGTATCTGTCTGACTGGCTACCTGTCCGTCCCTTGTGATGGTCTTTTCATGTGTGTAACTGTAAAAAAGTGGTGGAAAACTGAACTCAACACAAAACTGATAGATGTCTTCCTTTATCTTTTAAAAAATTAGTTTCCAAGAAGAAGGGTGTAGTGTTACAACTTGCTGACCATCACACTTGTGCTTATGCTGGTTCAGACGCAGTATACCGGCCACAGACGGTCCACTTGCTACACTGAGTCACTGCTCCACAGACATCAAATTTTTGGTTCAACTGAACATTTTTCTGGACTAGTAATTTTCAAAAATGAGTAACATTAAAAATGGGTATGTGACTAAAAAACATATTAACTATTATCTAAGAACACTTCAGAAGGTTTTTTTAATTTTTATTTTATTATTATTTTAAATTTATTATTATTAAATAATAAATATTTCTATTTTTATTTTATTATTATTTATTCTTATTTATTATTATATTTTATTTTTTTAATTATTTTTTTATTATTATTATTTTTTCATTTTTGGCCATGCCTCGAGGCATGTGGGATCTTAGTTCCCCAACCAGGGATCAAACCCGTGCCCCATGCAGTGGAAGCGTGGAGCCTTAACCACTGGACCACCAGGGAAGTCCAAAGGTTTTTTTAAATAAATAAATGCAATGAAAGAAATCGATAAAATTATTTTCCATCTAAAGAAAAGTAATTTTAAAACAAATTGTTAACAGTACTTATGGTAGTTATGAAGAACATTCATCACACACATTTTAATTGGCATTTCAGAAAAACCTTAATGATGTGGTTAATAGTTATTTCCAAGAGAATTTTTCAGTAACAAATCCAAACAATGTGTTACGTATGTGTTTCATATCAGCAGTTTGGTCAAACAGCAATTCTTTAAAAGATAGAAAATAAATTTTATATGAAAAGGTACCACACTTTCAAACACAGAATACTGCACTACAAACACAGAATACTATAATCTACATTAGGTTAGTCTTCCCCCTATGCCACTTATTTAATAATCATTTATTCTGCAATATGAGTAAGACACTGAACTAAGCACTAGGGATACAAAGATTACTGAGACCTGGGCCTTTTCCTCAAGGAGTGAAGCATCCAGACGCAGAAACCTGAACACAGTTCCACGTTCTGTGAAGAGCACTAGACCAGACGTGCTATGGGAACATCAGCACTTGGTTCAGGCTGAGGGTTTCAAGGAAACTCATTACGGACCCCACAGTAGACAGTAACAGCACTGAAATTCTGGAAACATGGTTATTTTGGATAGCGTCTGCGAGCCAAAAAAGTTATGCCATAATCTATCATAGAAAGGCCTATATAAACCATGCTTAGAAATGGTCATCCCAATCTAATTATATCAGAATCTCTGGGGGGCTGGAGCCCAGGCATCAGTATTTGTAAAAACCTTCCCAGGTAATTATAATGTGCACACAGGGCTGAAAATCACTGATTCATCGATTGATTAAGTCATAGCATCATGACTGATTTAACATCTTTATCAACATTAAGACAGAATTCTAAGGCTTGATTGATTAGTGGATACTTGGGTCCTAAAAGGATCCATGAGCTGAGTTTATTTTCACTTGCACCTTATTTTTTAATATGTGCTAATAATAGGAAAAATGACATTTCATATTGGTTATCTCATGGCACTTCTGGCCTAAGCCAAGAAAATTAAGTGATTGTCAATCCTCAACGATATGTATTGCCTAAGATGTCTAATTGTTTAAACTTTAAACCCGGGCAACTGAAGCCTGTAGACGTCACAAACTTTGGGTACGTGAAACTGAGTCCTGCTAGGGTCACTCTCACCATGTATGTTCAAGAAAAACACCTGCATACAAGCATGTAGAGAACAACAAAAGCAGCATATAAAAAGCATTCATCTTGTGATACAGACTAAGTTCCACAAAATGAAGGGAAGGAAGAGACAAGAGTGAGCTGGAGGGGCAGATTCTCATGAAGGAAGAAGACTCAAACTGGAACTGACCAGGCTTCGACTAGAAAGGCAGAAAAAAGCATTCTAGCAGTCTTGGAGGAAGAGGGACTGCATGATGACGGTTGGAAAAAGCACGCTACTTTGGGAGAGCACTGAGGAAACACCAGTCTCCCTTAAAGGAGATCAACACTGAACCAACAGGGTGGCACCAAATGATGGCAGGCCTTGATTGACAGGCTGAGGAGTCTGAACTTAATCTTATTGAAAAATAGGGTTACATTTGGGTTTAACATCAAAAATGATTTTAGGAGATTCTTCTGGTAGATTAATATGCAAGATGCATTGCAATTCAAAGGGCTGAGATTGGTGAAGATAAACCGAACACCTCAGTATTTTCCAAGCACAGCTCCCTGAATACAACAGGCACTGAAAAAATGTGAAGGTTTTAAAAATGAACATTCTACAGCACAATACACACCTTGGTATCATTCTGACCTGAATGTCAAATTAATTTTACAAGTCAAATGATTTATAAAAAGGTCTGTTAGCTCTTAAATATTAATATTTTAAATATTAAAGTTTACAGGAGAAAAGCTACTGACATAGAAAAGCTAATTAGTAGAAAAGCTAATGACGTACCCAAGAGATTATATATCCATTTATGCTAGCTTTACGGAGAGAGGCAACATTCACAGTTTTATTCTCCTGAAAAGAATTACTTATATAGTCTAAATCTAATGAAAATAAAAAGAGTTAATAAATAGTTAAGACAATGTTTTTAAGATTCTTTTTCTTAAAATGAATGTTAATGCCAAAATGGATGGTTTGGGGAGTTTTTTTGTTTTGTTTTGTTTTTTTAAACCATTATTTGGCATAAAAGAGAGGACTGCTGGAGGTTTGGAAGTAGGATTATCCTTAGGCTTCCTGACCTTGGAGTAAAGTATAGCAATAACCCTAATAACTCTAGGTAATACATACTTTGTAGCTGAAAATTTGACTTCCCATTATTACCAGTAATCACAATTAGAGAAACATTTAGAATTTAGACAAATTAGGAAATCACTAAAAAACACAAGCAGCTGAAAAGGGTTTCACATGCTAAAACAAACCTTTTTCCCCACAGATAGTTTTATCTAGATAGAATTCATCAGTATAAGAATAATATTTGTAGTATGAAGAAACATGCTTTGCAAAATTAATATTGTAGCAAGTGATATTTTAGTTGATTTAAGCATAAATAACAATGTATCAGTAAATGAATTAATTCTGACTGAATATAACCCATATTACTAACACTTGTTTCTTAGAACACATATCGCCTCTTCCTGTTCACTCAAACCATGTTACCATATGTACCAAAAAATACATATTTCTTATACATTGTTCTCTGCTTAAGACTTTTCATTATGTCACTATCCTTTTCCCCAATCAGGATAAAATTTTGCTATTTCAGAGTATTAAGATCAATCAGGTTTAACTGATATTAATATTCTGTACGTTAGTATTCTGTATGCAGAGATTAGGGTCTTCTGCCCTTCACTACTGAATATGGAGAAAGTTTAACAGTTTAAAATATTTAGGGGCTTACAGTTGTAAGTATGCCTTTCAAATGGTATTTTTAATTTTAAAAAATATGACCAATAACTAAACTGATCCTACATAGCAAACGCATAATATAGAACAAGTCGTTACCACTAGAGAGCCTCTGACAACACAGTCACATTTGAAATAATCCCAAATTGAGGTTACCAGACAAAATCTTATATTACCAAGTGTAATATTCAAATTAATCTTTTTAGTTTTAATTTTATCCATCTGTCCACAAAATAACCCAAGCCTTACTAATCTACTATTTTTCTTGTGCTGCAGTAGTCCTTTTCTTTAAAATAAACTATCAGAGTAGTTTCTTAAACAATATGAAATCAATCACCTACCTTACATGAAATTTTGAAGGTTGTTTACAATCCTCTTAATGAAAATGTAAGCGCCTCACCATAAAATCCTCCAACAATGTTAAATAAATACTCTTATAGTCCATTACTACAACTGACCTATAAGAAATGCTGTTCATTACAGCAAAAATGTCAAGCAAGCCATTTGACAGGTTTATGTGATATGCTATACATTGCAACCGTAATTTTTTGGAAAGAAAGATTTACTTTGAGAAGCAGAAGAACCCAAGAAATCAAAAATCTGTACGAAAACCTGCATCTTCCCCACCCCCAACAAAAACCTGCAGTGGGGGAAGAAAAGAAAATAAAAGTTTGAAAGAAAATAAGGTCTGGTTAAAAGGAAATAAAAGCATATCAGAGTCTTCTTTAAAAAATGGTTGAATCTGAATTACTTCAAGCAAAACAGACCCTGATCAGCTGGGCTGTGAGAGATGACTTACAGAGCACAGCTACAGCCCCAGACTCGAACATGAGACATTCTTCCTTATGCCTAGTTTCCACTATGAGGCTGAAAGGTGGAGGATCCAATTTGTGATAGATCCGAAATCCTTTGCTGAACGCCATTCTCCTTTCTTCCGAGGCAGCCCTGTGAAAACCAAGCAAACCAAAGCAAATGAAGCTGATGTTTCTTTCTGCAGCAAGGACTGCAAGGCATCCAGAAGTCCCTCCCTGCCAGGTTTTGATGGGGGGTGGGGTGGTAAAAAAAAGGGGGGGGGAGCTTGGGGAGAGAATGGTTGATTCCAAAAGATAAGTCGTCACTTAATTTTACCGAAAAGCAAGAGGAAAAGCTACCAATTCTCACAGCAAGGCAAGACAGGGTTTTATCACTCCAAGTCCATGAACGGTTTGGTGAAGATGAGTTTCCCCTTTACTTAATGTTTACCAAAAGGAAACATTTTGAGCGTATTTCGCTCGGAGTTGTTTATCAGCTTCCTGCTTCAGAATTTGTCAACTACGTTGAAAGGGAAACGATTCGGAAACTTCAAGCCGATCCCCTGCGGGGCAAGAAGAGGTAGGTGCGAAGGAAGGTTAACAAGGCTGATTCAAAGCGCCTTAGGGGGCGAGAGAAGGGAAAGGATTATCCGACACAACGGGCTCTCCCGGGGGCGGCGGTGAAGGGCAAGAGCAGCGGTACAGGTTACCGCCGCCTCCAGCCCAGCGCCAGGGCACCGCCGGCTGAGGGGTCCGCAGGCAGCAGCCAGTGGATATGAATGGCCACCCGGGAAGAGTCACGAGTCGGGACACGGACCGGACCGAGGTTCCTCGGGGGTTCCCGGCAGTCGACCTCCGGGAAAGCGGCTCCTTCCCAGGGGGACAGAAGCGCGGAGCAGCCCGATCCCTCCATTATACGCCAGAAGAGATGACCAGGCGCCCAAACCGACTCGGTGCCTTTCCCGCGGGCAGTCTGACAGCCGCTGTCACCTCTGCCCCCCGCCCGACGCGGCGCCCCGCACAACCGGTGGTCTCCCAACCACCCCGCCTGCCCTCCCGTACCTGGCTGCCCGCGGTCGCCGCTCACCGCTCCCACCCAGGCTGCGGAGGTGGAGACTGCTTCAGGAAGCGCCGGCCCGCGCGCCCCGCAGCCGGTGCGTCTGGCCGCTGCCGCTCCCCGCCCCGCCCCCACCAGCCGGCGGGCTCACCTCTTCCTCCGGCTCCTCCTCCTCCTTCTTCCGCAGCCGCCGCCGCCGCCACAGCCGCCCGAAGCGTCACTTCCGCTCCAGCAGGCCCATCTCTTCCGCATGGCGCCGCGGCCGGGGGCGGAAGGCCCGCCCCTCGCGGGGAAGGGCGGGGCGTCGGGGGAGGTCCCGCCCCCTCTGGGCTGCCCTGCTGGCCAGGTAGCCGTGAGGTGACCGCCGCCTCCACGCGCAGCGACCTTCTCCTCGCGCGGCGTGTTCCCCAAGCTGCAGCTGCAGGTCCCACCGCTGAGGATGCCGGGAGAGGGAGGATGCGGCCTCCCCGGCCCCCTCGCGTGGGCTTTTCAGAGCTTACCAACCACGGGGAGGGACTCAGGGGAAAAGCTTTGGGGGCTGGGTATTGATAGGTGCCCAAGAAGGGTGTCAGGACCACCCCCTGCCCCCCCCACCGGCCTGACTGGCTGGGGGGAGGCTTCGGGACAGTCAGCACGCTGGGCAACAGGGCAGCGCCTGAAGAGCTGTCCATGGTGTCTCACCGCGAACAGCGCCGAGTTCGTATTCTGAGCGTCTGGGTAGGTAGCAGGAAGAAAAACTAATGTCTGCTTTGAACAACTCTGTTCGCTGCCTTTTCTTCTGGTGTGCTCTGGAGCTCTCAGGAGCACTATTAAAAAAGAGTGCTCGTAAAATGTATATCTCAGAAATAACTAAATTTCCTTGTCAATTGCATTGTTATGAACTTTCATCAAATCTTTAACCGTGGTCATTTTTAAGTCTTTTGTCATTTACAGACAGTTCTGGGTGTACTCTGATGCTTTTGCAAATATGTTCCTATAAAAGGGTTTCACCTTCAAGGAATTCATGGAAAAGACTGACAAGTGCAGGTTTCTGGTAACTGACTATACTGCTGAACTGAATGAATAAGCATTTTCAGAACTCTAATGGAAAACTGATGAATTCATAAAAGTTTTAACAAAAGATCAAGATGAAAAAAAATTAATTAATTACATGGGACTGAGTGAACTGATGAGGATGATTATAATTCTTGTGACTTTCTGTTTGAATGAAAAAATAAAAATCCCACAAGGACTCAGAGGCAAAAAATATACAAATCAATTTTCACTGCAAAGTAAAGGAGCTGTTACAGTGGAGGATTACTGGACTGAATGTCAATATTATGACATAGTATGAGTGTGTTTCGTGTTTGGTAATTGCAATCATTGTTGCTTTTGTTGTGGTCATCCATTTACAATGCTTGGTGTCAGTTTATTTATCTCTTGTAAAAATAAAATACAGTGTGTGTGAAAAAAAAAAAAAGAGAGAGTGCTCAGCTGTACGTACAGTGGAGTGGAAAGTCCCAAGTCAGCATCTCCAGACTCCAACACGGCTGTACTGAGGCCGAGGCAGCTATGGTCGGCACTGAATGGCGAGTAGCTCCTGCCAACTGTGTTATCTCATAACTAAAGACATCTTATCCTTTCATCCTATCCTCATTTTTCAACAAATCATGCTTCCTGGTTAATATCAGTGTGTCCCACGGACTTCTCATTCCGTTTCCACTTAATAGGCCTAAATGTGGGAATGAAGTCAAAACCCAGAGGGTCAAAAGGAATTGAAAACCTGAAGAACTCAGCACCCCAGGAAACTGTTTCCTCTTGCCTTTGCTCTTTCTTTGCCTCTTCCCCTTCTTGCTTTTATTAACAGCAAAAGCAGAATTTAAATTTAGCATATTGCACAAGATCATTTCCCCCTCCAGGCCCTGTCATGTGGCTTGATTTAACATTTCTTCATCCATTTTAGAGAAGCTGGACCCACCCTGGTTTCAGGATACTAAAGTAGCTATAGTTCCTTAGAAAAGAAACCACTTCTTTTATAGAAGGAGATATGCAGAAACACAGGTTTAGTTCTGAGAACTGGAGGGGATTTCTCTCATTTAATATGTACTATCTCCTTAGAAAAACTGCTTTGCTCTTGATAGTGGTTACTAACAGCAGCCTCAGAATTAAACTCATTAAGATACTCTACTGGTCCATGCTTGCTTTCCCCCCCCCCCCCGCCCAGAAGAACCCATTTCAATTGGAGGTTGCACTGGACAGAGAAAAATGAAATGGGAGTGGGTGAGAATGGATTTTTTCTTATTTGCCTTTTCAGGTATAATACTTGTATAGCCCCGAAGGAATACCAGACAGATATGCACCAGAAAAACACATGTACGGTTATGGCTCCAGAAGATGTGTTGATGTTATTGAGTATGTTGCTCAGAAGTTGCTTTTTATGACAACAGAGACACAGAAAAGTTAACTTGTTAAAAATTACTCAGTTTGAAGTGAAGTTGGGACCACAAACCAAACTTGCCCACAGCAAAACTTCCAGTGCAACTCTGTCTGCGTGCGGCTGCTCTAGGAACCTCTCCTTTCTCAGAGTGGGAAATATCGGTGCTAGGCCCTTTTAGAAGTAGATGTTCTGCCTATTCCTGGTTTCTTTGGATTTTGAACTAAGGAAATTTAGGTCAACGTTTCTTGGTTCTTGGTCTGAATTGCTGCTTTTCTTCAAGTTAAACTGGACTCTTATTAGTAGAGCTGTCAGTAGAAGACCACAGATTTACCAAACCCTTTCTTTTTTTTTTTTTTGGTAATGAATGGTTGGATTTTATTTTATTTTTTTTTATACAGCAGGTTCTTATTAGTTATCTATTTTACACATATTAGTGTATATGTATCAATCCCAATCTCCCAATTCATACCACCACCATCACCCACCCCCGCTTTCCCCCCTTGGTGTCCATACGTTTGTCTTCTACATCTGTGTCTCTATTTCTGCCTTGCAGACCGGTTCATCTGTACCATTTTTCTAGATTACACATATATGCGTTAATATACGATATTTGTTTTTCTCTTTTTGACTTACTTCACTCTGTATGACAGTCTCTAGGTCCATCCACGTTTCTGCAAATGACCCAATTTCATTCCTTTTTATGGCTGAGTAATATTCCATTGTATATATGTACATCTTCTTTATCCATTCATCTGTCGATGGACACTTAGGCTGCTTCCATGACCTGGCTATTGTAAATAGTGCTGCAAGGAACATTGGGGTGCATGTGTCTTTTTGAATTATGGTTTTCTCTGGCCAAACCCTTTCAAAATAGATCACTGTAGTCATGAAATAAGCACATGCTCAGGGTTTAAAAACATAAGGGCCATTTTATTAGTGACTTTTAAAAACTTTATTTCTTCTTTTTCTTGTCTCTCTTTCTTATTTATACTTCTTTATTACAGGACTTGAAAATAGCTGGACAAATTGTCACCAAATTGGAAGAGTGTCTTTGGGGTTGGCTGACTTAAAATACAAGTTAGGTGGTATACACAAACTTCTTAGTGAGGTCCTAAGGGCCTACAGAGATGGGCTGACACCATCTTGAACCTTGAAAATGAGCAGTGAGGCCTGTGGTAGGATGAAAAATACCACCTCCGAAAGATATCCACATCCTAATCCGTAGAACATGTGAATATTAATTTACAGGGAAAACAAGTCTGTAGATACGATTGAGTTAAGAATTTTGAAATTATTTTGGATTATCTGGGTAGGCCCTAAATGCAATCACAAATGTACTTATAAGGAGACAGCAGAGGGAGATTACACACACACACACACACACACACACACACACATAGAGGCAGTGTGAATACAGAGGTAGAGACTGCAGCAACGTGGCCACTAGCCAAGTGATGTCAGCAGCTACCAAAAGCTGGAAGAGGGCAGGAAGGATTCTTCCCTAGAGCCTTAGAAGGGAGCATAGCTCTGACAATACCTTCATTTCGAACCTCTGGACCCCAGAACTGTGAGGAAATGAATTTCTGCTGTTTTCAACTACCCAGTTTGTGGTAATTTGTTACAGCATCCACAGACAATCAGTAAAACAGCCCGATAGGTGTTTCAGATAACAGCTCCAATCGCTTCGATGAATTGAAGGCAAACATCATGATTTTTAGGGACTTCCCTGGCGGTCCAGTCGTTAAGACTCTGTGCTTCCACTGCACGGGGCACGGGTTTGATCACTGGTGGGGGAACTAAGAACCCGCATGCCGCAAAAAAAACAAAGAAACAAAAACATGATTTTTAAATGTTGGGTTTTGACCAAGTTATTTCTCCTACGGACAATTCCCTGTTATCAGGTTGAAACATGTATTTGCCATTTCTTTAGGTCAAAAACACTTATGTACCCAGTAAATGATGGGATTTATTAATTTAGAAATGAATATCCCAATGACAAAAAATATACCGTACGTTACAAGGCTATGAATTTTGACAGATTCACCATGTCAATTAGTAATAGGGCCTACTTTTCCTGGATTTCCTTATCAAAAATACTAGAAAGCATTTGGCAAATTTGGGGAATGTTTACAGCCTGATCCAGTTATCTTTAATAGCTTTTTTTCAGGTTACACAGACTAGAGCTAACCTTCATATCAGGATCTGCAGAGATCTATTATACAGGCAGGGATGACTCCTTGTTAAAGAGAAAATGGTGGTCTTGAGAGGCAACACAACAGTAGGTTACAAATAGCGTTAGCTGTTTGCTTTGAATAAGTTCATAGTAAAGGACAAGATTTTAAACTGGAAAAATAGAAATTTTGTCAGTCAAAAATATGGTAAGTTTGAGAGCAGAATCATTGTGAGAATAAAACAAAAACTTCGAAGAGTGAAAAATTGCTGACACATACCAGAGTTAAGAAAATTGCAACTGGAGCGAACAAGGAACTTGTATGTGACAAAAATAGTTTTCATTTGGAAAAAGAAACCAAGTCAAGAGAGCTAAGATGGTTTGTTTTAATGACACACAAGGATTCTTGTGGAACTCAAAGGACCAGAGCCATAACAGGGCTTGGCCTCCCTGAGATCAGGGCTGTAGGATGTTCATTCTTCAACATGGCTATTGGTCCCTAAGCAGCAGGCACCTCTGGAATTTCAACATCTAAAGGTACGTGTAAAAGGTAAGCTTTCATGGTCAAAGTGCTTTTGTAAAGTAGCTTAAAATGGTTTCTACAGGATTTGTCAAACTTTTTATCATTTACCATGTATTTTGAATTATCAAGCATGGGGTATAAGGTACATTTTCCTAAAGATCTTTCTTTTTAAAATTTATTTTATTGAAGTATAGTTGATTTACAATGTTGTGTTAATTTCTGCTGTACAGCAAAGTGATTCAGTTATACACATATATACATTCTTTTTCATATTTTTTCCATTATGGTTTATCACAGGATATTGGGTATAGTTCCCTGTGCTATATAGTAGGACCTTGTTGTTTTCCATTCTATATAAATAATGGTTTACATCTGCTAAACCCTAACTTCCAATCCACTCCATCCCCCCGAACTTGGCAACTACAAGTCTATGTTCTCCATGTCTGTGAGTCTGTTTCTGTTTCATAGATAAGTTCATTTGTGTTTTATTTTAGATTCCACATATGTGATATCATACGGTATTTGTCTTTCTCTCTCTGACTTACTTCACTGCTATGAACATTGGGGTGCATGTATCTTTTTCAATTATAGTTTTGTCCAGATACATGCCCAGGAGTGGGATTGCTGGATCACATGGCAACTCTATTTTTAGTTTTTTGAGGAACCTCCATACTGTTTTCCATAATGGCTGCACCAATTTACATTCCCACCAACAGTGTAGATGGGTTCCCTTCCCTCTACACTTTCTCCAGCACTTGTTATGTGTCGATTTTTTTTAATGATGGCCATTCTGACCAGTTTGAGGTAGTACCTCATTGTAGTTTTGATTTGCATTTCTCTAATAATTAGCGATGTTAAGCATCTATTCATGTGCCCGTTGGCCATTTGTATGTCTTCTTTGGAGAAATGTCTATTTAGGCCTTCTGCCCATTTTTCAATTGGGTTGTTATTTTTGTTGAGTTGTATGAGCTGTTTGTATATTTTGGAAATTAAGCCCTTGTCAGTCGCATCATTTGCAAATATTTTCTCCCAGTTCGTAGGTTGTCTTTTCATTTTATGGTTTCCTTTGCTATACAAAAACTTGTAAGTTCGATTAGGTTTCATTTGTTTATTTTTGCTTTTATTTCTATTGCCTTGGGAGATTAACCTAAGAAAACATTGGTATGATTTATGTCAGAGAATGTTTTGTCTCCGTTCTCTGTTAGGAGTTTGATGGTGTCATGTCTTATATTTAAGTCTCATTTTCCTAAATACCTTTTAAAGTAAGAGCCCGTGAACTGGTGGACCACAGTGTACATTCTGAGAAACTCTGTGCTAGGCATTCTCATTGTACAGGATGATTCTAACCTCTGAGCCTCTGCTAGAGTTAGCGCTGACAGGGCTGGGAGGAAGCCAGTACAAATTACCGGGGCCCGGAGGTCCAGAAGCAGACCATGGGCCAGTCAACACTGCCTATCAATACCGATTCCATATAACAATTTTTAGCCTGTCCGCCTTTGCTGGGCAATCTGTAGTCTCTCAGCAGCTGTGAACCTAACACCCATAGATAGTTTAATTGTTCTCATTTTCATTTACTTGACACCACAGACCAAAGTGTTCTTTGCCATAATCAGGGAATGGCAACACTCCCTTTACTATATGGATATTACAATGTTAGAAATTAGAAGAGTTATTGTAACCGTAAAGAACCACTACAATGTAGCAACTGACGTTTTCATATTGTATTTTGCAGCTCTAAAACATCTGACCATTTTTAGGAGGATTTCACGATTTCAAGGGAAATTAGCATTTAAAACAGAATTAGGCATTCGTCCACACTCACTGAACTATACATGTTTACAGAGGGTAAACTTTACAGTTTATAACTCATACCTCAATAAACCTGTCTTTAAAACAATTAGGGAACTCTACATTTTAGTACATTCTCATGAGGAAGGTACTTGCTTGAAGACTTGGGAGATTCTTGGCCAGTTCTGGGTGATGAGGTTATCACTGCAGACAACCATGGTTCACATCAAATGAAGCCCTCTGGGAGATGATGTGAAACCTAACTGTTTTCCTATGAGATTAGGAAGCTGGTGTGGTAGACGTGAAATCGTGCCTTAGATTTTCTACGAGAATCTGGTTGTACAGGCCATGCTCCCCAAGAACTGCTCTCCACCAATTACTGAGCATGGTGGAATACAAAGGCAGGCCAGCTCCTGGAGACATGAAACTCCTCAGAATCGTAACTTTGTATTGAGGACTCCGTCAGCCTTGCTGAAACTTTCTTAGAACTGCACTGATGTCTGACACCTTCTTTAATTCCTTCCCTGCCTCACGACCTCTCAGCACTAAGGCTCTCCCAGCCTCCTCCCACTCCCTCTTTGCCCCTCATTGTCATTCCCTGCCCCAAATCTCTTCTAACAATATATCTAATGCCATCTCAGAGACTGCTCCCCAGATGACCTGAACTAACGCACTGGGGGATTTATCGTCCCCCCTCCTTACTTTGGCTGAGGGTTGCTCCCAGGGACATTAGGCAGTGGACACTCCAGCCTGTAGCACAGGCCAAGAGAAAGCCCTCAGGCAGAGCTGCAGGTCTATGCAGGACACCATGGCATCAGTAAGGATATGGGCCACCATCCTCACCTGGTAGAACAGCAGTTACAGTTCCTTATGCCTATGGTTTATGTTGTCTCAATAAAATAACTTTCCTTTTCAAAAACCTTCCTCATCTATTTTGGAAGTATTTTGGAAGACTGCACCAAAAGAAAAAACTGCAGAGACAAAACCTCAGCTTTATTAAAATGTCACCCTCTGAATTTATCTTTTGACAATTTCCTTCCTAAGAAAGAATGTCCTTTAGCTATTTCAGAAATAAAAAACTTCGGGTTGTGAAACGAAAACCACTTGTTTTATGCACAGTTCTATGCTAAATTCACCTTACATCAAGGTCCTAGTGTGGTCTTCAAACTCATTCCTGAAAGTAAAACAGCCTGATGGATTTCACATGATGAAAAATCTGAGTTTACTTCAAGAGTTCTTAAAAGCAGATATAGGAAAAGTAATCGGTTCAATGCGTTTGGAAACACAAATTTAAGGCACAAATGATGTGCACGTCATATATATATGCGAGTTTATATGTTTTAGTCCATTTAAGTTGAGAATAAGTGTTCTATTTTAATTCTATTTAGTAGGCCACTGAGTTGTAACAAAAAATTCATCCAGAATGGATCCGTAGGGATAAGCAATGATCCTACAATAAAGATAAAATTGACAGAGCAATTAGAGTGCATGACACTGTTCTAAATATTATTTGACTTGACCAAGGGTACACATGCTAATAGTCTCACTATATTAGTCATTTGAAATGCTCCAACTAAAATTAGTCGCCAGCCAAATACAACAAAGTTTCTATTTAAAAATTAATTTAATGCTTGGCTAAAGCTTAATTACATATATAATTATCAAACAATAGTCCTTAATTTCCAAAAAGTTCCTCTTTTGAAAATCACAGAATCAGAAAGCATAAACTTTAAAACAAGTTCTCTGAATATTTACAACATGGTATAAACATTACAGAAGACCATGGATATTAAACTGCTTGGGTGTAGCTAATCAGCAAGGCGTGTTCTTTATTGCATATCATAACTCACATATGTGAGATTTAAAATATAATGCTAGATTACTAAAATTCAAATGCATGTATTTTTTTAAGCTGGTCAGGGAGTAAAATCATGAATGAGACAGGACAGTCAGCCCCAAACCATGCATTAGGTTGTGGGTCTATTATTTCCAAAAATGAAACTTCTATGTTCTTTTCAAAAACCTATGTTGCACATATTTATTTAGAGCTCACATTAAACGTACAGTTGACTGTAATGCTAATTCAAGGAAGAAAAGTTCACCATTCACCAACGACTAAGTCCACACTCAACTCTCAATTTTAAGGCAGCACAGCTACAGTGATAGCAACTGCTAACCAAAAGGTGACGAATACTTAGTCACTTGCCAGCCCTTTTGTTGCAACAGTGTAGTAATTTCCCTAAGACAATTTGCTATTGAATAATTTTCTGCTGTTAAAAGGCTTACTCCGTAGAAAAACACCACAAATTTCCAGTGTGAAAGTAACTCCATGGTGGTATAAATATATATATATATATGCATAATTATACAATATACACTGCACACATTGTTTACAGAGAACAATTAGCTGAGAGGGTTAATTTAAATGACCATATAAAATACTTCTGTAAACAAAGTATGACAGGCAGTAAGGAAACCATTCACAGACTTCCTAGAAATAATCTGAATTCCTTTCATTCTGAAGAAATCGCATTTAAGGACACAGTATTGAATATTAATAATGTTCTTTGTATTAAAACAAGAGTCAATATTTTACAGTTTAAGAAACTTTACATATATACAAAATTTTTACATTGGGAATGGTATTAGAACAAATAGGCTTCTTTTCAGTCTCATAGATCTATTTTCCTTCGATCAAAGACTTAAATTCTTTCACATTGTGGTCACTTGCAATAGATATAGCGTGATCCAGAGCTCGAACACTTGCAAGGAGTTTTACTATCTGTTTTATGTTTTCCCTAAAAGAGAAAAAAGGAAACACAGATCAGCAGGTTACAGCATGTGGAAAAAAAAATTGTCCATATTAAAAAAAAAAACCTGCCCATGTTTAAATGCCCAGAAACAGAGGACCCATTTTCAAAAATAAAAACACCCCAAAATCTCATTCAGATCCATGATTTTCATTACTATCGAGAAAGGAGAGAAAGCACTCTTATTGCCTAACTTAACTACTTCAGAGCCCTGCCTCCCATTCCTTCCCAAACCAGAGTCCTAGCTCTCCTAGAATACACCTGGAACACAAATTATATTCGTGGGTATTCATGACCAATCCATCAAGATCCAGAGTAATTTCCACTCCTCCAAAATTCACTAATGAAGTATAACCTGGCTTCTTTTATCACCCAGCTAGAAGTCACTCTCAGTAATCCTCAAATTTTAGCATACATCAGGATTACCTAGAAGTGTTCTAAAACACAGATCACCAGGCCCCACCTTCAGAATTCTGTTCAGTAGGTCTGGAGCTGGACCTGAGAATCTGCATTTCTAACAAAACTCCCAGGTGATGCTGCCAGGAACTACTTTTAACATTTACAACAGGTTGAACCACTTGTGAGAAACAACACACAATGTGACATTATTAGCTGTCTCTTCTCTACAAAATTGTAGTAAGCACCTTTTAGGGAAGGATTATAATTTTTAAGATTTTGTGACTCACGTGGAACCTACTTTATGTGCACTGCACACAGCAGGTGCTTGAACAGCTGCTGAAATTCTTTTCCATAGAAAAGTAAATACTGTTTGTTGATATTTACTCCCAAACAAAACACTGTTACATATATAAATCAAAGTTTAAAAAAAAGTGAAGTAAGATTTATCTAGTAAAAAACAACACATTGAGAAGAAATATTAGTGCCAATAAATAACAACCAACACCAAAATGACATGTTAAGGATGAAATAAAAATATAAACCAGGGAATTCCCTGGTGGTCCAGAGGTTAGCACTCTGAGCTCTCACTGCCAAGGGCCTGGGTTCGATCACTGGTTGGGGAACTAAAACCCCACAAGCCACACAGTGTGGCCAAAAAAAACCCCCAAAATCACCTGGCAAAGATTTTTTTTAACCACTGAAGTATTTACTATCTACTTTGCTTTTAATTTTATTATAAAAGATAACAAATTTTCTCTCAAGAAAATAAGGTTCTTTTTCCTGGACGGGGAAGAGGGGAAAAGAAAAAGATTTTGTTATGGGGTATGACTAATGGTGTGATCAAAATGAAAATGAAACTCTGACATGAGGAAGAATATATGAAATGAAACTTTAAAAAATAAAATTCGTCTTTGGGAATTCCCTGGTGGTCCAGTGGTTAGGACTCGGCACTTTCACTGCGGTGGGCCTGGGTTCAATCCCTGGTCTGGGAACTAAGATCCCACAAGCCATGCAGCGTGGCCAAAAAAACAAAGAACAAAAAACAAAACAAAAATAAAAATTCTTCCAAATGGTACTAGTTGTTATTATTACTATTACTTACTTTTTATGCTAGAGATCTACCCCCAAATTCCATGAACACCCAAGACAATGTACTGAAAAAGGGGTAATGGTTTGTTTGTTCATTCCTTCCTTGAAACCTTGATAAAAAATATGTATAAGCTGCTCTCCATAAATTATGAGTGATGACTTAGTCCATGAGGCGGATACAGAAAAACTCAACACAGAGCACAAAGATCTCAGAACTGAGATATAACCTTCAATATACTTTGGGTTTCAATGGTTATCTTTTCTAGGGTTTGTATCTGTAAAATGAACCTCCAAAGACCAAGATCCATGATGTTCTAAGAGCCTGAGATTTCCCCAATTATTCAAGGGAGGAGACAGAAAAAGCAATGATTCACTTATCAGAAATCTTCCCTTATATCTTCATAAATAACATATTGAAAAAAGATTAGGTAAAAGTTGCAAAAATGAAAAAAATAATGTGTATTTTTGGTAGGTTTATCAATACTAAGTCAATGTTTACAATTTAAAGTAAAATATAGGGCTTCCCTGGTGGCACAGTGATTAAGAGTCTGCCTGCCAACGCAGGGGACATGGGTTCGAGCCCTGGACCGGGAAGATCCCACATGCTGCGGAGCAACTAAGCCTGTGCGTGCGCCGCAACTACTGAGCCTGCGCTCTAGAGCCTGTGAGCCACAACTACTGAAGCCCATGTGCCTTGAGCCTGTGCTCTGCAACAAGGGAAGCCACCACAATGAGAAGCCTGCGCACCGCAACGAAGGGTAGCTGCTGCTCTCTGCAACTAGAGAAAGGCCGCACGCAGCAACAAAGACCCAGAGCAGCCAAAAATAAATAAATAAATAAATTTAAAAAAAAAGAAAGAAAAGAATCAAAATAAAATAAAAATTAAAGTAAAATATAAACATGTCTCTACTGAAAACATTTTAATACTACTAAACCTAACAACTAAAGACACTAGATCACCGTTTCATTCAATAATTACAAATAATTACCTTGCATTTCTTTTTTCCACATCAGAGCACCCGATACTGTTTCTGTAAATTGTATCTGCTAAGTGTACAAGGTATCGACAGAAGTTTTCTAACTGAGAAATAGTTCTTTCTCCTTTCAGATTCATGAACCACTGCTTGGGGAAACAACTGATTACCTATGAAGAAGAAAGATGTAAACAGTTAAAACAAAAATAAATTAAAGCATCTAAAAGCTGAGTCTAGATAATGTGTATAATGTGTTTAACTAGAAGACTTGCTATTGAGCAACATATAACTAATTACTTAGAAGGGATATTCTTTTAAACCTGATTTTCTACATACACTATACAAATACACCTAGATATACCCTAATTTTAAACTTCAATATATAGACACTCAAAGCAAAAGATAAATAATTTCTCCAATATTTAAGTAAATTAGGGACATAAAATTGATAACCAATTGCTTCATTTTCCAGTCTTCCAGAAAGCCCTAAATGAACTGAACTGTCCTTTGATCAGCAGCTTTTGATGTAAAAACATATATAGCATAAGTACCAAACTGCAGCCTCTCCCCATGCTGAACAGTTCAGTAAGCAGGCATCCTTGCTGGCAGTAGGAGCCGTGCTGGCCCAGAATGGAGTGAAGAGAGCATCACACCAGAGGGGCAGCCTAGGGCAAGAGCCCAAGCAGGACATGAACAGGGCATGGTGGCAACCTGGCATGGGGTACCAAAACCCGAGCAAGGGGAGGCTGTTTCCCACCCGGGAGAAAGCAGCCAGTGGGTAGAGATAGCTCCCCACCAAAGAACCGAGGGATGCTTGGAGAAACAACTGATTCCAGAGCTGGGCCAAGCAGGTACAAGATAAGCCTGGAACATCGTGTGCCAGAAAGCAAGAAAGTGCTCCCCCCAAATTAGAGGACATGCCACAAGGTCACAGAGGTCAACTTGAAGGGACTCACACTAATGAAGTCTAGGACAATTCCTGACAAAGATGCAAAATCTGAATCTATTCATGAGAGAATATCAGACAAACCCAAATTGAGGGACATTCTACAAAATAAGTGGCTTATCATCTTCAGAAGTGTCAAGGTATGAAGGTCAAGGAATGAAGCACTCTTCCAGATTAAAGGAGACTAAAGAGACATGACAATTAAATGCAAAGGATGATCTGGGAATTTCTTTTGCCAGTTCCTTTGGATATTATTGAGATAGCTGATAAAACGTGAAAAGGGGCCTAAGGATTAGGTGACAGTAATATATAAATGTTAATTTCCTGATGTTGATGGTCATATTGTAATCATGTACAAGAAAATCCATGTTTATAGGAAACAGACACAAAACTATTTGAGGGTGAGGGAATATCATGTCAGTGAATTACTCTGATGTGGTTAGGTCGAAAAACTGTAGTGTACTTGCACATTTTCTTTAATCATATGATTGTTTAAAAAATAGTTTAAAAAATTATCAAAACTGTGTAACTCACGTATATGAAGTAAAAAAAATTAACTAAAATTATTTCTTAAATGAGAAAAGAGACCATTTCTTTAGTAACACTTAAAATAGCATTCATTCAACTGTTAAAAAATTATCCCCAAATTAAAACTTTTATTAATACCTATAAAAATATTGATATAGATAGATGGATAGAAGGACAAATATACACATATATAACAGTACAACTTTTTATGTAAAAAATGCTAAGGGGAGATTGTCAACATTACACCAACTTCGATAATCAAAGGGGTTTTCATGAAATTCTCAAATCTCTTCAAACAAAGAAAACTTAATCCATCTTAACTCGTATGCTTTAAAAACTACAATATGTGTCATTTAACTCACATTTTGGGCTTTTTTGATGCTGTCATCGCCATATTCTGAATTCTGAAAAGCCATGAGAATGTATCTATTTAATAAACCATCTATTGATAATTCCTGAAGAGTTTTGTTTGAGAAAATGCCATACCATTGAAGAAAATTCCCTAAGAGCTAGAAAGAAGAAAAAAATTATTTTTTCCCCAGTTTTATTGAGATGCAATTGACATGTAACATTGCGTAAGTTTAAGGCATACAACATAATGATTTAAATATATATTGTGAAATAATCACCATAAGTTAACATCCTTCCCCTCACAGTTACAAATCTTTTTTCTATTCTCTTAGCAACTTTCAAATATACAATACACTATTGTTAATTACAGTCATCATGTTGTACATTACACCCGCAGAACTTATCTTATCTTACAACTGGAAGTTTGTACCTTTTGATCCCCTTTATCCAATCTCCCCACAACTCCCCACCTGTGGCAACCACAAATCTGATTTCTGTTACTAAAAGTTTGGTTTTTTGAGAAGGAAAAAAAATTGAGAGGCAATGTAAAGCAATTAAATTAAGTACAAAGTAAATTACTTACACAATAAAACACCTTATGAAATACCCTGGACCATGTCTTGCCAAAGCACTAATAAGCAGTTTTGAAGGGTCTGAATATTTCTGATAATGACTGAGGTTAACTAAAATTTAAATAGCCACATGGAGCTAGTGGTTACTATAGTGGACAATGCAGATACAGAACATTTTCCATCATAACAGAAAGTACTGGTGGGCAAATGATGATTCTTAGATAAATGTTGTCCCTTGAAAATCATGCCTAAACCAGTCCTATGACCCTGCAAAAAGACGGAAATTCTCTTTTTGACTACCACATTGCATGTTCACCAGAATTCATGAACCTGGACATTGGAACTACTTAAGCTCAATACATATAAAATGGAAGCCCCCGCCCATTCCACCATAAAATTCTAAATTCCCAGTATTTCTCATCTTAGGAAATGGCAACACTATCCAACAAGTCAATCAAGCCAGAGCCTACATGAGCCTTATCATTCTTGACCTTTCCCTCAAGTTGTCAAACCCCACCTCTTCCCATTCTGTACCTTTCTCTCAGTCCTTGCTGCCATGCCCCTGATCGAAGCCGCCGTCATCTCTTTGTGGACCCTGCAGTTATTCAACTGACTACGAGCAACAGCTCTGGTATAGTTTTTCTCAAGCAGGGCTCTGTGAGAAAACTAAAACCTACAGAAAATGATTTGAGTGACTCCTTACATAATTTTCCCAAGGATGGTACAAGCTAGTACCATTCTAGTTGCATACGCAATGGAGGCCTTAGGGCATCAGGTATTAATTCTTCCACAGAAACCCAGTTGAGAAGAGCTGCTCAGGAGTTTGAGTGGCTGAGTTAGACTCCCATCTCTACCGCTTAACAAAGGGATGAGCCTGGGCAGGTTATTCTGTGCCTCCCTGTCCCACCAGCAGAGTCAAGCTCATAGGGCTGCTGTGAGGATTCAATGAGATAATCTATGTAAGAGGGTGTGCTACAGTGCTTGGCACACAGTAAATATGTAATAAGTACTAATTTCCATTTTCATTGTTACTATCTTCACCTACTTCATTTCATTATCCCCACACAGAAGCCAGAATATGTTAAAAAGGGCAATATTTTCATGTCACTTCCCTACTAAAAACCCTTCCACAACCCATATAAGAGCAAATGATTCTCAGCAAAGGTACAAAAGCAATTTAATTTTAAAAAGGATAGTCTTTTCAACAAACTGTGCTGGGACAAAGGAACTTCAAGGCCTCATGCCCTATATAAAAATTAACTCAAAATGGATCACAGACTTAAATGTAAAACCTAAAACTATGACATGTCTAGGAGAAAGGATAGGAAAAAAACTCTGTGGCCTTGTATTAGGCAAAGATTTCTTAGATGCAACACCTAAAGCACAACTCATAACCGGAAAAAATAATAAGTTGGACTTCATCAAAATGAAGAACTTCTGCACTCTGAAAGACTGTTAAGACACAGACTAGGGGGGAAAAACTCTTTGCAGATCACGTATCTGATAAAGTACTTGTATCAAGAATACAAAACTCAAAGCTCAATAATAAGAAAACCCAATTTTTAAAAATGGGCAAAAGATTTGAACAGATACTTCATCGAAGAACATATACAAATGGCAAGTAAGCACGTGAAAACATGCTTGGGCTTCCCTGGTGGCGCAGTGGTTAAGAATCCGCCTGTCAATGCAGGGGACATGGGTTCAAGCCCTGGGCCGGGAAGATCCCACATGCCGCGGAGCAACTAAGCCCGTGCGCCACAACTACTGAAGCCTGCGTGCCTAGAGCCCATGCTCTGCAACAAGAGAAGCCACCGCAATGAGAAGCCTGCGCACCGCAACGAAGAGTAGCCCCCGCTAGCCGCAAGCAGCAATGAAGACCTAACGCAGCCAAAAATAAATAAATAAAATAAATAAATTTATTTAAAAAAAAAGAGGGAAAAAAAAGAAAACATGCTCAACATCATCAGTTGTTAGGAAAATGCAAATTAAAACGATAACAAGACACAACTATACACCTAGGAGAATGACTTAAAAAAAATAAAAACCCTGAAGATACCAAGTGTGGTGAGTGGTGAGAAAGAAGAATAACTAGAACGCTAATATACTGTTGGTTTAGAAAACAGCTTTGCCTAGGTATTTACCCAAGTGATGAAAACTTATATACCCAGAAAAACCTGTGTGCAAACAGGTTTATTCATAATTACTCCAAACTGGAAACAATCCAGTGTCCCTCAATTGGGGAATGGATAAAAAACAAAACAAAAAAACCTGTGGTATATCCACCATACGATGGAATACTACTTGGCAATAAAAAGGAGTGAACACAAGACAACACTGATAAATCACGAATGCATTCTGTTAAGTGAATGAAGCCAGACTCAAAAGGCTAGTTAGTATATGATTCCATTCCTAAGACATTCTTACGAAGAAAACTACGGGACAATAAAAAGGGGTGGCCAGGCTGTAGGGGTGGGCTTGACTACAAATGGGCATGGGGAATTTGGGGGAGATGATGGAAGTGCTATACATCTTGATTTAGGGAGTGATTACATGTCTGCGTGTAAATGAGAGCTCCCATATCATCTGAACTGCTCATCTCTTCCCTAACTCTAGCCATCCTGGCCTTTTCTCCATTCTAGTGTACCCTGCTCTCCCTTACCTCAGGGCCAACTAATAACGTAAATATCACTTCCTCAGGGTGGAAGGGAATCTTCTGTGACTCATCCATCAAGGTATCTGTGCCCCTTGTCATACAACTTTGAATTTTTTTCAAAATTCATCACATCTGAGATTACTTATTTGCTACTGTCAATTGAGCTTGGTTATAAACGCCATGAAGGCTCTACTTCTACCTTAATTCAGTGCTATATTTCCACAACTTAGTAGAGTATCTGGTACTCTATTTGCTGTGGTTTAGTAAGGCATTTTGTTGGCTAGTTTGGACCTTACTGGAACTCAGAATACATTTTCACCTCTGCAAACATCAAACCTGAATAAACTTTTGGAATAAAATTAGTTTGTATGAAGTCAAACAAAATCTGAAGTCTTTTAGACAGCCTACAGACACATACCTTAACTGAAGACCAAAACTGTCGTTGAAAAAACAAGTAAGGCCCAGAATTTTTATTTTCCAAGACACTAAGAAAAAAAGAGAAACACATCATGATCAAAGTTGTGTGTTAAATGCCATCTGATTCCTAGAAGATTTCTGTAAGTAAAAGAGGTGAACATAAGAAGTTAACTAATTTTTCAAATTTTCAAACAACTGTATTCCAGAAGATAATTTTAAAAGGTAATGGCAATTTATTGTGAGATACTAAGGGAGGACTATTTGCGTTATGCTGCTTAAGGGAGCAATTTCCCCACTGAGCCACTCTCTTCGGGCTACAGGTTTACACTATGTAGGTAAAGCTCGTATTTCAAGCTATGCTTAGTTTTCCGGAGTTTAAGAAGTCTTCTCTGAAAGGTAATGGAGAATATTATCATCTTTAATGTTCTCAGGAGTTACTTACTTTTTGGGATACAAGGGCATGAATACATCATCATCTAAAGTTCTCCTCATTCTCAATAGAAGCGCTTTTAGGTAAACCTAGAGTTAAAAATAGATCATGCATTTTAATAAGGGTTATGATAAAAGTTAAATTTTAGTAAATAAAAATAAGCAATATTCCAAATCATATAGAGTATTCAATTCTGAGTGAACAGCATCTCAAATTTTTTAACTTTCCCCACTGAAGGTCCTAAGGTCTTTAATATTTACTACTTACTCTTCGTTCACCCCTCATCAATTACCAAGCAATAAAGCCATTTAGAAATCTTCCAACCTCTTAATCTACTATATAAAGATTTAAGATCAGACCTATAATCTGGTTCCTCAAAATGAGGTCAGTGAAGATAAAACAATGATAAGGAGTACTTTCTCATACCTAAACAGCTCATAAGAATGTTCAGTGCGGGCAGCGGCAATCTGAAGTTTTGAAACTTTATAAAACAATACCTGGTTATTTTACATGCTATTTAAATGTTTCAGCATTTAAATGATCAATTGTTATCCATTCCAGTAGTTTTTCTTTTCCCGAAAAAAATACAGTTCTTCAAGGGATGTCTCATTAGTCTGATTGAGAATGGGGGTGGGGTGGTGAGGAGGGTGAAAACAGTACAAATGAGAGGCTATCTAGACTAATTACATCATCCTTCCCAATCGATATTTTGAAACTAAAAACTACTATCTCACATTTTGTATATTTCAGGCTATAAAGGACAGATGCCTCAAGTGGGAGAATCAGATTTTCTCGTTGGCTCAGAATATAACCACTCATTCTCTCAACTCTTGCTCATTTTCAAAGGGAAAGGAGAAGATAAAATAATAAATTTTTAAAAATTTAAAAAACCTTTCATAGATAATAATTAAATTACCTGTGTATTTTTGTTTTCTGCATTCACTACTGAAGGATATCCATTTACTAATTTTAGAGTAACTCCAACCATTCTTGAAGTCTGTGTTGTAGAAAAGGGGTCCCACATATTTTCAGCTATCACTATTAAGAAAATAAAAAGTAGAATGTACTGAGATACAGAAGTAAATTGCTGCTGACTTAAATCTGATGTCAAGCAGTCCCCAACTTAGAAATGCCAATCATGATTTTTTTCTTCCTCTAGAGTGTAAGCTTCAGTCTTCTTTGTCCTCTTAACCGTGGGAATGTTGAGAAGATTAGGCACATGTGGCGAGGGGACAGATTCCTATTATTTTCTGCTTCTTGGTGAAAATAAAGATTGGGGAAAGCAGGATTTCTATATCCTAGGAGATGTTGTCCCAGCATCAAGAATTTCTAACTGAACTTGAGCTTTATTTTTAATATCAATATTTTAAATAGGTCCCTATGTCAATGATTCCTAATTTTTTTGTGAGAAATTGATGAAAGTAATGAAACTGCTCCCCAGAAAAATGCATATTCCCCCTGAAACTATGCATTCAGTTTTGCTTCAGGCAGTTCTTAAGAGCCTGAAATTTGCCTGTGGATCAATTACTGCCCCCAACTCCAGGCCCTCCCCAAGGTGGTCTTTAAGTCCCAAGTTAAGAGATAGGTACTCTTTAGCCATCTCTGGGTCTGGTGGTAGCTTTATTATTAATAATGTAATTTCTATGAGAAAATATGCTCTGATTAAAAA
This sequence comes from Eubalaena glacialis, assembly GCF_028564815.1. Classification (NCBI taxonomy): domain Eukaryota; kingdom Metazoa; phylum Chordata; class Mammalia; order Artiodactyla; family Balaenidae; genus Eubalaena; species Eubalaena glacialis. The sequence goes on along the minus strand of NC_083721.1, from coordinate 12,370,003 downwards.
CTCCTAAAAATAGATGTGAAAAACCCAATGTGTTTGAACGTTCAATTCAGTAATCTCTACCTGTTAGTTTAGGGAGAATCACCTTTTCCACAATGGTCGGTAACAGTGCAACATCTACATCATCTTTTTCTTGCTCTCGCTCTTCACAACCGTAAAACAGCAAAGATTCAAACCACAGCATATTCTCAAAGTCACGACATTTTGCCTAGAAAATATTTAAAAGGTTACCCAAACATTTAAAATAGTGGCTATTTCTGCTTCTAGCCATGAAAAGAGTAACAGGAACTGGATTTAGCCTTCAGTCATAAACTAAACACTGGACAAATATATGAAACATCTATTTTCAGACAATGGACCACAGGCAGTACAGGACCATGACCCCTGAAAGAACGGAATCAAATGAGGTGAGCTCCTGGTCAGAAGAGGAGATGAGGGTAGGCAACTGCAAGCAGAGCAGTCCTGCTGAGTTAGGAGACAACCTAAGTTCAGGAAGGCTGCAACGCTACAAGCGGTGGGGCAGGGGAAGGAGCTACACAGAAGGAGCGCTCCCAGATGCACACAAGTGTCCCCGAGCCTCTGCTGGGCACTAAGAAACACATGCCCAGGGCGGGACTCCACAAGGTCTGGCAAAGAGCAATCGGGAGCTGGGAGCTGAATGGTTCCCAGAGCTTAGATTTTTTTTCCTCTTGTTTTCAGGGCTTCAACCTCAGCCTTCTTTTTGTTACAGTTTACATATTCAACCCAGCCCATCTCATTCATGCCCACGGCTCCATCCATATGTGGTAACTTCCAAAACCGTATCTTAAACATGACCACTACATGTGTACAGACAATTTGAGTTTCCTCCCTTATGTAACAGGCAAAGAGGTCCTATTGATTCCACCTCTTAAATCTATCAGTTTATCTCATCCTCCTGATTTCCATCACCACTGACTTAGTTCAGGGTCCCATTTCACATCTTCCTCATTGAGCTTTCCCATGATGTTCTGTTTTTCTGGAATCAAAGAACCAAGTTCTTATTCATTCATGTTAATATCTCAGCGTCACTACATGTAATTTTAGTTGACTGAGAAAGACACTGTATAAAAATCGAAAAGCAAGAGACAGTTCTCTTGAGAAGGGACAGAACATAAAAGGAAAGATCATAAGATTATACCCAGTGATAATGTGTCAATTATAGCCCTCTGGGTGACCTATCTCCCCTGAAAAACACTTTGCTGAGGCTTACATCTCTAGCTTTGAGATTAAAATTGCCCAAGGCATCATGGTATATTGCTTTTTTATTTTTAGAAGAAAGTGTTTTTTGTTTTTGTTTTTTTTTTAATTAATTAATTAAATTTATGGCTGCGTTGGGTCTTGCTGTGCGCGGGCTTTCTCTCGTTGCAGCGAGCGCGGGCTACTCTTCATTGTGGTGCGTGGGTTTCTCATTGTGGTGGCTTCACTTGTTGCGGAGCACGGGCTCTAGGCACGCGGGCTTAGTAGCTCCGTGGCATGTGGGATCTTCCCGGACCAGGGCTCGAACCCATGTCTCCCACATTGGCAGGTGGATTCTTAACCACTGTGCCACCAGGGAAGTCCAGTATATTGCTTTTCAACAGTGATAGAAGCCACTCACCTCAAGAGGAGTCCAAGTGAGAAGCTGCAGCCTTATGAGGGGATTGAACAACTTTGGCAAGCAAAGGCCGATGTAAGCATCCTTGTAGGATGTGTAGTATTTTGAACGCCATGCTTCAAACTGGGATTTAATACAATCGATTGAACAGAAACTTTCAAGGACATCTTCAAAAACCTTGCTGGACTCTTTTGAAATGCGATCTAAAAACAACAACAACAAAAAAACCCCACAGAGAATCAAAACTTAGTATGCAGTAGAAAAAACACAGTTCAAATATTTTCAGTGTTTTCTTTGTAGCTTGAGTATCAATAAGATGGGCTCATTAGCAAAGGAATAATTGTTAACTGCAACTTAAAAGAAAAGAATCAGAGATAAGTTTAGGTTCCAAACGTCTATCATGCAAACCATAGTGCAGGTAGTCTCCGCTTTGCGTAGTTCCAATATGTACTATTATCTGTCACCACAGTCTAAATAACACCTGTCCCCAAAAACTCAGTTCAAATTTCAAGCACCATGGAATAGTAACTGTGAGTAATTGCATAAAGTACAAACTCTGTATCTAGCTCTGCAGCCCACAAATCACCACGTAAATAACAGATGTGTATCATGATCAGTGACCAATCATTTCTCTTCTTTCAAAGTCTGTTGGTGATTGCAATAACTGACATAGACAAGAATCAGCAATGGATGCTAGGATCTTTAAGTAAAAGGTTATTTAATGCTCCATATGACTTGGAACAGCAGACTCTTTATAATGAAGAGACCGAGTCATGACAACCTACTTCTCAAGATCCATCTTAACACCACTAATAGTGGGCAACCTAACATTTGCCATCTGGTATCATGCTGGTAACAGCATCTTGTGTGAAGTATTCTTGCCAAAAAAGCTTTAACCTGAATCTAATCAAGACTTAACGTCCAGTTTACAAGAAATATAGTGACTGGAAGAACAAGTTAAAACCATGAGGAAACAGACAAATTTAGAATGTAGGACGTTTTACAAGATAAGTGGCCTGGTCTCTTCAGAAAGTTAATGCCTTAAACAAATAAAGAATAGGGGTGTGTGTATGTGTATAAGGTATCATGGTATTCACTAATTCTACATAAAAAGATGTAACAACCAAGTGCAATGCAGGAACCTTGTGTGGATCCAGGTTTAGAAAATACAGAGTAACAGAAACAGTCCCAAGAATTCTGGGCGGGGTGGCGGGGGGCTGTTACGGAGGAAAACTGAATGCAGACATGATACTAAAACTTCTAGGTAATTTTCGCAGGTGTGACAATAGTGTGGCAGTTAGGTAGAAAAGCATCCTTTTTTTTTTTTTTTAAAGAAGTTAAAGTTTTTAGAGGGAAGTGCCATGATGTCTATAAGTTAATTTCAAATGTTTCAGCAAAACACACACATATCCAAAGCAAACTTGGCTAAATGATGGTAAGAATTGCTGAATTTGGGTGACAGGTGTATATGGGTGGTCACTGTGCTATTCTTTCCAATTTTCCGTACGTTTGGAAATGTTCACTGTAAAAAGAGTGGGAGAAAAAAATAAGCTTATCCAACTAAGTTCCAAAGGGCTCGCAGTCAATATAATTCCAAATAATCACAGCCAGTGGTGGGGAATAAAGACTTTTACTTGGGGATCCTTCTGGAAATGTCTTCATGTAACAGAACTAACTATTCCTCTTGATTGAATTATTCGGGGCTCCCAAAATCAGGAATTTCCTTTAGGGCTGAATGCCCTACTGCCAACCTTTACCTTTCTAGACCAGACAGGCTGCATTAGGGCTGCCCCTGGGATCTGAAACATTTTCTTGTCACTTTTAAAATTCTGTGATTCAAAGAGTAATATCATTTATAATGCAAGTACTAGATGAACCCCACAACAAAGTGTTACCACTAATTTTGAGAACTCATCAATAAAAATGGGTGCAAGTTTTTACAATTAAACCAAAGTGCCTAGTTCTAAAGCAGAGGCCACAAAACTTCAAATTATTTCATGGTAGAAACCACAGCCAAGGAGAAAGCACATTGACAATGAATCTCATTTCGAAATAAATGTCTAACCTTTTTCCAGATTGAAATTTGTAATATCTGTAGACGTTTCTTCATCATCACTGGAAAGGCCTTCAAGGTGATCTGCCATCTTACCAGTTTGCTCTCTGGCTTGTCTACGACGAGTCCTAAATAACAAATATCAAGTTCCCAAACCAGATAAAAGAGACTCCTCCCTTCACAAACAAACCAACAGCAAGCATCTGTAGAATTACCTTCTCGCCTCCCGTTCTGCAATCCGACGTTTTGCATGCTCTTGATACAGTGCCCGATCTCGTCCAAAGGAATCAAGATTTGGTGCCATCAGAGCTTTATCTATAAAACAACAATGGTTAAAATTAAAAGCCTTCCTCCAACAATCTTGAGGAAAGAGTTTGCACAGAATAAGCCATAATGACAGACTGCTTTCTAATCTCAACAGCAGGATTCTGCAGTAACCGATAAACCAGCCAGTTTCCTAGTTTAGAGCAAATCTCAATATTAATCTGTGTTCCCACAAAAAGGAAGAGAAAGATAAATGGAGAGTTCAACAACACTACACAAATGCAAATGGGCTTAATCCCTATTCTTATGTCTAAGTAACAGAACTAGTTTATGCTATCATGATGACCAAATAAATTAAAAATCTAAATTACTTGTGTAAAGGGAAAAATAATACATTACTTTAAGGACGAACTTAGGCATCACATGTTAAATGATAGGACAGCAGAGACATAAGTAGGAAGGATGAAAAAACAGCTTTGTTGCAGGAGTTTAATCATTTATTCTATTTCATGCTAATTTTTCTTTGTAGAAATTTATTCTCTATTACTACTTTAAGAACAAGGGCAGAATCAACATATAGACTGAAAATCATATCTGATAGGACCAAGTTGTGCTTTCTCAAACCCTACTTTCAAAGCACAATTCCCTTATTTCTTTTTTCCCCTATTTTCCATCTCTCTTTTTTTAATTTCTAGGGCAATTTTCTAGCTTTAGCTTTCAACCTTCCTATTTAAATTTATATCTCAGTTACCATATTTTTAGTTTCTGAGATATGGCTATTCTTCTTAGAACATTCCTTTTCTATAGCATCCTCTACTTGTGCTACGTGTAGGATCCCTTCCAACATCTCCCTGAGGACAGCAATTATGTTTTAAATTTTCTACTGTCACCTGCATTGTCTTTGTTTCCTCAGTCCCTTTGGTTCTATTGCTTGTATTGTTCACCATGATCATTAACTACCTCCTATGTAAGAATGAGGTTGGAAATTTCGTGGATGTAGGTGGGAGCTGTCTAACAGAGGCATCTCCATCAGATCCCTGGGTACAAGTCAACTTTCTGTTGGGGACCCCAGACGTTATAGTGTCTCATGGTCTTTTCGTTGGACCCACTCTCTTTCTCCAGAGAAGAATCTTCGAATCTCTTGCCTAGGGTAGAAGGAAGAGTGGGGGAAACATCTGTCTGTGATGCTTCCTCATGTCTACATTTAAGTTCTACACTATGGAGATATTCTGTATTACATGGGATAGTAACGAGAAGCACAAAACCCAAAGGGTGGTGGTGGGGGAGGGGGAGATCACGTGCAAAACGAAAGACATCAATTTAAGGCTTTTCCACAGTTTTTTTCCTGATATCAAAGATGTGTCACCGATAGCAGCAACAGGAAAAATAAAACCAAAACTGAGCTGGTATCCACTTCAGTGTATCCTAACTATCCTAGATCCTACTACTTTTAAAAGTTGACTCTTTTACTGAATTTTTCATTCATATTTCAAAATAGCTTGGATATTAGGAAGTATGTTCCCGAGTTCAAATTACAAAAAAAGATCAGTATAGTAAACAAGATGCCCCAGCTCTACCTCAACTGGAACTCCACTACACACCATAGATGAATTGGCTAAAAAGTCCTAAACTACAGAAATGATTCCTGCCTCTTTAAGAGCTACCCTTCATTAAAGAAATATTTTAAAGAAAATTCTCTACTATAATAAATACTTAAAATGTTATTATATTTACAGATTTTGTAAAATATATATTGAGGGAGATATAAGAGAGTAGATGACTCAAGAGATAGCCTCCTTCATCTCGGTAAGAATTATATGCAGTAACTCTGATAAGTGTTTACAAATCTAAACAAATGAATTTCTGGCTGTATTTTTGTTTCTTTAAAAAAAGATCAGAAAAAGAATTGATACTTCAGTACCCCATGCAATTTTTCTCAAATGTTCGGCAATTAATGAATACTCCCTCTAGGATAATACTTTTCACTTTCTCATTACCTTTCACTTCTTTCCAGCTATCAATCTAATCAACATCCATCATTCAATCCTTACTTCAAATTCCATATAAGTAAATACCTCCAAATTATAAAGAACAGATTATAGGCAGGAAAAAGTATTTGATGAAATGTATAGCTCACCCAACCATTTAACTTAAAAGGAAATTACTTCTCATCATAGGTATAATGATTACCTGTAATTTGCCCCAGAAATCTGGTTCTGTCTGGATCAAAAGTGATTTGGGCGGGATGCATTAGTTATTTAGGTGCCCAAAATGGCACTAATCCAATTTAAACGTGTATGGCAAAAACAGAAGGTCAAAGCCATTCATGTGGCTTACATCTGAGTCTGACTCATCTGACGGCTATGTTACCACCTCTTTATGATGCTCCAAAACCCATCCAGCACACAGCAGAATGCTTTCTCAGGGATTCAATGTCTCTCTAATTTAGAGGACACACTATATGATAAAGCATTGTTTTCAGAAAGAATAACAGGGCCCTTTGCACTTGGAACACCTGGGGTGGTTGTTTAATATGCAGATTACTGGACACCATCCAAGACCTGGCAAGAATCTCTGGGGACAGGACCAAGAAATCCGCATTTTAAATTAATATCATGGGTAATTCTGATGTACACTTCCATTTAAGAACTGCTGACATAGGGCCCAAAGAGATGACAAAAGAAGCCACGAGAAATCCAACGTAGGAAAATTCCTATTACAGCACCCAAGAATATAGAGGGCAATGAAAAAGCGGAATTAAAAAATGTTTAAAAGGTCTGGTTAAAGAATTTCAGCTCAACTATTTAATAAGACGTTTCCAATTAATTTTGGTTTTCCATAACACACATCATAATGAAAGGAATATAAATTCAATTTCCAAATTTTTACACTACAATTTCAAGAAGTGTAGGCACCAACTGACTTACTAAGAAAAAACCCACTATATGAGGCAAACTAGAAAATACAAAAAAATTTTAAATACAAAAAATTTTGCTTTATCTAAGGGGTGAAGCTCAAAACTCCCCTAATCTTGGAGTTGTATCATTTGTTATGTAATAAAGACCCCTCTCCCATACAAAATTTCCCAGCCCCTAACTCAAAACCTTTGTTGTGATCAACAACAGCATTTGTATTGGTGTTAAAATGGGGGGAAAATCAATTAAGGCCAAATAGATATGGTTTTAAGATAAAATATTGATGATGTCTTTACTATAAAGAATGAAAGAATATGCCCAAAGAAGAATAAGATAGATAGAATATTAGTACATGATTTGAGTTCCTTTGCAAAGCTATATTTTCTTAAACACAATCCAAGCACATGCTAATTTTAGATCTACCTGACACAAAAGCAAGGAAATTTGTTTCTTTAAAAGAAAAAATGCTCTGAGACGTCTAATTTTCAATTAGGATGCACTAAGTAAACAAGGTTGTTTAATGAATAATAAAAACCTTCAAGATGGACTGACTTGAATGGCTTGAAAACTCCGAAGATTCATCTTTAATATCATCTTGTCGTCTTTGGACAAGGCGGGAAGCTCGCTGTTTGTACAGCTGATGTATTGCTGATTCAAGTTCATTAATCAGTGGCACCTGTAAAAATACAACACACTCCGTAACACCAAACTCCTCAGCTGCTTATATATTTGAGGGTTCCATATTATTTCCGGATTTCTGAAAAAGTACCCTCTGGACAGAATAATCATGAATTCTCAATGAAACACAAATAGTAATTCAGTTTTATGATTTCTGGGAAACACCACTTCTTCTTTTATTCCGTATATGGAGCTATAATGTCCAGTGCCTAGTTATTGGAGCAAAAGTTTGGTTAGGTTAAACACTTTAACATTAGTAAAGAGAGCGAGTAAAGAATTGTCAGAAATTTCAGTGCTTCTTTTAGAATAAAGTACTTGAAAGTCCTTTTTAAAAGTCCATTTTTAACTTTCTAGCAGCATGATCTCCCTTGCCAATTTTTGTAGTTTAAAATAAACTATTATTGCTGTGTAATACAAAAAGATGCAATGGCATCTCTGTGGCTTTATTACACATTTAAAACATGAACTGCATTCATTTACATTAATACAGTGAATAAAATTTCTAGCTATCACTAACCTGTCTAAAATCAATCTATCTAAAACTCAGAAAGTTCTTCTCTTCCTATCAAATGTTTAAATTTTTCCATATTTGTAAGTAAAATAATAAAATTCTTTGTATAAATTGTCAGTTTACAAAGTCAACAAATTTTTCCAGGTTAATAGCCACGGCTAAGCATTCACTTGGTTCATATGGAATACAAAAAGCTTACGGAATGAGACCTAACTTAAAAGGAAAAACCAGAAAACGTTCTCTTTATAAATACCTATGCTATAACCAAATGCTATGAAACTTTCACAAAACGCTAACAACCACTACACATACCTGAGGAAACCAGAAATTCTAGTTTCCTGATGGTTAGTGCAAATGAAAAAACACATTATTTAGAGTTTGGGAACACTGGCACCGAGTGTTATAGCAGCGTCCTGAACTGAACAGACTGTAAACGGAAAATAGAAAAAGGCAGGTGGAATACAAAGATGTCTGTAATAAAAGCAATTTTATACACTTGCATGATCCCATTGCAAAAGCAGCAAATGTTCACAGAAAGGTCAAACTGATGGACTTATTTTATTTTTTAATATGCCACACCATGGGCAACAATGTCCCCAAATCTGCACTGATTATCTTGGTGATATGAGCTGAGCCCACAGACTCTAAAATTAACTAGAATCGATTTTTAAAGCAATTACTGTCATATTATTGTGACTTACACTTACCTACCCCCTCATTTTTTCAAACTGCGCAGGACTAAAGACAAATGTACCTATGCATTCCTTTAGTCCTGGAGATTATTAACACTCCTCTACTGTAAGAGCTACACGCCTGAGGTTGCATCAGACAGAACCTTAATTATTCAATTTATAGTTAAAATTCCGATAACATAATTTTCCTGTTTAGGTAATTAAAATGCCTTTTAACAAAGCCCAGAGAAAATTCTACTGAGAATAAAAGCCCTAAAACACATTTTCAGCTCTCATTCATGTTTCTTAACAATACTGATTTATCTCAAGAGTGCACAAGAGTGCACCATGACAATTTCTTTACCCTCTCCAAACTGGAAATTGTTATTGACTATCATTATTTCAAGGCCAAATTTAAGACAAAGAACACAAGAAGGAAGATGACTGCAGGAAAACAAAACAATGTAAAGTTAAAATAATCTGCAAAATAATTAAAAATCTAAGTTCAAAACCACTTAATCTTTTATAACAAAAGAGAAAAAAAACAAAAGAATGTTTATATTTTGATGGTCTTACCCTGAAACAATATTTTTATAGTATAACTGGAATGAATATTCAAATCTATCCAATTATTCCTCAGTATTTCCAAAATGACAACTTATGACATTAACTCAGCAGCAGACTCAATAAAATCAAATGCATATGAAAATGTCAAAATAAAATACTCATATTTAAAAGGGAATTACCTACTTCTCTTTTAATTAAAATGTAGTCACTATATAATAGATACGGTTTAAGATCTGCTCCATAAACATTTATCTAAGTGACTCTGTAAAAACGTATTAGCACAGTCTGAGGGCTACCTCCCTAGGAACAGGGTAATCAAGGAGAGATAAAGTACACTACTAAGTGTTTTTAAAATAGTAAGCAATTGAAAACTTTATGAACTAGATATTCTACTAGTCTCTTTAACTCAAGAATGGTACAATCTAGTTGATCATATTACTGTCAATATTTTTTAAGAGTTCAGTTTGCAATTACAAGCGTGTAAGTTTACTCAAGTAAGTTCCAAAGCAAAGACCCAGATACTTCAAGAAAAAGCTCCATAGGGACAAATCTCACAAAGTATGGTTTAAGACAGAGATCCTTTCTCTAGTCACAAAAGGTTATTAGACCTGCTCCCAGCACCATGTCCCCTGGGCTCATAAGGGCTTTATTAGTAGGAAGGACACAACTGCCAGCTCCGACATTTATGTCCACTTCCCCTCTTGACTCTAGCCCCTCTGCAGAGTCAAACTTATGTTTCTTTCTCACCCCTGTACTTGTCACCCTAAGCCACAGATCTGCCACAAGGGATATCATAGCTTAGAATGTAGCTGCTTCTCCACAAATCAGGTGATAAGGACAAGAACATGAATCCTTCAGAGAAGACTTGGTGGATCTGACCAGACTGGCTGGAACCATTAAGATCCATTTGGAAGACAGTTTGGCACTGTTCTTTAGCCAGCCTTTGGCCTTAAGATACTGAAGTAATCAACGGAGATAATAAAAAGTTAAAATACTGTATGCTTACTGATTCTATGCTAATTCATATGGTCAAGAATAACAGAAAATGTGCCTTCTAATCCTGTATCACTTGAAAGTTTATGGAGACAGGATATTCAAAAGCACCATGATTTTACTTTTTTTTAAAGAAAAGGCTGTGAAGTCCACAAATGCCTATAAACCAATGCATCAAACAATAACATTTATCTTAAAGAAAAATCAATTAAAAGGCTGTTTCAGAAAAGGATTCTGTGTGCAGCTAACAAAAAATGCAAACAAATGGTACAATAGGATGCAAATAATTGTGCCAGCTGACAGTCATACTAAAAAAAATGAACTTGGAAGAAATGAGACCTTAACAGAAATTATGGCCAATGAATGGTTTCTGAAATGAATTAAGCACAGGCTTATTTAGATGAAAACTATTAGCAGCAATGGCAATCAACTTTATCTAGGGTAAAAAAAAGCTAATAAAATATTGCAACTTTATGCATATTTGGAATTACTTGTAGAAACAGTTTAAAGATGAGTTTAGATCTGAACCATAAAAAAGAAAATTTCATGAGTCCCTTATATTTTAATAATTCAGGACAGGCCAATAATCCACCATTAAATTAAGGCAGGATTTGCCAAAGTCTTATTTAAATATGCTTTGAATTATCTTTTTTTGTTTTCTACAAGGCACTAGATTACCCCAAGATAGAAGGTTGTTAATGAAGTGGAGAAAATGAAGCATGACTTTTCATCACTTCTAAAGTTGAATTCAGTGGATATTTTCTGAGAAATACAGAAATCTAGACCTCCTTAATTTTGCCTTATTCAAAGAGATTAATATTTTTGCATTCTTACCTTTTCACTGAAACACTCAAGCAAGTCTTGGACATACCCTCGCATTTCTTGCAAAAATTTATACCGTTCACCAATACCCCCAGAAGACCCTTCTAATCTTTCAATAGCCCTGGTGGAGTCCACTCGGCTTTGCAGATGTTTCTCATGCTGCTGTCGATTTGTTTTGTGCAGTTCTTTCATGGAGTCCAACCTTAAGAACAGAAAAGGATAAATATAACACATTTACATCTGGAAGTCTATGCTGTCAGGACTCTTGCAATATTTATAATAATGCATTTAGTTCCACTATTAGAATATAAAAATGCTTGGAGTGGATCTTTTCATCTGTACTGCTTTTTTCCTCAAAAAACGGCAGTTTACAGACTTCATATAAAGTTATTTGGTGGGCTAACCAAAATCTCACTGTTTTGTTTTTCCCCCCATATCTTGACTACACTTTTTCAGAGTCCAAGAGGTGCAAATTCAGAACTGTCTTCAACAAGATCATGGAGTGGTATTTTTAAAAACTTTTCGAGGCTTCCACAGAAGTAATCCAAGAAGGTAGCAGAACAAAGTATGAAGTCATCTTCTGTTTAGCTTTTGAAGATAGGCCAGTGAATCTTCTTTGCCGATATTCTGCATCTGCTACCCCAGACTACATGTTGCCTGAGGGAACGGAAAGCTAGAGGACAGGTCTTTAAGAAGTTGATCTGCCCTACCTGTCTTTAAGCTGTTTCTTTACCAAATCAATAGTAACGGGAGTCATCTCATTACTGGGAGTTTTGAAAGGGACTGTATTATCTGTTTTTTGAGATTTGGCATCGGATGATCCGTAGGCTGTGTAACTATAAGGAATGCCATAGGATGAACCGTAAGGCATTGTCTGGTAAGTGTTCTGGTAGTACATGTTCACTTCAGTGGGCTGACTTGCTTGAACCTAGAAAAGAAATGGGATGTATATTAAAACTAGTAGCTGAAACTATGAAAAGAAAAATCCCATGCCTTTAGTGTTAAACAAACAAACAAAAAAACCACTAACAATAAACATTATACTCATTTTCCAAATAGTATGTAATTAAAATAAGTAATTGCAGAGCTCCTCAAAATCAGATAAAAGTAGGGCTGGATTCATTTCTAATTCTTATGGGATTACTGGATTCATTTCTAGTAACTTTTGGGAAAACAATAACAAAGAAGTTTAGAGTTAGAAGGGACATTAAATTGTGTCAAAACACTAGCAACCAAAAAAATTTTATGTGATATTTCCACTGTACTACTTACTTCTATAAAATAAATTGTTATAACTATTTAGGAAGATATTTTTCATCTACAATAAGATTTTTGCATTACTGAGAAATCCATCTTCTACAAAATAATTTTTAAAGTCAGAAAAAAATAAGCTCTATAGGAAAGAAACACCTTATCTATACAGTGGTTCCCAAACTTTAGGAGCAACAGAATCACCCAGAGGACTTGTTAAACAGATGGCAGGGCCCCACCCCCAGGGTTTCTCATGCACTAGGTCTCACTCAGGAGGGTGAGAATTTGCATTTCTAACAAGCTTCCATATGATGCTGATGCTGCTGGCTGAAGGACCACTTTGAGAAACACTTACCTAAGAAACCAGAAATTCTTCCATCATTTGGATGGTAAACAGCAAAATTTAATATAGTTTCTTCTAACAGCTTACTGGATACGTAACTTTATATAATTTTCCTCATTATGTTACTTGAATGAATGACAAAGGATCAATTCAATGTGCAGTATGTTTTTACTTCAACAAGATAAGCTAAAAAGTTTTTTAATTTCTTTTTTTAATTTTTGAAGTTTAATTCTTTGGTTCTTACCTGAGGGATATTAATTCCTTTTCTTATCTGCTCCTGTTCCCATCGGCTGAGCTCTTCATCTTGCTCTCCAGTTACTAAAGCATCATCATCACTCCCCTCAATACCTATAGCCATAAGCAGCAAAGTAAATAATTCCAAAAAAACAGTGAGGGAAGAGATGCTACCCTGATATTTCACAAAAATCAAGCAAAACTATTGGCATTAACTCAATCGTACTAAAGTTAAAACGTCTATTATGATCTCTCTCGCATTTGATACTTCTGCTTTTGTTTGTCTTAACACACAGCATACCTTAAGCAAAAGGCAGTATCAATGTAACGATTAAAACCTTAGATAGGTTTCCTAACCTCTGGAAACCTAATGCCTCCTAAGAATGAAGAGCCAATTACATATATTTATGTACGTTAGGTGCTTAGCACAATACTGGTCACACAGTGCTCAATAAACACTAGCTACCAAAATCATGCTACACTTTTCAAAAAATTCCAATAAGACTCTTACACCCAAGCAAGAACAGTTCTCTAACATTAAACATAGTTAAATAAGTATAGGTACTTTTTATTTGATTGTAGTATCAAATTATATTTAATAGCAATGAAACAGGCTTACTGTCCCATTAAATCAAGTTACCTATTTCCTCCGCAATTTTCTGTCTTTGTGATTTTTCTTTCACAGAAAAAACTATACGGCGTTTCTCATCATCATCTTCATCATCACTGGCATCATTCTCATCTTCTCTAACAAGGCGGCCTTTACCAGGCTCACTATCATGAGGAGTGAAATCTCCCAATTCCCGGGCCATCTGACGCTTTTTCCTTGCAGCATGTATAAAAGCTGCATCTGGAATTTCTCCTGGAAACAAATGCAATATTAGGGAATAAAGTTTCTATTTTCTTGAAAATATGAAAGATAAGTGAATCTCGTCAAGACAACCTTGTCACAGTGATGTTCTAATGTTATCTGCTGGCATCCCCGCCCCCCTTCCCAAACTGTGCCTGCAAAACAACTGATTTATTTTTAATTTAGTTTAAATGAAAGTAAAAGTCGCTAGGGAAACTAAAAAATATGTATAATGGCAATATGTACAGGAAGGGGGGGAAGGGAAAATCCACCAAAGCAGTTTTATTTTAATGGTATATTTTTTCATTTTTAAGAAATAAACAAAAGCAATAAAATCACAATTATTACTAAACCAGAAAACAAATAAAAACAAAAAAGGGATCTACAATCTTACAACCTTAAAAAACACTATTAGATTTATAGTATATTTCTCTTGCAAATAGTTTTCAGTTGACGTGTAAGCACACTGAATATAATTCTGTATCTAATTTTTTCTTCATATTAAAACATAAGCTTTTCCCCATGTTGTTTTGCATAAACATAATTTTTAGTGGTTTACAACATTCACTCAATAAAGCATAATCTACTACATAATCAAATTAATTGACATTTTCACCTGCAGTAAAAATTAATGCCTTGCTACTTTTCTAATTGTTGTTTAAATAGCTATGTAATATCCCATCATGTAAATGCACCTTAACTTACTAAGCCATTTCTCTCCTGCTAGACATTTTCTAAATGTTGCTCATTGCAAATAATGTTGCAATAAAAACATTATTTCCTTGGATAAACTTCTAGCTATGGAATTACAGGGTCAAAGACTAAGAACTTTTGAAATCTACTGATTCATATTGTCCAACTGCTTCCCATAAAGACTGTACCAATTAGAATGCTACTAGATCTATGTACATAACTTTTCATTTTACAAACCCAGAGTAAGCATTTTTATTTTTTTTTAATTTATTATTATTATTTTTTGGCCACCCTGAACAGCCTGTGGGATCTTAGCTCCCCGACCAGGGATTGAACCGCGGCCCACAGCAGTGAAAGCGCTAGGGAATTCCCACAGAGTAAGTATTTTTAGATTTTATAATGAGTTAAATGGTTTCTCTTCATAATTTAAATTTGGCTACTAAGCATTTATTTATTCAAAAGCTGATTAGCCAGTGAATAGATCTACAAATAATTTCCATAAAAAAGTTAAAGAAAAAAAAAAGTGTGAACATAAAACTAGTAGCAATTTTGCTTTTGGTAGCAGTTCTTAAAAAAGTTAAAATCTTAATCTGAAATACATAAAAAAAGGACTTTAGTACCACTTACTTGAAGCCCTACATTTGCTTTCATAATAAAACTGCCTGTCTGAGAATGAACTTGGAAAGTTGGGAAGTTTCTAGTTTTCTTACTTTCTGTATTTGCAAAACGAAACAACCTGGCTTCAAACAGGGATGTCATAAGAAACACCACTTAGCTAACTCCTTCCTTAACGACCATCTTTACAGACGGCTCACTCTTGAGGGCTTACTTCAGTTCTAAGGAGAATTTGCAAGTACACACCTGGACGGAGAACATTCAAAGAAGATAAAGCATTTGAAAAGGCTCCGGCAGCCTTTGGCTTTTCTTCCTCCTTCTCGCTTTCCATATCCATTTCATCTTCCCCGTGTTCACCGATGATAACTCCATCTTCTTGACTGGTGTCCTTAACATGACCTGTTTTGTCCAAAGGAGATTCATCTAATTTTTGAAAAAAGTAATAAAATACATCTAAAACAAGATCCATAAATTAAGGAGTCACTTCTAATGCAATTATGGGCTCAATTCATAAAAGCTTGAACTATTTTAATTGTTTATAAAAAACTAAAACCACTGATGTGTGAAAATGAATAATTACAATAAACACAATTGGGAGGTAACAACAATACAGGGGACACAGGGATGCATGAGGCCCTGCCCAATCGCTACCTTTAATTTTATCAAAATTTTGCTAGTTTATCAAAACTAACTGTTTCTCCCTCTAAACTCTCATAGGTAACTGTTCAAACCTCTTGGAAGCATTATTTCACTTTACATGTCAGTGTTTCGTTAAACTCTAAGCCCATTTGAGGCAGCTTTCTATCAAGAACAAAGATTATAGACCAGATATACCTCTCTGTAATGAACACTTGATGCGACATCGTCTTAGTTCACAGCCATTTGTCAACCATCATCTGAAGGGTTGAGACCCAGAAGTCACATTTACACTGTGTAAGCCCCTGACCCCATTGCCATTACTGAACGCTTAAGAGTGGATGTGTGACTAAACTTGATTTTTCTGGCAATCTGGAATTGGGACACAGAGACAAGTCAGAGACTAAGTGGCACTAAAAACCACATGCAAACTAGGAAGGGAGTTGTGGAGTAGCCGTACTTGGCCACGTGGACAGAGAAGAGAGCTCTCTAGTTCTCAGGCCATTCCCGAGGCCAGTTTCAAGACTACTTTCCTGCCACAGGGTTCCAGGAGGCACCACTGTTACAGTGGTTTACTTTACACCAAACGGTTTACTTTACTTACAACTAAATAGTCCTATTACACCTTCCATCCCAGGCAAAACTCAGAAAATCAGTGTTTTTCACCTTGAAGCACTGAACCTGGCAATGCACACAAGAGGCACCATGAATATAACGGAAGAGTAAAACAAAAGTTCATTCTAAATATGAAAGGTAAACTTCTGTTGTTTCCCTAGCATGTTCCCCTCCCTCCCCAAAACTGCTTCAAAAGTTCTTAATTCTTCTCAAACCATATTCTACTTCCCTAAAGAAGAGTGCTGGGGATAATGACTCCCCGCCCCCCCCAGCTTTACTGAGAAGATTTAGGTCATTCTGCTTTAAGGCTCTTTAATTTTTTAAATTTACCATCCTACCTCGTTAGCCACAGACTCCCTCTGAAGTGACTTCTGAGGCTATGAGATTTTAAAACTCAGTTTAATCAGATGTATAAAGATAGATGTAGTCAAGAACTACCCATTTCCTTCTGCTCTCAATCTACACTACATCAATGGCTTTTTATAGACAAAACAGAACTACAAGAAGGTTTACTAGATCAGATATGCCCAGATAAAGATTTCTGCAGACTTCAAAAGATTCAGTGTTTCAATAAGTTGATAAGTATTTGCTTGTGATTGAGCAAATACAAGTCCAAAACATGGTTGACAGGTGAATTTTTGTTACTTGGTCATATATTATCCTTCCAGACAGCTTCATAAAAAGAGATGCTAAATAACCTTTTCTAGGCTCCTCTTGTGCCTCAACTTCTTTGACTACTACTTTAAGAAACTTGCTGTCACAAATATTCTCTCTACTTTGAATGTTTTTTTTTTTTAGATTTGCCGCTATTTTATTTAAGTATACATTTAACACAAGGAAATAAACACTGATATATGGAAGTCTAGTTAATAGTAGTGTAACTATGTATCATTTGGATGATTACATGATTTTAAACAACAAACTACACTGAAAAATTAATGCGATAAAATTCTTGGTCATAATATTATTAAGAATATGTAAATTGAAATTATGATTGCTCCAAATTTGAAAATGGAAGTGAACTCATTTGGACAGAGTTGGAGTTTAACATAATCTGAAAGGAGGAGGTGGGGGTCAGGCTCTCCCTCTCCTCTCTTCTGTCTACAAAGACACACAGGCTTCTCTTTAGCAAAAGAACTTCTACTTGATCCCAATTGTTTCTCTACTGTCCTTTCCTTCTCTCTCTGCCAAACTTCCCAAAGCAGCAGTGCAGACCTGCTACCCCCCACCCCCCGCCCCGCTTCCTCACCAATTTGCATCCTCAACCCTGGCAAACAGCCTTTGATCTCTCCCATTCCAAGCTCACCAACTACCCAAAGGCTGCAGCCACAGCTAATTCATACAGTATAACTGAGCAATTTAGTAAAAGATGTTCCTTCCTCCAAACAGGCACAGAGCTTGGCAAGTAAACTAGTCTCTTTTGCCAGATGCCCTCCTCCGGAAAAAAACACAGCAACCCTGTCAATAGCCCTTCCTCAGCCCTTACTTTTCCTGACCCTTCTGATACTATTTCACACAACTGACAATCATCATCTTGAAACTTTCCTATCTCTTCTCCTTTGGACTTTATGATTCTTTTTATCTCTTCAGTAAACCCTCTTCTCTATGTGTATGCTTATTACAGGTAGAAGTCTTTGGTCCTCAGGAATTTTTCCTTTATGCTACTCCCTCATCAATTCCATTTACTCTTGGTTTTAATTATCACCTAAATGAGCACCATATCTAAATCTACATCTCCAACTCTTCACTGGCCATTTCCACTCAAATTCAAGTTTAAAGGTAAATTCATTATTTTAGGAATATCACAAAAGTAGATTGATACTACCCTTGTTTTCAAGTTAATGCACCTCTGCCTGTCTAAGGAGGGCTGGGGTAGGAAAAGTCTGGGATTGTGATTTGATGAATGAAAAGAGCTACAGAGCGCCATCACTTCAGGGATGACGACCTATGTAACACAGAGGCTCCACCTTTGCGGAGGACATTAATTGAGTTATTGGGTGAGTAGGAAATCCGTTATATGAAAGTAGAAGATAGAAGAGGTCACAGAAGGTGGCTTCAAAAACCTTGTACTTGCTTCAATTTCTTAACCCAACAGTAAATGGTCCTTTCTCAGTTCTCACTTTTCCTGACCTTCCTTGTTCGATTTCATCGTACACAGTTGGTTCTCAAGAGATCTGGAAAAAATGAAGCAGCTTCCTAGAGTCCAAAATAATCAGTTCCCCTAAAAACCCTCCTCCTCCCACCTGCATTCCCTATTTCTGTATATCATACATAATTATTCTCTCAGTCACCTGGCACAAAAGCTCAAATCTGACTATTTCTTTTAAATCCAATAGCTGACTCATACATTAGGTCTACCAATTCTTCCCTTGCAATACTTCTCAAATAATGTTTTTCTATTTCTTTTCCCACACCCAGAGCAAACATTTTTAACTCATCCACAGTTTCCCACCGAGTCAGGAAAAGCCTCAGTCTTGCTCAACTGAGACCTTTTTAAACCCACTATTAATGGATCAAGGCTGGCCCTTGCATTTAAACTGCTTTAGGCCTCCAATCTCTCCCTGTGCCAATCCATGCTGCATGCTAATACCAGGTTAAGATTTCAAAAGGCATTCATCACGTTGGCATCCTGCAGGTCACTGAAACAGCAACCCTAAATCCCTTACTAGATACTAAACATCCTTCACAATCTGTCAGCAAGGTACCTTTCACCCTAAACCTCCGCTTCCTCCACAAATCGTCTACTTTGGCCTATCAGGCATACTTGCTCTTTTCGAAAACAGCCTAGGTCACATTAATCTTTACTATCCCCATACCTCCCTTAGCCTTTGGTATTTAAATTATCAAAAAGCCCGCTTCAAATTCCACTTTATCTATGAAGCATTCCTTCACCCACCTCTAAAAAAAAATGTAGTTAACCTTCATCGGACACTTTGCCAAATACTGGGTCCAGTTATACATTTAAGTGATGCTGTCTCCAAAATAAGATTGCAAATTTGAGATATAAGGACATACTTTTCCACATTAAGCCTATAGTGGAGAACTGGGAAATAATAATTCTATCTTTAACTCCATAAAATAAAAAGATTTCCCTAAAGCACTTGCATGAGAATAACTCATATTAGCATATTATAATAGAACCACTTTCCTAAGAACAAATTAACTGCTTAAAAATTTTAACTTAGATTGTGAGAGGACATGAGAGATGTCTGTACAATGCAGGCAGGGGCCACACACTGAGGAGTCTTCATCTGTGTAGCTGATAAGGCTGCTGAATGGGAGTATTATCAACATTAGACTTAGAGCATTCCTAAAAGTTCTCTAAGAATTAAACTAACTGTGTAAATAACACCAAAGGAATCGAAAACTTGTCTCTGCAAAATACAAGTACGGGAATTTGCACAGTACTCCTTCAAATAGGAATAAACCTGTATCTCAGGTTTAAGTGGGAAACCTCTCTTCTCTGTTCAACAGCAATTGGAACACTAGTAGGAAAACTGGGAGACAACTTAGTCACTGCAGCAGAAACATTCCAGTGGCAATGGTTCTGTCTTTTTAAAAAATGCATTTACAATGCAACTGTGTTATAATTAAACAAAAGAACTGTATCGTTACTCAATTTGTATCCTTGACAACGACAAAGTCAACTGAACAAGTTCACTATATATACCAAATCCATTCAATCCCTGTGAGAAAGAGTTTCATTTTGTCATTTCAAAAGAATCCTATTCGTTTGGTACTTACTGTCAGCTGATGAGTTGATTTCTGTCTTAATCTTCGATTTTTCAAGATCTTCTTTATATTCTTTCTTAAGCAATTTTACTATCTTTTTGCTATAACTTGATTTCTTCACTTTGAAAACTTCTTCACTTTCTTAAGAAAAGAAATTAAACGAAGTCTGTAGTAACCATTTTCAGACAGTATTTTCCATTCTAACTTTCAAATTCTTCCAAATATATACTCATACACGCCAAATCATTACATAACTTGAAATTATTTCAAATCTGTAATAGGTTCTCAAAAACTGAGTCAACTTCATAAATTAATCTGGAATAAGGCCAATTTGAGACTTTTTAAAAGGCAAAACACATGTAACTGCAAAAAATTTTCCTGTGTCCTACTGTCTTCCTTGAATCATCTATTTCAGGAGGAAAAAAAAGTCATTGAAAAAGCACCTGATTATCATATTATTAAGGTATCTGAAACAAAATACCCAAAATCAAAAGGTGCTAGTTTACAGAGCTCTCAAATCTGA
Source organism: Eubalaena glacialis (assembly GCF_028564815.1). Lineage (NCBI taxonomy): Eukaryota > Metazoa > Chordata > Mammalia > Artiodactyla > Balaenidae > Eubalaena > Eubalaena glacialis. The sequence continues at coordinate 12,349,425 of NC_083721.1, read as the reverse complement.
GTAACTCTATATCCATCACAAACTGACATACTGTTATTTCAAGACTAAGCTGAGAGCTAATCACTTTTCAAAAATAAGTTTTGATGACGTATCCATCATCCTTGATTTGAAAACTTTAAAAGTCAAACGCAAACACTTCACCAAGTTGTCCCTGTATCATTAAAAACAAAAATGTGGCTGTACTCCTCTCAAACGTAAGATAAAAAACAACAGGAAAGCCAAAGAGAAACTGCCTATTACTGGAAACAAGAAAGCATCCCGCGTCGAGATGCTTCATAACATGCACTTAATTGGGTTATATAAACACACACTCAACAATTCGGGAGGTAAAATGGTTTAAGATTTAAGGCTCATTTACGATCAGAAATCTAAATCCACTGCAGCCTGGCCCCTCACACCAGATTGGATAAACTGCCCTGAAATACCATTACACTGTCTCTCTTCATTGTCCAAATGTCAATGCGAGGAAGGCCGCACATCTGTACCCCTGTTTACTTTTATGGGTAAACTGAGGCTCCGCGATCGCAAGGGACTGGCCCAAGGTGACTCAGAACCAGAGCTTCAACTCCGGGCGTCTGTTCCCAGACCGAGTACTCCTCCTTACACACCCGGCCTTCCTGGTCAAGGATGTCTAACCAGGACGAGGATGGCAAAAGGCGTGGGCACGGTGACCTACAGAGGGCTCAGAGAACGTGCCAAGAGCAGTCTGGGGACCTGACTCGAGTTCTCCCTAAAACACACCCGCCAGTTAAAAGAGGCAGGACAGGGAACACTGAATTTTCACTTGAAAAACTCAGAATGACTGATCTGAGATCCAGGAATAGAAGATGCACGGGAGGACGATGAAGAGGAGGCGGTAGTTAAGAAAAGGCTGGTGGCGGCGCGGGAACACGTCCCCAGCCAGAGCAGAAGGCCGGAGGCGGGGACAGTGTGCAGCGGGTCGGGCGGGAAGGGGCTCCGTTCCCGGGGGCTGAGGCTGGGAGTCCAGGGAATGCGGGGACTCGAGGTGGATGCGCGGGGTAGGGATGTCGGGATCTGGGAGGTCGAAGCGCGGCGGTTACCTTCTTCCTCATCCTGGAAGCTGAGCAGGCTGGCCCGGGGCACCTCTTTGTTCTCTCGTGGCCTCTTGCGCGGCTTCAGCCCGTTACCGGGCTCCGCGCCTCCCGGGAAGCAGCCCCCGGCTTCAATCCCGGGGCCCGAGGTCAGCGCGGAAGGAGGCGGCAGCCCCGGGCCCAGCAGCGACTCCCCCCCGGGGGCCCTGTCGCCGCCGCCGGGGCCCGGCTCTTCGCCGGTGCCCGGCGGCGGCAGCAACGGCGGCGGCTCCTGCTCCTCGTCGCGCTCTCGCTCCTCCTCCTCCGAGTCATTCCGCTTACGCACGTTCACTCGCCGGGCCTTTCGGAACATTCCCGCGGCCCGCACGTCGGTCTCACACCGGCTCTCACACGGCGGCCCCTGCAGCGTAGAACTCGCGAAGGCGCACGCGCGCTCCCCCAAGCTTCAGCCGCGTCGCGTCTTCCCTCCAGCGACAGTGCACCCCCTGAGCCCTCTTGCGCTCACGCTCTCAGTACTTGGAGAGAACTCCGCGCCTCTCGCGAGAACGTCAGCTTTTTGCACTGTCCTCTGTCGGCGTGGAGGACTATTGGCATGGAACTCTGGGACTCCGGTGCTATCCGACGGGTCACAAAGAGGATCATAGAGATGAGAGGACAGAGTAAACCCTGCCGTCCCTCAGCCCAGGGAGCTGCAGTGCGCCTTCCGCACTTACGTAGTCACGCGAGGAAACCTCCCGCCAAGCGCTGGGAGGGGCAAATAGAGGAGGAGGAGGAGGGGAAGGAGGAGGGGAAGGAGGAGGGGAAGGAGGAGGAGAAGGAGGAGGGGAGGGAGGAGGGGAGGGAGGAGGGGAGGGAGGAGGGGAGGGGCGGAGCCAGAAGGGGAAGCCAGGTTTGACGAGGGAAAGTGCAATCCGGAGGGTGAGATGTTACTCTCGAGACTGAATTGAGGTGTGGTATGATAATTATGACTAATTCTACTGAGTAATACTTCGTATGTCTACAGCTTTATGGCTACCGAGCACTTTCAAAAACACTGAATCTCATTTAGGAAAAAATGTTCCTTGGCCTGATATTTTAGCCACCTTCCCTCTGTTACAACGAAAGCAAAAGTGTTTTTGGTGTTTTCGAAAGAATGCCAGGTTTGCTAGCAGTTCCGAAACCTGGCTGATTTCAGAAACAAACGGAAGGAAAAATCGACTTGAGGGTTGGAGATGGTTGTGACACATTTCAGACTTGCGTCACAGAGTAACAATCTTAACTGCCAAGGGCGGAACCGGGTATTTGACTTTGAAGTGGAACTCACCTGCTTTCCCATTGTGCCACCAAATGTAGGGCCTTTTCCTTCACCTTTGTGCATATATGCGAATTTTCTTGTCTCGAAATGCAAAAGGTAAGAAGGGGCATTCATTCATATAGTGAAAAAAAGCCACCCATCCTTAGAAGCCTTCCAGTTTGCCGGCAATGTTAAAAGTTTCTTATGATCCTCCGGAGATATTCTATGAACATAAAAGCAAAGATGTATATTTTATGAATTACCCTTTTTACACAATGTGCAAACAGTGCATTTTTAGTCTAACATAAATTGGAGATCAGTTCATATCTGTTCATAAAACGTTGTCTCTTCTAATACCCACCTGCATAGTGATCCATTGTTAGACTGTACCATAATCTATTTAACCAGTCCCATTAAAAAATTGGTATTAATGTTATTTCCAGTCTTGCTGTAATAATCAATGCTGCAATGAAAAGCTTCGAAAAATGGTCACTAGTAGGATGAACTAGTAGTGGAATTGCTAGATCCAAAGATGTGCGTTTGTAATTTAGCTAATTCTAAGTTGTTCTTTATAGCAGCTGTGCCAGTCTGTACTCCTACCAAAGTGCCTCCTTGCCTACACCATCCTGTCAAAATTTCACTTGAGATTTAAGTTCCAAGTTGAAAAAGATCCCAAGCTCAAGAATTTCTATGTCATACACATCTGCCTCTGGTTTTCTTTGATTGGATTTGAGATCTGCCCACCCATGACTCACTTTTGGAAACTGGCAAGATGATCTAGGCTGAGAGCGTCCTCTGTAACATTTTCTTCCAGTTAATAGGGAAAGTTAATAACATCTAGCTTCCATTCTACTCAAATGACTCTTAAGTTCTTATATTCTGGCTATTCAGCATTGATTTAAGTTCTGATTCCAACAGTGTTTCCTTGGTGAAATTGAACTCCAATTCCTATCACAAAAGATTCAAATTGTGCCTGGTCAGCCTCTAGACACCAACTCCAGAGCCAAGAGACAGGTTTGCAGTAACTTGATTAGGGTAGAGGTAACAAAGACAAGGTCCAGAGGACTTAAGGACTATTTAATATTTTGGCCTAAAACCTCAAAAAGATCTTCCACTGTACAAGTGGTGATTGAATATGGGTAGAGAGGAGAACACTGGTCGTTTTAAAGCAAGCTAACAAATTAAAAGACAACATGTATTTATAACTTTGACAATCTGCCTATTCAGGTAATTGAAGGGCAAAGTTAAACTCTTAGAAGTTACCTTGCTGCCAAAGCAAGCCAAAGGTCCTTCTAGAGGTTATAGACCCTGTGGAAATTAAATTCCTGAAACTGAGTAGCTGCTTTAATTGCCTGTCATCCAGTATATTATCTGAAACTAATTATTTTATAAAATGCTCTGTGCTTTGAGTATTAAACTGACTAATTTGTTTATTGAATACAGTATGTCATCACTATGTTTTTTTTTTTTTTTTGGCCATGCTGCATGGCACGTGGGATCTTAGTTCCTGCACCAGGGATCGAACCCGAGGCCCCTGCGGTGGAAGCTCGGAGTCTTAACCACTGGACCTCTAGGAAAGTCCCAAGTGTGTCATCACTATTTAATGTTGGAGTGCTTTTAGTATCTGGGAAGACAAAGACTGCTTCCTTAGAACTCTTACATCCATCATTTTGTTTGAACCAATCAGTTAGTTCAGTGCTTTTTTAAAGTTATCTTTCCAAGCAATAATTCTGATTAGTTGTTTTTTTTTTTCCACCAAATTATGACTTTACATGGATTAACTGGCCCATAAATTCAGACAAAAAAGGCAAACCACTTTTGTTTTGTTTGCCAACTCAGACTCTGTAGTCTGGAACGATAGTTACCAAATTCAGGTCTATGAACCTGTGAAGTTTTCCCTAGGCAGCTGCCAGATGAGAAGAGTAAGAACAGTCTGTTCATGTCGAGTAGCCAGATGTCCTTTCTTGGGGGGAAAAAATGGTCCTTTATTCAGAGATTGTCTTTCTCTTTCCATGTTAAGATACTGAAATCTCTTTCCTTATATGAAATAATGATGATAGTATATGGTAGTGTGTTTGTTTGTTTTTATACCCTTATTTGGCAAACTAAAAAGTAGTGAAAGCTATGAGTCCTCCCAAATTGTTCATTTTATCTAAAAATTTTATTTGGCAGGCAAATAAATAGTCTAAATAATAGTCTAATCTAATAGTCTATGAATCCCTGATCTACAAAGTTTTCTTTTCTTCCTAAAACTATAACTCAATAATTCTGTTCTGGAAAAAAAAAAAAAGCTGAAGAAATCATTTAATTATTTAATTAAATTATGTTAGCCCTTGCCTTGGCGAAGACAGCTCTGCATTAACTTAAAGTAAAATGTAAGCTTCATGGGGGAGGAGATTTTATGTTTTGTTCACTGCTAGCTTCAGAGTACCTACCATAGTGCCTGGCACACAGTAGGCAATAAATATTTGTTGACTGAATGGTACTAGACATTATCTGTGTATTTAATTAGTGGTAAATGTTTTACCCTATGTTGATATAAATCAATATTTTCAACAGTTTACATCTCTTTATTCTCAAAACAAGATGACAAGACATTTGTTATAAGTTACTGGGTAGATTAGTTCTTAAAGTAGTTATAGATACCTCCCCCTCTGCCTTTGGGAACTGCCTTCTTTGGGAGAAAGGCACCCCACCCAGTGAAGGCTGGAAGCCTGGTTACATTGTACTGACTAAGCAAAGGATGGGGACCTGATCCAAGGTAGGCCAATCAGATTCTCCCAAGATTTTGCACTTGAAACAGAGACAGTGAGTCCCTGCTTGTGGCTGGACTTGCAGTGAACTCAGAAGCTGCAGGAAAGCCATAAATACCATGTCAATTCAGGAGCTGAGAAAGCTAGTCTATGTATCAGGAGAGAAGGATGAAGCAGATGTGCTAGAAAGCAGAAGAGGACAAAAGAATAGCATATGGGATTCTCGTGCCTTTCCCGGTTCCTATACTCAACTCTTCTTAAAGCAGGACTGCACTCCTGTCTGTGGGTTCCCTTAGATACCCCCAGAATCCTTAGAATAAATGTCTTTTTGTTTTGTTTTGTCGTTGATGATGTTTTGTTTGTGTGCGTGTTTGCTTAAAGTAGTTCAAGTTTATTTCCATTAATTAAAAGCTAAGAACACTAGGACCAAAGAGTTCTAACGAAATAAACAAGAGTTATTTTAATTTTGTAGTAATGGTAATTTTATCCAACTTAATAACTCTTCAGTTATAGCTTTTGTTCAGAGAGGAGCTTTTATTTCTTCCTTTTTTTTCTTTTTTTAAGATATTCATAGAGGTATGCTCACTGACATTTAAGCAGTGGGTTAAAGTGAGGAAAGCTCTTTACCTTGCACGTATATAGTTATTGTAAGTAAAGAGAGACAAGTATCTCCATCCAGAGCAGGTAAATGGTCCTCTTAAAAATGTTAGAAAATTTCTATATTCTCTGTCTCAAACTGCATTTAGCCATTGTATCTAATTCAGTAAGAGTATCTTTTCAGTCAAACCACGATTATTGATGGGATCCAGATTTAAAAGAGTCAGACTTTTAAAAGTTAAAAAAAATTGTTTTTTGCCATATTGGTATCCCCAGTGGAAAGCCACTCAACTTTTATAAATGTATTGGCAATTCAACTGTAATGGCTATTCCTTACATTTTCTGAAATGACAGTTTCTTCAACAAAAAGAAAGTTGGTGAAATTTCTCTTCATCCAAATTTAGAGTAACATAAAAGTAAACGATGTTTTATTTCCTTGCATGGAAATACTGAGCTTATTCAGTATTTTTAAAATACATCTTCTACTTAGACCGGGTAATTCTATTATCATCCATTCATTCAACAGTACTTATTGAGCATCTGCTATGGTCTGAGTACTATGCTAGGCAATAGGAATCAATATGAACAAGGCAGATGTGTTGTTATAATGAACAAGAAAGGTGTGTTCTTTCGCCTTCTGGATCTTTAGTCAGGTGCTGAAGACAGATAATAAAACATGTAAAAAGCCAAAAATTTATTACAATTGCAGTTAATATTATGAAGAAGTCAATAGGATATTATTATGCAAAAACCACAGATATAAAATCATAAATTTCAATTTGATTCATTTTTTTCCTTTGTGCCAATGGCCATTTATTAATTTATTTTAAAAGATTTATTTATTTATTATTTATTTATTTTTGGCTGAATCAGGTCTTAGTTGCGGCACGCGGGATCTTCGTTGAGGCGCGTGGACTCTTCGATGTAGTGCTCAGGTTTCTCTCTAGTTGTGGTGCACGGGTTCCAAAGCGTGTGGGCTCTGCAGTTTGCGGCACCCGGGCTCTAGTTGAGGCTCGCGAGCTTAGTTGCCCCGCAGCATGTAGGATCTTATTTCCCCAACCAGGGATCGAACCCTCGTCCCTGCATTGGAAGGCGGATTCTTTACCACTGGACCACCAGGGAAGTCCCTGGCCGTTTAAATATCTTCACCATTAGTAAATGTGGAAAGATTTCTGGGATTGTGTAGAGCATTTTCCTTCAAGATGATTACAGTTAGTAGCTCCAGGATGTCTCTTTTAGTAAACTTTTCTTTGAATATTTCATGCAAAATGAGGAGCAGCTGAAATCATTTTATCTGTTTAGTATTTTATATCTTCTAGTGTTAAAATGTAAAAGAGTATATAATTCATAATCATAGTACCTATATGATATTTATATTACATTCACAATGGACACTTTATGAATACATCTAAGAACTATACAACCAATGCAAAAGCAAAAATAGTGATGCATCCTTTCTGAGAGAACTCACTTATCTCTGTTAGCGCAATATCATTTGTACATTACTGTCTTTCCTTCTTGGGGAAAAAGTCAAAAGCAGATACGTTATTAAAGTCAACAGAGTTGGGGACTTTCCTGACGCTCCAGTGGGTAAGACTCCGCGCTCCCAATGCAGGGGGCCCGGGTTTGATCCCTGGTCAGGGAACTAGATCCCACATGCATGCCACAACTAAGAGTCCACATGTTGCAACTAAGAAGCCCGCATGCTACAACTAAAAACAAAAACAAAAACAATAAAAAAGATCCTGCATGCCACAATGAAAATCCCGTGTTCCGCAACTAAGACCTGGTGCAGCCAAAATACATAAATTTTAAAAAAAGACAACAGAGTTATAAGTATCTCTTCTGGGTATAAAGACAAAAGAATGTTTCTTTTTTCTGTGTTATTTAGTTTTACTCTAGGGCAGCAAAACTGTACAATAAATACACAGTAACATTATAGTATGATTACAGAGGGAAACATCAAATCAAGCTTTGAATTTTATTTTTAGTATTTATTTATTTATCTTTGGCTGCGTTGGGTCTTTGTTGCTGCGCACGGGCTTTCTCTAGTTGCGGCGAGCAGGGGCTACTCTTCGTTGCGGCGCGCGGGCTTCTCACTGCGGTGGCTTCTCTTGTTGCGGAACATGGGCTCTAGGCACGCGGGCTTCAGTAGTTGTGGCTCGCGGGCTCTAGAGCGCAGGCTCAGCAGTTGTGGCGCCCGGGCTTAGTTGCTCCGCGGTATGTGGGATCTTCCCAGACCAGGGCTCGAACCCGTGTCCCCTGCATTGGCAGGCGGATTCTTAACCACTGCGCCACCAGGGAAGCCCGAGCTTTGAATTTTTGAAAAAAACTATTGAAAAAACTAAGTTGACTTTAAAAACTAACCTTTGTCTGATTTTAAGAGTACTACCTGCATTACTACATTTTAGAAATTTAGAAAATGTAGAACAATACAAAGAAGAAAATAAGAGTCACTTACAACCTTAACAGTTAATTTTTGGTGAATTTCTTTCCAGAATTGTTTTATGAAAATTCACTCATTCATTCTTAGTGGCTTCAACATTCCAGTGCAATATCTACTTGGAGTTAGTTCTCTAACCTCCTGACTCTAATCCTCCTATCATAATCATTGCATCTTGGACCTCCTCCAAGTTACTAGGGAGTTACTGGGAGTCTTCCCCAGTGAAAGCGTCACTTCCATCCTTCTAGTTTGCTTACTCTACCTCTGGTCCAATGAACCCATCACTTTTCACTGCCCATCCTCTTGCTCCTGCCTTTGTTTCCCTCCTTATCCAGATTGGATTTCATGGGGACAAGATTATAGTCACTCCCTTGCAACAATTTCAACTCCCTTTCCCCCTCCTGCTTTGTTGTACTCACCCAGCAAAACCCTAGTCATAGTTGAGCCAGACTGTGGCCTTCTCTTTATCTGTCCCTGAGTGGCTAATTTTCCATATTTTCTCTTAAATTAACTACAGACTTCAAATGGACACTAAATACATTATTTTTCTTTGTAATACATTATTTGAATATGCTTCTCAGTCTCAGTCAGGCAGATGAAGTAGTCAAATAATGTGTAAGTTTATATGGGATTTTAATAATATAATCAGTGAGCTCAAATATATAGATAGATAGAATTTTGTACTCTCCAAACAGAGTCTATTTAATCACCTACGTCATCTGTGAGACATTTATAAATATCAGTCATTAACCTGGCTACCAAAAAAAAAAAACAAAAACCTGAACAAATTCCTCAAAATAGAGATTTTTATAGGGCACGTTTTCCAACCAGAGAAAAAGTTAAATGACATACCAAATTCAAGAAGTTGAACGACACTTCCTAATTAAAAAAAAAAAAAAAAAAAAAAGCCTTCACTACGTTGGAATTAATAAACCGTCATCTAAATCTCTGAATCAAAGAGGAAATAAAATATACATTATCTAAAAACTCTAGAAATTAATAAAAATGTTATTTCCATATAAACATATATGGTACATAGCTAAAGGGGTACACAGAGAATAATGTATAACTTTAAGTTTATAATTACCAAAGTGAAAACAGAAATAAAGTATTCAGCCTCAGAAATGACAAAGGAAAGAAAAACCCAGCAAAACAATTCAAAGAATGTGTGGAGTAGGAATAGTCAAAACAGTAATTAATAAATTAGAAACTAATAAAATAAATCCCAAAACATAGGAATTACAAGAAAAACCCAAGCTTAATTAAGGAAGAATACAGAACACACATACATATCCCCACAACTTTACATATAACCAGACATGAGGAAGAGCCAAATTAATTATGAGAAAATGTGATACGGAACCCAGTGACAATACATTTGAAATTCTACAGAAAATGTGTATTCTAGCAAAATACAAATTTCACAACTGACTTAAGAAGAGCCTAATAGCTCTTAGCAAACCAATAAGCAAAGAAGAAGCAGGAAAGACTTTAAGTAAGAGGTAAATTGACTTTGAGTTAAAGATGTGGGAATAACCGTAGGTTTTTATCATTTCCTTCTCCCATCACTCCAGTGAAACAACGGCAAAGGCTTAAAATGTGTAAACACATGGCAATGAAGAGATCATGAGAGAGTCATCTGCACCTTAGGGATTTCAACAAATTTATCTATCTAGTATTTTTAATGTTCCCATGGTAAGTTTGCTTTCCCATACCAGGAGATTATTATGTACCTCTTCTCAAACCCTTCATGCTATTCCCAACTAATAACTACATAATTCTTTACTGAAAAGAGAGAACCATCAGAGGGAACCACATTTACAAACCAACTTGCATCTGTACTCCTCTTCCTTGCCTCCACTCATGAAAATGAAAAAAGTGGCCTTCTCCCTATCAAAGATGAATTCATCAACTTGTGCTCAGAATTCTATCCCCTTAAAGGCTTCACTCTTTTGGCCTTCCTATCTTCTGCCTCATCAACACTTTGTACTGTGTCATTCCCATCAGCATGCACACCTACATTAATAAGTTCATCCTAAAATTTCTTTTGACCACTCTTTCCAGCCACTGCTCTGTTTCTCTGGTCTCCTTCACAGCCAGACTTCTCCATACATTTGTCTTCACTAACTCCAGCCCTTTCTCATGTCCCATTCATTCCTCAGACCTCTCCAATCTGACTTCTGTCCTTACAACTTTACTAACACTTCCATTATTGAGGTCACCAATGCCTTACCTCTCGCAAAGCCAGAGGACCCTCCTATGTTTACCTTATTTGACCCATCAACAGCCTTCAACGGAACTGACCCCACTCTCCTACTGAAAACACGGTCCTCTCTAAGGTGTGCTGGGGCTGGCTCGTCTAGCTTACAGAGCTGATTCTGCACATCTCCTCCCAACTTCAAGTTCAGTGATGCCACATTGTAGCTTGAAATTGGCCATGGTAGGAGTATTTGCACCATGGAAATCAGCAAATGCCTCAAATTGGACTCCTTTTTCCTTGAGAGCTGATTATTAAACGTTTACCAGAACACCATTCCTTCAAAAACACCCCAGGCTCATGTTATTTCCTTCCTCACTAACCTTGTCAACCCTTTATTGGCTCTCCTCTAAGTGATCGCTAAGTATTCAGGTGCTTTATTTTTTGATCCTGGGCCCTCTTTTTCACTCTCTTGTTAGGTGACCAAATTAAGTCCTGTGGCTTTAAATACTCTTATAGTAAGGAGAATCTTAGGCCTGTGACCAATATGGATCAGGTAGTAAGCTGAAGTTGAATTCAATTAAATGACAAATAAGTATTCTCCTTTTGAGAAATTGCTCCTGGCTTGATGTGAGCCCTAATAGAGACTGAATATTTAACCACGGGACACCAAGTGACCGTATGATCTTAGCTGCCCCAAATAAACTGAAGTTATCTGATCTACTAAAAATATAATGATGGGCATGCAGAACAGCCCTCTATAAATGAGTGGAAGTCGTATATATGTGACTGGATGCTAGCGATCTTGAAGACACAAGCAAGTTGAAAGAGTACTTACCTGTTCCCTGTGCTTTGTTGCTCTTACTCTTGACGCATTGCTACGTGTCCCTTGAGCCATACCTATGACCAATTGATTAAGGAAGAAACAATTCAAGTCTAGAACACATATGGTTCCACATGATGTGCTGGCATCATCTGAAGTGGGCTCAGTAGCATTATAGCCCCAATCAGGCGTAGGCATGAGGGAAGCAGTGAAGGGAAACGTTCCCAGCAGCAGAACACCAAGCCGTTCATCTGGTTGTCTGCTTTGCCTGGAAAGAACACGGGTAGAACTACAGATCTATTCTGACTCATTGGTAGTAACTAATGGCTTGGCTGGATCACCGCTTCTCAACTGGGGTTCCTAGAGGCAATGAGCCATAATGCCCTAAGGTAACCATTTTACGTAATAAATGAACTTATCTTGTATGCATCTAGGTGTGTTCCATCTTGGGAGAATTGAGAGAATAGTCATTCAAATCATTTTCTATATGGTTTACTTCTCTCACAAAACCCAGAGGAAGAAAGGCTGGGGTGAATGTAACAGGACTTGGAAGGAATAAGACAAGGAGATGTGGGGAAGAGTTATAGGGACAGACTCAGAATAGGCACAGGTAAGAGGATGTTTGGGTCTGTGTGAATACTCCAAAGTGCCCCCACCAAAAAGGGTGCTCCCAATAATAAGGTGGATGAGATGACTCATTCTATAGATACCAGTCTACCTCTTTCCCTAGCTATTCCTGTGCTTACCCAATGGGCTCATGAACAAAGTAGCCATGGTGTCAGGGATGAAGGCTCTGTATGGATTCAACATGGACTTCTGATCTGTTTAGCATCCAACCTGTCAGCAGCAGAGACCAATCTTGATCCCCCAATATGGAACACTCCCTGGGAGGACCAGCCAGTTTCATTATACTAGACCCTTTCCATCATGAAGGGGACAGCAGTTTGTTCTCACTAGATAAAATGGATGCTTATTCTATGGAGTTGCCTTTTCCTGTTTGTGCCAGTTAATTTTATGTGTCAACTTGACTGGGCCAAGTGATGCTCAGACAGCTGATAAAACATTATTTCTGGGTGTGTCTGTGAGGGTGTCTGGTAGAGATAAGATCACCCTCACCAGTGCAGATGGGCATCATCCAATCCTTTGAGGGCCTGAATATAACCAAAAGTCAGAGAAAGAGAAATTTACTCTCTTTGCTTGAGCTGAGACATCTATCTTCTCCTGCCCCCCTTTTTTTGTCCATGCCGCACAGCATGCAGGATCTTAGTTCCCCAACCAGGAATCAAACCCGCACCCCATGCAGTGGAAGCACGGGAGTCTTAACCACTGGACCGCCAGGGAAGTCCCATTCTCCTGTCTTTTATAGCTGTTGGTTTTTCCCCAATTCAGGACCCAGTGAAGATTGCACATTATATTTAGTTGTCACGACTGGTTCGTCTCCTTCATTCTAGGACACCTCATCCCTTTTTTTAAACTTTCATGACACTGATATTTTTGCAAAGTCCAGGCCAGTGTTTTTGGTTTGCTTATTTGTTGTTTTTGCAGAATGTCCCTCAATTTGGATTTGGATTAGATGCAGGTTTAACGTTTTAGGCAAGAATACTACATAGGTAATGTGTCCTTCTCAGTGTATCACATCAGGCAGCCCATGATGCCAATTTGTCCCATTAAGTTCAGTCACTCATTTAGGGACCTTTCTCCATCATAAAGGTACCATTTGTGGTTAATAACTAATCTGCAGGATGATAATACTTTTAGACAGTATTTCATCCAATCCTTTTAGCATCCATTAATGATTCTTTTCAGAATTAATTATTATTGTGGTGTTTGCAAAATGGTGATTTTGTATTTCTATTATTCCTTCTATATATATTAGTTGCCATTCTTCTGTAAAGTAGTACTTTCCCTTCCCCATTCCCACTTCTTTCTTTTTCTCCCTCCCTCCCTCTCCTCCCCTCTCTTCCCTCCCTCCCTCCCTTCCTCCCTTCCTTCCTTCCTTTGTTTTGACAGTACTAACTCATGGAATTTTTTTCAAGTCAATATGCTAAAATCCACTCTGGTAATTGATCATATATATATATTTTTTTAAATAAATCTGTTGGTTTTTTTTTTTTAAAGTTATACAATTTTTATTTATTTATTTATTTATTTATGGCTGTGTTGGGTCTTCATTTCTGTGCGAGGGCTTTCTCTAGTTGCAGCAAGTGGGGGCCACTCTTCATCACGGTGCGCGGGCCTCTCATTATCGCGGCCTCTCTTGTTGCGGAGCACAGGCTCCAGACGCGCAGGCTCAGTAATTGTGGCTCACGGGCCTAGTTGCTCCGCGGCATGTGGGATCTTCCCAGACCAGGGCTCGAACCCGTGTCCCCTGCATTGGCAGGCAGATTCTCAACCACTGCGCCACCAGGGAAGCCCCGGTAATTGATCATATTGATGCTCAGATGGTCCCTTTGTGACCAGTGGAATTCTTTAAGCTGACTCCTATATTTTTTTATATGTCCCCATCAATTTATTGAGCTTTTCTTACTTTCTGTCACATTAAGATGTTCCAGGCTCACCCTTAAATATTTGCTGCCCTAGCGCTGTGGAATCAGTTATTTCTTCAAGGCCCTATTTTCTTTTTAAAAAATATTTATTTATTTATTTATTTATTTAGGCTGTACCAGGTCTTAGTTGCAGCCTGCGGGATCTTTTAGTTGCAGCGTGCAGACTTAGTTGCAGCATGCGGACTCTTAGTGGCGGCATGCAGGATCTAGTTCTCCGACCAGGGATCGAACCCGGGCTCCCTGTGTTGAAGTCCCGGGGTCCTATTTTCTTTGTTGTTGTTTTTTTGTTTGTTTTAATGGGGAATGGTTTTGAGGAACCAAAATGTAGGTATCAGTGTGCTTTTTGCTACAGGAGTGTCATTGCTTCTTGGCCCTCTCAGTGGATAAAGCTAAGAAATAGGTCTTTAAAATGTCTTTTAAAACACTACATATCAGGGTTTTATTTATTTTGTTGAGTGTGATGGGAAAAATGTTAACAGTGCAGACTAAACTTAAAAATGTATCATGTCTGTAGCCCTTACATTGTGACTAGTCCCCTAAATTGAGGAAAATTTCCTCCAGTATTTGAAACCTATTATTTGATTCAGCAAAGAAGTTGCTTACATCATTGACTAACAAGTGACATTCCCACATACATCTTTATTGTTTAACTTTCCTCTTACTCCTAACATAAATGAAAATATCAACGAACACTTATGCCAGAATTATACTTGCTCATCAATTGCCACCCTAGGTTGGCTTTGGATACAAGATTTTGGCAAAAATCAACTAAAGCATTCTTTGAGAGTTAATTGCGTACAGAGTTTATAATAAAGAGCATTACACATTTTATTATCATTTGTAAATTGTGTGCTGCACATCCTTTCTATCAATAAAATTTATAATAAACTTACGCACATTTATATCTACACACAGACTTTTGGGGGGAGAGCTGGTGGTTAAACTTTTACTAGCACACCACTGATCAGAGGTGACAAATGGCTAGTCCCAGACACCATGGGGACCACTGACATAGTTTGACCCACACAGTGGTATTTAAAGCAACAAACAAAAAACAGAATAATGTGCCAACATTTACAAATCACCTGGAGTTCCTAATTCCCTTGAAGGATCAGATCTGGCCCTGCTGTGTTCTCCCATGGCAGTGACACTCAGCCAGCTTGCACTGCTGTGGACCCTTCAGTTGGATGTGCGTGCTCAGCTTGCCACAATCCCCACCACTCCCTGTTGTCCTCCCAACCTTGTGATTGAGCACCAAATGCCATGTTTCCCCATGTATATGCTTATTTGTCCTCTGTCAGCACAACCTGAACTGCATTTCAGTCTAGAAACCTGGCAACCTCAGGCTTGATTTATAAGTTAATTAGCTTTCCTCCTCTATTGATTTAAGTCCCATTGACCCACAATTATTTCTTATAAGAATCACTTAAAACACATGTGAAATGGCTCTGAAACTATTAAAAGCCACCAAATGGAAGATATGCACATTAAGATGCTCATAATGTCTAACATCAGTTAATGTTATACTATATTAATAAAAATCTATTAAAATTCAATTTGTTACATTTTCAGTAACTAATGACAGTAAATATATTTATTATTAATCTTTTCACTTGTATCCTTCTTGCCATTCTTTCTCGCTCTTTTTTTCTTCTTTGTCTTTTTCCATCACTTTAATCTTACTTCTCAAATACAATGTCAGTAATTAGGTCATTACATTTTTCTATTAGAATTCATATTTTGGTCTTAGTTTTGGCCTAATTTAAACACTGACATTATAGATGCATGCTAATTAGCCCGAATGGCCAAATCCCCCACCAATTAAGCTAATGTAGACATTTCAGGTTATTTCAGTTACCCTGTGTTAAGGTTAAGAGAAAAATGTGATGAATGTGATATAAAGTCGTCAATTCCAAGACAGCCTGTCATTTCATAATAAAACTATTTCTTATTATGATATCATAAATTCAGTAATGTTTCAAATTTTTTGCACTCTGAATTTAGACATTTATACCATAATTGCCATAGATTCTTTATATTCCACTTTAATGGTTAGTTGGGTCTCTGGGAGAGAAGATTTTCTTCGTACAATGATGAGTCAGTTTAATTAATTAACTAATTAATTTTAAAATGTATTTATTTATTTTTTTTTTGGCTGTGCCACATGGCTTGCAGGATCCTACTTCCCCAACCAGGGACTGAACCCGGGCCCTCAGGTGTGAGACCGCGGCATCCTAACCTGGACCACCAGGGAATCCCCAAGCCAATTTAATTAAAAAAGAAATATGTTGTGTTAGTTCCTTGTATCAATGCACATAAAACCATTTTGTGTTAACCCCATCATACAAAGTGTCTTGACTTTCCAGTCTTAAACTTCCAAATGGACTGAGTGCTAAAAGTTCTTTCGTTAATTATCTATTAGTAATCTGGGCATATTTACCCATGGGAGTAATGTTATAAGGGACTATTACATTCCCAGGCTAGTCCCTCATGTAGTCAAACATAGTTCTACTGGTATTAATCTAAGTTCTGATTTCTGCAGCAGGAGAAGGAGGAGGAGGGGGATGAAGACAATGAGAGGAAAAATGGGGAAGTGGTACAGCGGGGCCGAAGACAGGAGGCAAGACAAGAGAAGGACATGAAGGGCTAGAAGAGGAAAACTTTCCCTGGGTTTAGGCCTTGCTCTAAGGAAAGAACCCAATGCACTTGGTTTTTGTGACTTCCAATTTTTATTTCTGTATCCCTTCCTCAGGACCCTAGTGCCCTCATTTGGTCCTAAGGTCCCACCCTATCCTCCAAGCTTCAAACCTCCTTCACTAAGCACACTCACAAGACTCCCCTTTCTCAATGTGAATATTCTTAACAAGATATTTGGAAAATACCAGTCTAAGAGAACCTAATCATTTTGTGGTGCTCACAGTCTCAAAATGCTGAAGTCTATCATTCTCTGCTTAGGGGAATTCCAACCTATCTAACAAAATGAAGCAAAAAAAAAAAAAAAATTAAGGCAATGTTTTGAAGGAAGACGCCTTTCTTGGGGGTCATCCCCTCTGCTGAGCTCCACTAAGTAGTCCCTGGGGTGCACTGGTCTCTCCATTTCTGATCTGACATTTTTCCACCTGCCCCCAGTAGCAAGGACCTAGCCTCTAGCTGGCCCTCAAGGCACGTTTCTGGACTGAATCAAGTAGGTTTTTTGGCTCTTTTTATTTTGTTTTCCCATGGATGTGCATGGGCAGAGCAGAGAGGGCCGGCAGAATGGGGGCTGGGGGTGAAGTGAAGTTGAGGATAGGAAAACCCATGACCTTGTTCACAGATTCCTTGTTGAAATGATCCATAATGTGCCAAAGGTCCCAAAGGTTGGACACAGCTACAATGTTAGTAAATGAATGTGACAACATAGCTTTTGTTGCTTAGAATTGGGAAGGTTTTAAAGTAGGAAAAGGAGGGGAAGTTGCTGGCCATGACGGCAGAGTTTGCAATACTATATGATTTTAAGGATGACTCCCTGTTGAAAAGTGCCATATCTAAGAAGGAGATATACATACAGGTTTGCCAGCCTTGGTGTAACCACATGGGCTTCTCTCTGGATTCTCTCTCCCCACCATCGTGGATGAGTAAACTCTGCTCTGGGGAGGGATGCTTGGCCTCGGTGCTAATGCGAAGCCTCTTCAGACCACAAATAGCCAGGTACTCAGTGGGGAGAATGTTGGTACTGCACAGAGAAAGCTTCAGGTCCCGGACCAGCGTGAAGTTCAACAGGAGTCCCAGTGCAGACGTGTCTGTGAACCAGATGGTCAGATGGTCATTGTAGCTGCTTTGCTCGACTGCAAGAGGCAGGACGGTTTTACAGCTGCACATCAGGTTGGCCAAACTGTAATCACAGTCGCGGATGTCCGCAGAGCAGCTGCACTTCCGAGTGGTGTTCTCCTTCGTGAAAATCAGCGTGCTGTTCTGCTGAGCTCTCGCGGAGCAGTCAAGTGCAAAGACGCCCAGTGCACCGATCACAAGGAGGCTGCACACAGAGGGTGGTGCCATTCTTGTCTCAGGGTGGGCCAGCGAGTTTCCCCTTCATGAGCCGATTCATTGGAACTCACCTGAAAGAAAATGTGCAGCTATGTTATCACAGCCTCTCATTAGAAATGTGCAGCTTCCGGAAAAGGAGCCCCCTAAATAACCCGTCTCAAACTTTCTCTCTTGCAGTTCTAGCAAAGGCAGGCAATGCTAGGAGCCCAAGTGCAGGCCATGCTCTTTTCTCAGAACCTCCTGGGAGGCCTCAGCCAATCCCATGAACTCTGCTCACCTGAGCTGTAAAACTCCCCGTGATGTCTGTTGGTAGTGAGACTAACATGCCAACAAGTAAGCAAGAGCAGATGCCGGACAGGAGACCTACCGCAGCCTGTCTGTGGGCAGGGATTTGGAGTGATTTGAGTGTGCACATCCTCCAAACTTCCCGTTGCCCGTACTGAATACCTGTCTACTCTCTAAACAGGCACATATCCGTCCCCCCGCCCCCAGTATCTGACTTCCTGGAATTCAGGAGACAAACAGTTCCTTGTCGGAATCAGCTACCCACGTGCTACCTGTTAGCACAGCATGAATACCGGTGAAACATTTAGTTAATGGTACACTTCAATTTCAAACTAGACAAACATGCTCCCCTCAATCGTATTAATCTGTTTGTAGGACCATTCATACTTTTCCTGGTCTCCTAGTCCAGTATTAGAATCTACTTTACCTGTGTTACTCGACAATGAAAAGACTAATCACACACCAGTTAATCACAATGATCCTGATTTACCTACTCCTTTCCCAGAACAAATTTTATAAATTGACTTTATTAAATAACTTACTATAGGGCTCCAAAAGGAAGCAATATATAAGCACTGTTAAATGACCTAAATAAGGTAGGAATGCATGTTTAATTTAAAGAGCAACCCTGATGTCCAATTTGGGGGAAAATGCCCTACAGTGCCTGGCATGTAATAGACGTGTGGTCTTCTTTTATGGTGTGATTGGAATAAGACTCACATTATGAAATAAGGCACCAGGTTTCAGTTTTGCAAAACTAAGGAAATTTCTCCTGAGTTAGCTGATGACTGAACAGACAGACCAAACAATACAGTTCAGTGCATCTATACATATGGTGGTAGGCATGGCAAGATACTGGGGATAAGACCTCTGAATAGGAGAGTCCAGAGCTAGTGATGGCCCCCTGCAGGAAGCGTGGTAAGGAAGGATTGATGGAAGGTCACTCCAGGGAGTTAAACATGTGTCCAAAGAGGATGGTGACAGCAGGAAAGAAGCTAGGCAGACCTGCATCCCTCAGGGAGCAAGATGAGGCTACAAGATGGCAGAGTAAATCAATGTGAAATCTAAGGTGGGGGACAGAGCTAAAAACGCTGTGGTCAGGTACACAGGCAGGCAGCACAAGTCCATTAGCAGGTTGGTGGACTGAGTGCTGGGAGATTAAAAATCAGCTCAGCCAAGTAAACTTGAATGGAAGGTAAGACGTTGGTTCACAGCAATCATAATACATTCATTCATTCAACAAATGCCCATTGGGAGTTTACTAGGTGGCAGGCACTTTGCTAGCCCAGGGGATACAGCCCAGAATAAGACAATGAGCTTATGTTCTAAGGGACTTGATTCTGCTTCCAGAGCCCAAGGTGGGTCAGGCCTGAGTGTGAGGACCAGAGGCTATGGAAGTAGGGAAGGGGAAGGAGGCAAAGGCAGGAGTCAGGTAAGGCCAAGCAGAAGAAACAAAAATGAACAAGACCTGGACCCTGCCCCAAGGGCTCATGTGCAAAAGAGGAAGACAAGGAAGGCTGAACCGAGAAAGCTCTCCTGAATGTACACACAAATATAGGATCATAGAAAAGAGGTAGGCTAAAATCCATTCGGGAGACTGGATAGTGTTTGTGTTTATTTTGAAGTTGGCACAGGGCTTTCTTCTTCTTTTTTTTTTTTAAGTATAAGTAGTGTTTTTTTTTTAATTAATTAATTTATTTGTTTGTTTGTTTATTTATTTATTTATTTATTTTTGGCTGTGTTGGGTCTTCGTTTCAGTGCGAGGGCTTCCTCTAGTTGCAGCGTGCGGGGGCCACTCTTCATCGCGGTGCGCGGGCCTCTCACTATCGCGGCCTCTCCTGTTGCGGAGCACAGGCTCCAGACGCGCAGGCTCAGTAGTTGTGGCTCACGGGCCGAGTTGCTCCGCGGCATGTGGGATCTTCCCAGGCCAGGGCTCGAACCCGTGTCCCCTGCATTGGCAGGCGGATTCTCAACCACTGCGCCACCAGGGAAGCCCATAAGTAGTGTTTTTATTCTTTCTAAAAATGGATTTTTCAAATGGTTTTTTAAATTAATTTTTATTGGAGTATAGTTGATTTACAATGTTGTGTTAGTTTCAGGTGTACAGCAAAGTGAATCAGTTATACATATACATATATCCACTCTTTTTTAGATTCTATTCTCATATAGGTCATTACAGAGTATTGAGTAGAGTTCCCTGCGCTATGCAGTAGGTTCTTATTAGTTATTTATTTTACATACAGTAGTGTGTATATGTCAATCCGAATCTCCCAATTTATCCCTCCTCCACCTTACCCCTTGGTAACTGTAAGTTTGTTTTCCACACCCGTAACTCTATTTCTGTTTTGTAAATAGGTTCATTTGTACCATTGTTTTAGATTCCACATATAAGCGATATCACATGATATTTGTCTTTCTGTGTCTGACTTACTTCACTCAGTATGACAATCTCTAGGTCCATGGCACAGGGTTTTCTTAAAGGATTTATTCATTAGTTCATTTTGTAGTAAAAGAAAGGGCTTTGAGAAACATGTAGATCCAGAATTCTCCCTGAACGAGAGGCTTGTTTTAAATTGTGTTAGAATGTGGTGGCAAGTACCCCACTTAGTAAGGAACAGTGCATAGTTTATTAAATACAGATAATTTTAGATGATCACCTGTCCCAGATTCCACAGGAGGTTTCTAGGACTTCATGTCCCAGTAACCCCGTCATCCTAGAACTAGGAATGCTGTCATCAGTATCAATGGCCTGCTCTGACCCCAGCCTTAGAGGGAAAGGGAGGGATGGGCATCTATACATCAGCTGGAACCTGGTGACAAAAGTGTCTACCTCATTCTTTTAGGTGCTGTTACCATTCAGAGGTGTGCATGGAGGAAGACAAGGGGTAAGAAGGGAAAAAGATATGGATTTCCTGGAGCTCTCCAGTGGAGCTGGAGATCCCCAAAGGGATTTGTGAGCAACTTCCTAGCAGTCAAGGCCCTGGCTGGGCCTCAGCAGCGGGGGCGCTGCCTTCTGGACATCAGGGAACTTGAAGGCCAGAACAAGGAGGCCACATGCCTGAAGCCTCATGAAGGGTTACAGAGGGGGACAAGTATCCCTGGTAACCAATTGATGGGGTTTCCACAGAGATGCTAGTTGGACATTTTTCTCCTTCAGTTTTTTTTTTTAATTTTTTATTGGAGTATAGTTGATTTACAATGTCATGTTAGTTTCAGGTATATAGCAAACTGAATCAGCTATACATATACATATATCCACTCTTTTTTTAGATTCTTTTCCCATATCGACCATTACAGAGTATTGAGTAGAGTTCCCTGTGCTATACAGTAGGTTCTTATTAGTTATCTATTTTACATATAGTAGTGTGTATATGTCAATCCCAAACTCCCAATTTATTTCCCTCCCCCCCCTTATCCCCTGGTAACCGTAAGTTTGTTTTCTATATCTGTGACTCTACTTCTGTTTTGTAAATAAGTTCATTTGTACCCTTTTTTTTAGATTCCACATATAAGCGATATCATATGATATTTGTCTTTGTCTGACTTATTCACTCAGTATGACAATCTCTAGGTCCATCCATGTTCCTGCAAATGGCATTATTTTGTTCTTTTTTATGGCTGAGTAATATTCCATTGTTTATATGTACCACATCTTCTTTATCCATTTCTCTGTTGATGGACATTTAGGTTGCTCTCATGTCTTGGCTATTGAGAATAGTGCTGCAATGAACACTGGGGTGCATGTATCTTTTCGAATTATGGTTTTCTCCAGATATATGCCTAGGAGTGGGATTGCTGGATCATACAGTAGCTCTATTTTTAGTTTTTTAAGGATCTCCTTCAGCTTTACCATGGATTTCTTTCTTTAGGTTTGTTGAATGTGGATTATGAACACCCTACTTTCAGTATGTATCTATTCATCTGTGGGCAAATTCCAGCCTGGCATAAGCAGAATGGGCACAGATACATCACATTGTCCCTGCCCCTTGACCTGCTTCTGCCCACAGTAGGGGGGGCACTGTTGGGAAAGACACTTTTTTCTCTGGGGGTTGCTCAGCTTGTAGAAGGGAAATACAAATCTATTGGTAACTGCCTTGTGTCCAGAATGGGTGAGCTTGAGAATGAAGCCAACACAGAGGAAAACAGAGACAAGAAGTAGAGAGACATTCCTAACAATCTTTTTTTCAGCACCCAGATCAAGCCACGCCTGACATTCTGCCCTGATTTTTTAAAAATATATGAGCCAAGTTTTTTCCCCTACTCAAGCCAATCTGAACTGGGATATCTATAAGAAGCAATTAAAAGTGTCTTGGTACACTGACATTTGGTAAACTATGCTTTTTTCAGTCACTTGGTAAACATTTGTTGAGCGCTTGCTTTGTGCTAGGCACTGTGCTAGAAAATAAAGCTAGTAGGAGCTTCGTCAAGGGGTTATGCCCCAGTCAAAGACACACTGGAACCAATGATCACAGAGTAATGTGATAATAATTATAATAATAACAATTTGTATGGGATATTAAGTCTGCACCTAGGACTGCCTGGGAGTGGCTAAGTTCAAAATATCTGATTAGAGAAATATTTCTTGAGTGGGAAACCTAAAAGTAAAATTACCTATGTAATTAGCATAGAGTGACCAGAATTTTTAAAATCAAAAGTAGGATAGAGAGATTGACAGGATATGAGGTTGGCAGGGGTGGCAGTGGGAAGGGGCAGTCGAGGGGTCCTGTGGGGCTGGAATCCTCTGACTTCGTCTGACAGATCATTTTCTCAGCATCCCAGCTTTTTGTGGGCTCCATCATTGAGATTTGCAGACTGTGTCCTAATATAAGCCCCCTCCACACCCCTAGGGTTGGGGCATAGGGAGGGCCAGAGGCATAGGGAGGGGCAGGGGGTGTGGGTTTTATTTGTGGTCATTCTGCTTATGCCATGCTGGAGTCTGCCCACTAATGGACAAATGCACAGTGAAACTAGGGTAAAGGTTCATTCCTCCCTTACATGCAGTCTAATGCCATTAAAGGGGGGTGGAGGTAGGGAGGGTGTGCTCCACTCCACACAGTCATTCAGCGACTCAGGCTTTATTTATTTATTTATTTATTTAGTCCAGCTTCTAGGGCCCTCAGGTCCTCCACAGTATTTTTTTTCATTTTTTTTTGGCCGCACTGCGCGGCATGCGGGATCTTAGTTTCCTGACCAGGGATTGAACCCACGCACCCTGCAGGGGAAGCGGGGAGTCTTAACCACTGGACCGGCAGGGGAGTCCCCTCCACAGTATTTTCTGCCCACATTTCATGGGTCAGAACTCAGCCACATGGCGCCACGTGACTGCAAGCAGCTTGGAAATGAAGCCCAGCACTTTGCCAGGAGAGGAGAGGAGAATGTGGGTATTGGTGGGCACTAGAAGTTTCTGACATACCTAGGTTGTGAGATACAATGAACAGCTTTATGCAACCATGACAAAAGAAGCTCAGGTGGTATCAATCCACCTAAACTTTTCAGGCAAGATGCTGAA
Organism: Eubalaena glacialis; assembly: GCF_028564815.1. Lineage (NCBI taxonomy): Eukaryota > Metazoa > Chordata > Mammalia > Artiodactyla > Balaenidae > Eubalaena > Eubalaena glacialis. The sequence continues at coordinate 12,325,924 of NC_083721.1, read as the reverse complement.
AACAATGTATGGCCGTTAAATCTTTGATCATTGAATCACTGAACATGTTTAGAAACCGGAGCTCCTATTCAGACTCATTTGAAATATTATTTTTATATCTCAGTTGGAGAAATCCTGAGAGCAATTAATATTAGCAGCTAGCTGCATGAAAGCAAAGACTCCTGAATTGAGCAGATACAGACATCAGTTACTTCAAAACAAATTCCACACAGATTCCTTCTCAATCTAGGATTACACCCAAAATGTAGATAATGTTTATACTTGGCTCCAAAAGGAATGTTTCAAACTGGACTAGTTTTGTTTATAAGAAGGTATTACTAGTAAGGAGATATTGTGTCAGCGGGAGGATAGCCTTTGGACCATTTGCCTGAAACAGATTTGAAATGTCATGAAGAATGATGCTTTGAATTCTATAGTCTTAACACAAAAGACAAGACATACGATTGTGGGAAAATAGCGTGACACTCTCCAAATCCTTACAGCAATCAAAACTTGAGTGATTTCAAATTTTAATTCACATGTAAGTTTAATTTGAAATTAGAAGCGATTTTTTTTTAAAGTGCAAAGACAATTAAGGGAAAGACTCAATTGAAGAAACTGGAGAAGTAAGAGAAGCAGACACTGATGAGATGCTCCAGCAAGAAGCAGACAGTCTGAAATATAAATCTGAACGCAGCACGGGGAAGAAAGGGAGAAGAAATCCAGCATCTGGGCATCCCAAGAAACCCACTTTGAAGCAGGACTTGCGGAGCTAAGTGAGGATGTCTCTCCCAAATGTAATACCCAGAGTGTGTCCCTGCAAAAATCCTTGAAGATTTGGAGGTGGTGAAAATGAGTGGAATTCCTGAAAAGGAGACAATTTGGAATCTTAGGTGTATCCCACAAAGTGAGACGTGTACGCATACTCTTGGAGTGTATTTTATCAAAAGGGCGCACACTGGAGGATTACTGGACTGAATGTCAATATTATGACATAGTATGAGTGTGTTTCGTGTTTGGTAATTGCAATCGTTGTTGCTTTTGTTGTGGTCATCCATTTACAATGCTTGGTGTCAGTCTATTTATCTCTTGTAAAAATAAAATACAGTGTGTGTGTGTGAAAAAAAAATGTAAACAATGCTTGATAGGATAATGAGATTAGAGATGGTCTTTTAAATTTTTCATTGTTATGCTAATACAATACCTTTATAAAACCTAAAAATCTTGAAACAACACATTTTAAAAAAATTGTGGTAAAATACACAAAACAGAAAATTTATCATTTCAACCATTTTAAAGTGGACAGTTCAGTGATATTATGTCAACAAATTTTTAAAACTTTCAGATGGCACCTGAATAAAATATGTGTTGTCCATTGGTGATTTTAATATATCTGGTATATAACTAAAGTCACCACAAAACTTTTTCTGGGAAATTGGCAGATCATAAACATAAAAAAATTATTTTGCTTTATATTAAACCTTATTGTTTTACTGTTTCAAAATACAAATTTACTCACAAGAAAGAGTCAGTTTCATATTAGATTTGGTTTAACAAATGCTGCTCCTGCTATTCATTCTTATCACCAAAAAATAAAAAGACTTAACGATAATATGTTCCAGAAAATTAAAAGTTAAGGTCTCTTAGAAACAATACAAACGTTAACAGTAGAAGTGAAGTATACCAAATTTATATATTCAGGAGAACGTGAAACTTATACCATTGATTGTTAGAGGGTTTTAAAAGCTTTTTATTACATTTGGTAACAAAATTCTAGGCTTAGTTGTAAAATCCTGGGTTAACTATCATTTGGAAATTTAAATATACATTACAGTAAACATTTAGAAAATGTTTTTCTAAAATGTTCCATCTAGGTCAATAAACTTGTCTGTAGAAGTCTTTTATAAGGATAAAAAAAAAAGGGGCGCACACTGCCTGCTGACATGGACAGCAGTTAAGATGGCCTCGCTCACTGCTGGAGTCTAATGGGTTGCTCAAGGAACATCGCATGTACTCTGGGAACAAACAACTGGGCAACTAACTATAAGGTGACGTGCATGGTGAGTGCTTATTAAAGCCACAGACCAAGTGTTGGGCAGGAGGAAATGGGAAAGACTCCCAGAGATGGTGCTGTGTGGACTGAGAAGAGAGGGGATGGGGTGAGGAAAGCTGAGGTGCTGCATATAGAGGAGTTGCTTGAGCAAAATCTCAGACTAGAGTACTTGGCGTGTCTTGGGGCCATGAGGCCGGGACTGTGCCAGCCAAGCTAAGGGGTTTGATCTCCAAATGCTTCTGATCTTCACCCCCACCAATATAACCCCTCCCCAGTAGATATAATTTTTAATTTATAAAGGTATTAGAAATACCATAATTATACTATCTACATTGTAAACAATACACGAAGAGTAGAATTTTAAATACTTGAGACGAAAAATAAAAATGGAAGTTTGAGTATTGTCAGCTCTACCCCACTGGCTCGTGTACTCCCTTTGATGTACACACCCCCTTTGGAGGCCCCTGCAAGAGTCAAAAGTGAGGCGCTGAAGGTTTGTAAGCAGGGGAGACCCGTGTAGATCTGTGCTTAAGGAAGTTCATGGAGGTGCCAGGTGGAGATTGAATTAGAGGGGCAGAGACCAGAAAACAGTGAGTTCTAAGTGAGAAAACGCTTTTCTTTTGTATTTTCTTTGAAGGTTTATCTCTCTCCATTTGCTGACTCCTTCTAACTCCAGGCTCTCCAGATAAATTTATTTCACTATCTGGAATCCTTGAGGGGGTAGAGGGCACAAGAGAGTGGGATTGAGGAGGTGGGAATGAGGTCGAGGCTCCTGCCCTGCTGTCCCCTTGCTGTGCCTTCCTCTTAGTTCCTTGGTCATCCCCTCATGCACTCTTTTCAGATGCCTGGTGCTGAAACCCCACTCATACAGGGGTCTAATATCACTTGGTTAAGCCTTAATACAGACTTAAGTAAACACATTCTTGCCCAAGGGGATTGCGCTTTAAGCCTTATCCCTACCTTGCCCCTTGTTAGAGGGATAGCGAGGGTTAAATAGAAATACAGGAGAAGTGTGGGGTGAAACTCCTTTCTAGGACCCAGAACTGTGTGGCCACCTGTTCTCAGGCCCAGTTCCCACTCGTTTGTGGCTGTGCAATCACCCTTCCCATGGAGGCCAGGGAGGAAATGTTGGCTACTCTGTGTCTGTGGGTGAGAAGCTCGCAGAGATGCTGGATGAAGGCTTTAGGTGGAGGACCTTGAGAATGATTTTTTGAAAAAAAGAGATTTTTAGCATTTTCCTTTTCCTTGGCTCTGCTCCACAAGTGCACTGCAGGAGACAGTTTAGAGAGAAGCACTACCTAAGATGGTATTGGAAAGAGGAATAATGTTCTTATTGCTTAATATTTCAAAGCTTATAATGTTGAAAGCTAATTTGGGTTTCTCCCCCATGTTTTCTTACTAGGATAAGTGTTGTCTTTTCTTTCTTCTTCACATTCCACAACGGCACACTCCCGTCCCTGGTACGAGCCACTGAATTTTCACACACCCTTCCAAGTGATTCTGAAGTCACCGCCTTGTAAAGTCTCTGTTGACAAAAATCACTTCCCCTTCATCGAAGTTCACATGGTTCATCGTGAGAGGCAGGAAACGGGGTTCGCTGTGATTCTGATGGGGTCAATTTCTCATTTGATTTATACAGTAAGACCTACACACTTTGCTATCATCTGATAGATTTCCTCATCTAGAAAAAGAGGAAATACAAGTTCGTGTCTCCATAAGTTGGAATTTAGGCCAAATTAGCTTCAAGCATGCAATTCGGGTCTTCAGGGGACACAATTTAAAGCATTTTTGTGATTGTTAAACTCACTGAATATTTTTGGGCCAAAGAGCTTTTCTGAGTCATTTTTCTCAATATGGCATGGGAATGATAATACCTACCACACAAGGTTATAATAAGAGTAAAGCAAGGTGCATGTCATAATATATAGTCTATTAGTGCTGTTCATAAGTACTATTACTACTACTCATAAGCAACTATAATACACAGAGTACTATAGTACTATTCATAAACTATGGTATTTTGTAATGTCAGAATTATAGTGATAATAGGAATATATATAATTTGGGATATTAGGACATCCCAAAAGCCACCTTCCCCAAAATCTAAAGTACTGGTTAATTTTTTTTTTTTTTTAAAGATATTCGCCATGTATTTCTTCTTTAGGTCTTTTTTTAAAATTTATTTTTATATTTATTCTTGGCTGTGTTGGGTCTTCGTTTCTGTGCGAGGGCTTTCTCCAGTTGCGGCGAGCGGGGGCCACTCTTCATCGTGGTGCGCGGGCCTCTCACTATCGCGGCCTCTCTTGTTGCGGAGCACAGGCTCCAGACGCGCAGGCTCAGTAGTTGTGACTCACGGGCCTAGTTGCTCCGCGGCATGTGGGATCTTCCCAGACCAGGGCTCGAACCCGTGTCCCCTGCATTGGCAGGCAGACTCTCAACCACTGTGCCACCAGGGAAGCCCTAGTATTGGTTAATTGAATGCACTGCTTGCATTGAAAATTGAAACAGAGAACAAGCTCAGCATAAAACAAAAAGATCTTTCTGTATCATTTTTTCTTGAACCTAATTTACAGATGTCTTCCTGTAAATTCTGGGGAATGCGAGGCCTTGAAATTATGAGTGAGCAAGTCTGGTAAATGGAAATAACTGTCCAATTCCCATTTCTACTAATTTAAATGTGTGTAAAATGTTTACAGAGACAGCAAGAGTATGGGAAATGATCAAAACACTTTCTTTCTGATCTTCTCCTGTGCTTGCTGGATATTGTGGTGGGCTGAATAACGGCCCCTAAAGGTGTCCATATCCTTATCCTTAGAACCTATGAATATTACCTTACAAAGCAAGGAGGATTTTACATACGTGATTAAGTTAAAGATCTTGAGATGGGGAAATTATCCTGGATTATCTGGGTAGGCCCAACGTAATCACGAAGGTCCTTCTAAGAGGTATGCAGGAAGAGAGAGAGAAGAAAAATTGACAACAGAAGCAGAGATTGGAGTGATGCGGCCATAAGCCAAGGAATGCCAGCAGCCTCTAGAAGCTGGAAGAGGCAAGAAATGGATTCTCCCTTGGAGTCTCCAGAAGGATTAGCCCTGCCAATACCTTGAATTTAGCCCAGTCAGACTGATTTTGGACTTCTGACCTCCAGAAATGTGAAAGAATAAATTTGTGTTGTTTTAAGCCACTAAGTTTGTGGGAATTTGTTAGAATGGTGATAGGAAAGGAATACAGAAATTATGGGGAAACAAAACCACCCAATCAAACCACTTTTGGATCAAACACACTAGCTCGTCTTTATTCACAGCCCTGCAGTATTCACTAGTTGTGTCATGTGTCTTATTACTCTCACTAGACTGGATCATAAGCTCTTAGGGTAACAATGTCCTAAACTCCTTTCCATTCTTCTGTAGTACCAAGCTCAGAGCTGTCATATAGTAGCCACCCTGTATTGGACCCAGCCCAGTCTGAACAGATGCATCTGGACACGTCTCACGAGTTCAGGGGATGACCGTATCCAGGTGGTTATTTGCATATGTGGAATTGTTGAGAAAAAAGAAGGAAGAGTAAAGATGATGTGTGAGGGTCTGGGGCAGGAATGAGTGGAGGGACGGGACAGCACTTGCCTCTTCTTAACCCAGACTAATTAAAGCCTTGGGCTGAGTCCAGTGGAGTTGTAGGCAGATACTGCATGGACGGCTCTCAAGAACTCGGAGGTGCAGGGCACAGTGGCCCCTGCCCAGGTGAGAAAGTGTGACACTGAGCAGGAGACAGAGTCATTCTCCCCACTTCTGCACTGAGGGCAAACCAGCTCTGGCACAGCGAGGGATGAGGGGCAGATAGCATCATTTGGCCTCTCCTGGAGGACAGACTGGGATGTCTCTAGACACTTCTCTCCGGGCAACAAGTTAACAGGGAGCCCCATGACAGCAGCATGTGGGGGGCAGTCAACATCCAATGGCGGCTGGGGACAGAGGCACATGAGAGGACCATTTGTGAATACAGGTGAGGCACTCCTGGGGACCCCAAGAAATGATTAGAGAAGACTCTATTGTGTAGACATGGGGGTGGGAAGGAGGCAAGGACTTGTATCAGGTAGATGGGAGCACAAACCAACCAGATACAAGTGATTAGTGTTAATTAAACCTTATTTGTGCCCACTGGTTGGTGAAGCCAGGATCTCTTCAAGTATCAATTGGATTACTGCTTTCAGATTAAACGTAGTTAATGATAGAAATGAACTAAAGTGCTCAAAAGCATCTAGACTAAGATAATTAAGAACTAACTGGGGACTTCCCTGGTGGTCCAGTGGTAAAGAATCCGCCTTCCAGTTCAGGGGACGCAGGTTTGATCCCTGGTCGGGGAACTAAGATCCCACATGCTGCAGGGCACCTAAGCCCTCACGCCACAACTACTGAGTTCATGTGCCACAACTAGAGAGAAACCTGAGCACCGCAACAAAGATCCCACGTGCCACAACTCAGACCTGATGCAGCCAAGAAAATAAATAAATAAAAATAAATAAATATTTTTAAAAAATAGCTTTATTTTTATATATATGTGTGTGTGTATATATATATATATATATATATATATATATATAAGTTATTTTTCAAAAGAACTAACTGAAAAGCAGATGTTTTATGTTTTGAAAGCATTCAACTTAATTGAATGTTGATTTCACCCACTAGTTTGTCTATTGGATGCTGGAACAATTGCTGCTGGTATGCTGTGTCAGTCAGATTTCTGATGCGACAGAGCCCTGGTCTTCACGTTGACCATGGTTTCCCCAGTCCTTAGCGCCTGACTCATAGAGGCACTCCGTAAATATTTATATTATCCAAATAAATCCCTATATTAGCTAAGTCAGAGAGGCATGTTATTGATCCTTTACTTCCTCTTTTACCTTTTACCTCCTGGAATTGTGGAGTGTATCATATCAAATTAGCAAGCAAAATCCATCTTCTTCTTTAGCAGGAATTTCAGCATGTGGCTCAGCCATGACAGAGGAAGTATAAGGAGATTTTGTGTACTGGTGAGAGGGTGGCAATTTAAGCTCAATATCTTATGCCTTGCCTGTGAGTCTCCTTGAAGGTCATCGAATGACATCTGGCAAAAGACCCATGAGGCATCCCCAACCTCTTGTGACTTTACCAGTGAGCATCGTCTAAGTTTGCAGTTGCCTTGGAGCTTTTCTGTGAATCTGATGGGGACAAAGGGTGAAACACACTCACCTAGGATAGGGACCATGAGCCCTGAGTCAGGACCCCAGATCACCGTCCTTCTACCTCACTCCACATGGCTTCCCCAGGCTTAAGGGAAGCATGAGCTGAGTTAGTATATATTGATCTCACAGATATTTGTGGGCATCAGAAGCCATTGCCTTAATTGCTCTCCATTGAGGGATTATAATAACCCCTGCTGCAAACTTCCCCACAATCTAACATTTAAGCATCCAGTCTTGTGAAACTAATTCAGGGAGAGCTTTGCTCAAATTACTGGGCCTGTATTATATGAGTGTGAGGTTGCCAAGGAAAATAAGTCAGAGTAATCCCTTTGCTAGGAGATGAGAAACAAAAAAATGCTGGCAGACCTTTAATATTTTAATTACCTGCTTCCAGAACAATAAAAAGGGATTCAGGTCCTCCACTTACAGTTGTACATTATTACAGCCCATAAAATACCTTAAACTATTTCCTTAAGATGTAAGCCTTAAGCTTTTTCCTTTCATCTGTATTCAACCATTAGATTTTAGACAAGTAAGAGTTAAATTTTTCCTTTAGTGGTTTTAGTTACAAATATTGGAACCAAAGGTAATTTGAACCTTGTTGCTTTCTTGGAAGATTTTTTAGGGTTTTACGTGCCTACAACTAAAGTTAATATGGGATCCTGGAACAGAAAAAGGACATTAGGTATCTAAGAAAATCTGAATAAAATATAGATATTAGTTAAAATAATAATAATGTATCAATATGGGTTCATTAATTGTGACACATGTATAATACAGTAATGTAAGATGTTAATAATAGGGGAGACTGGGTGCAGGGTATATGGGAACTCTCTGTGCTATCTTCACAATTTTTCTGTAAGTCTATAACTATTCTAACATAAGAATTTTATTTGAAAAGAAGGCCTCCTGACCTCATCGATGACTCATTGAAGGTTATTTTTGTGACAAGAGCAGAACTCTAGTGGATAATATGGGTAACACAATTTGGGCTAAACTGAATACCCATGAAATGGTGACTAGGCATGACTCCAGAGGAATCCTGTAAAGCTCCTGGACACAGAGAAGATCCTGGTTTCCTAATGACCTTGGAGCCCAGGCAGTTCAGAAATGCAAATGAGAAGTGATCATTTTATGGGAAATGGATCAAAACTGGAATGGAAAGGCATCAGGGAATATTGTTAGAACAAGTCCTGATGGATGTGTGTGTGTGTGTATTGTCTTCTTGTGTGTGTGTGTGTGTGTGATGCCTCCCTTGTGCTGCTTATGTTGCCCCCTGTGTCAGGAGTGTTTTCTATTTCTCATCTGCTAAGAAACCACCCTCATCTCTTAAACTGTCTTCACATCTTTCACGAATCTTTAGTAGGCTAGATTCATGGATGACAGTTCTTGCCTACCTCAGACCTCTTATAGGTCCACATCAGTTAACCATAAAAGAAATTAAAAACCAAGCTTTTGCAAGCAAATCTATAAGTATACAGAGAGCCCAGTGCCTGTTTTATGTTAGATTTTTTAAGCCCCTCTAAGCCGGCTGTTCTTAGGGTCATTCCACTGGCATGATTGTTATCAGATTCCCAGTGACTCCCACCCCCTAAAATGTTCCAAAATCAATGGTTAATGTCCTCATCTCATTTTGCTTGACTTCTCACCAGCATTCAGCATGGTTGCCAGCTCCCTCCTTCCTGAGCGAAGACCTTTCTGTTCTTCCTTGACACCACATGCTCCTGTTTTTCTTGCTACCTCAATGCCGACTTATTCTTAGTATCTGGCTGACATCTTCTCGTCTTCCCTGAGTGTTGCATGCCCCTGGCTTGGCGCCTGGCTCTCTTCTCTCTGTATATCCACTCCCTTGGCGATTGCATGCTGACCCCTGGATTTCAGTATTATCTATATGCTGATGACTAACCAGCTCCCAAACCCTTCCCTGAGCTTCATGCTCATGTATCTAGCATCTCACTTGAATAGCTCTACCTGAATAGCTAACAGACACCTCGGACTTAACTTGTCAAATATACAACTCTTGACTCCCAAGAGAGTTCAGACTACTAGATAGAGAACAGATGTTATTGTATTCACATTTTACTACACACACCTTTATTGCCCCTCAGCCCTGTGTTCCCAGGGCTAAACTAGCTACCTATAGAAAACGGTCATCGATAAGAAGCAATGTACTTTCAAATAAGAAATGTGGGAGTTCCATGTGTGTTGAAAAATGACTGAAATTAGGAACTACACGTATTTTTCAATGATTAATAATATTTAATAAGTGCTTCTTTTGTACCAGGTACTGTTTGAAGTATTTTACCTGTTTTATTTCATTTAATCCTTACAATAATCGTAAAGGTAGATATTATGGCCCCATTTTCTTATCAGAAAATGAAGACACAGAGAGGTTAAATAGCTTGGTCAAAGTCACAGAGCCAGAAGGAAACAACTGAGACTTGAACCCAGACAGCCAAATATACTCTAAGGAGTCATGGTGGAAATTACAGTTTCACTTCCCACCCCAGGGTCAAGTTCCTACTCACATGACGTTCCATGCCTCGGATTCTATTACTAGACTCCGTGGCCTCTAACCTCAAGTGTGTATAGAAACCTCACGCTAGATGAACAGGAAACAAAAGGAATGAAGTGAGTTCTATTATGCACAGGCATCAGAACACTTTTTTTTTTTTTTTTAAAAAGAAATGGCTTATAAATTAGATTTTAAAATAAGGACAACATTGGTTGAATGCTGCTGCTGTTAACATAGTCATGGAATGTGGGACAAAGACTCTCAGAGAGCAAGCCAGTGGGAAGTCTTAACTAAAATATGTAACTACTGCACCTTTCTACTCAACACAGGTTCTTGTGAGAGTTTATTAACCAATGGTTGCAAACCCTTCAAGCATTTCCTGTGAATGGCTTGCTATACGTTTAGCTAATTAGATCATTGGTGCTCCAACCCCCATCTCGGCAGGTCTGGCCCCCTTAATCACACACCCATGGAACTGTGTGGTTTGTCTCTTCTCTCCATTGACACAGAGACACGAGCCACTGGACCCTGAATTTTTTTTTCTTTTTCTTCTTTTTTTTTGGCTGCGTTGCGTGGCTTATGGGATCTTAGTTCCCTGACCAGGGATCGAACCCGGGCCCCTGGCAGTGAGAGTGCCAAGTCCTAACCACTGGACTGCCAGGGAATTCCATAGACCCTGAATTTTAAAAGTGGATCATATACTAGGTTCAAGTGATAAAAATATGGATGCGAAAAAGAAAATTGGGAGTGCTATGTCAACTGTTGAAAAGTATTCATTTCCATAGACACTGTATTGAATCTGTTATTTTCAGAAAATGCCCAATTTCTCTCAAAAAACATGATGAGAAATCTTTTTTTCCTTTCAAACATTATTTTTAAAAAATGCATTACATTGAATTGTTTGGTATAAAAATAAAAGTAAAAAACTTGCGAAATATCACCGTTTTCATTAAAAAACATTTCAAGCAAGCGAGGTCTGATATTTTTGGTAGTTTTTAAGGACAGGTTTTTATAAATATTATGCACAATTCTTTTGAAACATTTCCTTTCCTCAATATACACCAACACACTTATTGCTAAAAAACTGCCCCAAAACATATTTATTAAACAATGAATATATGCAGAACTGTGTAAGGATTACTGGTTTTGATTAAAACATCCCCATTACTGTTTTACTACAGTATTTATCGTGTTTGTTTCACTTTTGAAAACAAGGACCAATTTTTTAAAAAGTTAACCAATCCAAATGTTGATGCTCATCTAAATTTGGTTTCTTCTTGTCTTCCTATGTTTTCTAATGACTAGTGTGTAAATAAACCGTAAATATAATACCATTAGATAAAATCAGAGCAAAGAAACAATAAAAGCCAATGTTTTGAGAGTTCCTAGTTTTGCTGGTGATTACGGTAAGGAAAAGCGATATGACACAAATCTCTTTCATTTAATTGTTATTTAGCATTAAAGATCAACAGGAAAATATAGCCGGATTCTTTTGTTTGTTTTCTTTTTTTCTTTTATTTTAGCCAGATTTAAAAATAGAAACAGGAAGCTCAGATTCCACGGCGATATTTGTTATATAATATTAACCTAAGTGAGTTTATCTATTTAGGGACTGAGAAGACCATTTCATTCTTTGCTTAATGTACTGAAAACATTTCCTTTTAAAGGCAGAATCTCAGTAAAGAGCAATTCATACGCCTGGAAGCTTAAAGGAGTGTTTCACGGTGAAAGTGACTTATAAGTATGCGTTATATTCAGGAAATGCAAACACGACAAGAAGAAGGTGGCGCCGATGGTGATTCTTCAAACCATCACAGAACTTTCCTGCCATGCGGCAGAAATTGTAAAGCTATTAAAAACTGTTAAGCTAGACATGCTTTTCAAAAAAAGAACAGAGAAATTACTTACATCTCAAGCTCCACTGCAAGGCTGGCTCCGCCACTCCCAGACCTCTGCCTGATCCTTCACTCTGGCTTGACAGCTGGTATAATCTGCAAGGCAGGACGGACGGAATGCCTGTTCTTGCACTTGCTGTTCTTTTCCGTTTTCAGAGGGCCAGTGGCCCTGGTCATTTCCATGGCAACCAGAAGGAAGCTGCCCACCTACCGGTTTCATGAACCACACAGTGGGAGACAACCCACCTTGGTGACTGCTGGCTACTCTTTTCGGGGTTCCAAAGTGGAAAGTTTCCAGAAGAAATGAAGGAGACTGCTGCTCTATGCTGACCTGAAGGGCTAACAGTAATGCAAGAAATTCTACTTTAGCAGGAAATTGAATGAATTAAGTGTAGAGCATGGAGACTCCTTGATGCTTTCACTATCATGATTTGTTCCACTCATTTTGGCCCAATGAATTGTTACTTATGGCAAATGCCTGAACTAGTATAAAAATTGACCTATTGTGGTTGTTCCAGAGAGAAAGTGAACTCATTTCAACTCCAAGGATGTAGTCCTAGAGTTTATTACACTATGTGGAGTAAGTCAGACAGAGAAAGACAAAGATCATATGATATCACTTATCTGTGGAATCTAAAATATGATACAATTTTAGTATATGTGCTGCCAAAGCCAGCACTAAAATATGATACAAATGAACTTATTTACAAAACAGAAACAGACTCACGCACACAGAAAATAAACTTATGGTTACCAGGGATTTCCCTGGTGGTCCAGTGATTAAGACTCCACGCTTCCAATGCAGGGGGCGCGGGTTCGATCCTTGGTTGGGAAACTAAGATCCCGCAACCCCCACCCCCCCACAAATAGCATCATACAACTATGGTTACCAAAGGGGAAAGGGGAGGAGGAGGGATAAATTAGGAGTTTGTGATTAGCAGATACAAACTACTATATGTAAAACAGATGCAGAACAAGGTCCTACTGTATAACACAGGGAGCTGTACCCAATATCTTGTAATAACATATAATGGAAAAGAATATGAAAAAGAACATACGTGTGTGTGTGTGTGTGTGTGTGTGTGTGTGTAATTGAATCACTTTGCTCTACACCAGAAACTAATACAACATTGTAAATCAACTATACTTCAACAACAACAAAAAACAAAGATGTTGTCCTGTTCTCTCTTTTTTAGTTCCTTTCATAAAAATGTTAAAATCAAATAAATATGTAAAAAACATTCTGTTACATTAATTGATGAGGGCTCACTATGGAAGAAATCAGGTGGATGATGGTGATGGAGAAAAGTTTTTCTACTTAAAAACATTAGAAAACTAGAGCAATTGATTTATAATTACCCGGATACAGATTATCCAATACATTAAAGAAGAGAGCACCTCCCTAGGGAAATTTATTCATTTCTTTATTTTTCATCTAGTGAACACTTTCTACACTCTGCATTGTGCCAGAAGCTTTAAAGGACAATAGAGATAAATGTCATCATTCTTGTCTTCAAGGAAGTTATAATGTGAAAAGGGTGATTATATATGTTGAATGTGGGAAATGTATGAAGGGAGGTACAAAGAAAATATGTAGGAGATTCGGAAAATGCAGGACTACATTTTGGCAGGGAGACTGGAGAAGTCTCTGTGGAAAGGTGCTTGATCTGGGCCTGAAAGGATGGCTGGATATGAGTAGTCGGATATGGGAGAAAAAGGGCAATAATGCCTCATGGGATGATTCTTTGGCCAATGGAGGATGTGAGTTGATGGATGTTTCCTCCTTTCTCACCTCATACAGTCCTGACACATACATCATCAAGCTTCTCAGGTGGTCCATGGGATCAAGCAACACAGGCAATTAAGAAAATTGCTGGAGCAAAGGTTTCGAGATGGGAAAGCACCTACGAGTGTTCTTTGAAAGCCAGTGATTCATATTTAGAAGCAAGGGAATTAAGAATAGAATCCATTATTGTTGGTGTTTAGTTTCAGCAAAGCAAACATATTAATTTTACCACATGAGGATAATGGAACATGGACTTTAGTTCAAATCTCGATTCTGCTACCTTCTAGAACATTATTACCTTTTAATTTTTTATTTATTGCAGTTAGTTGATTTACAATATTGCATTAGTTTCAGGGGTATAACATAGTGATCCAGTTATTATTTTTTGCAGATTATATTCCACTGTAGGTTATGAAAGGATATTGAACATTATTATTTAAACTTTATAAGCCTCAGTTTCCTCATCTATAAAATGGGGATAACAATATGTCATTGAGAGGTTGAGGTGAGGATTAAATGAGATGATATGTGTGGCCGGGATGCCTAGGATGGAAGAAGGGAAGGATGACTGTCCATACACCAGCTTTCCCAACTTTCCAGAACAATTGTGGCTAATACAATGGCTTGGTGTACTCAACCTCTGCGCCAACGCTTTTCTCTCGCTTGCCTCTGCTACAGAGATTGGAAAACCAAAATAGTCAATTTGCAGAGTCCTCAACTGCCATGGCAGTTGGGGCTCCACACATGATTTAAGTTTTATTGATCCTTTATCCTTGAGTCGGAACTGAGTCACAAGGAGAGAGGACCATGAACGTTTGTTTGGGAACTGAGTTCAGTGGGGGGCAAGAGAAGGGTTATGAGCACCTCTGTTGCTGGCCTGCGTCTCGGCAGAACTGGCCTAGCCTGGGAGCTAGTGCTTTGGGGGGGTGTTTTCTGATTGACTTGCTTCCAGGTTGTGGCAGATGCCTTGGAGCCGATGACTGTGGCACTGGCTTCCTGTAGGAGAAGATGGCCTCTTAATTCAGCAACTGCCTGATTATGGAAGAGGCAGCAGCTCCCTTGATAACCCAATTCTACGGTGGCATTCTGAGTTCAACTAAAGTCTTTTCAGCCCTCCCCAATGATTTAAGAACTCTCTGTATATCTTAAGGAACTCCTTGTGTTTAAACAAGCTAAAGTGGACTCTGTTGTCTCTAATCGACATGATCCCTGAATGAAACACTAGTTCTGGCCAATACAAGGTACGTTTGCTGGTACTGCCTCTTCTGCTGCTTCTTCCTGCTTGAACACAGACACAGATTGGGGGAGTAATTCCTATCACTGAGGGCAGAGCAGGAACGTGAAGGAGCCTGGTACCCTGAGGACATTGCTGAATCCCTACAGCAGCTCTGTACCACCCAGTCTTCAAGATAGAGTTAATATTATCTGCTCACAGTTATTTTAATGACTAACTGGGATAAACTACATAGAGTATTTAGCCTAAACTGTGCACAGAGGAGGCATTCAATCATGGTAGCTATTATAATCATTACTCTTTGTCACCATCTCTCTTTATGACATGGATGCTTTCCAGGACCTCTTGCCGAGTCAGGGGTTGGAATGAAGGCACAGAGGGCGTAGGGGTGGGTTCCTCCCTGGAAACTTGAAGTCCAAAAAAAAAAAAAAAAAAAGACAGCTGCCGATGAAATATGGCTGGATCTCTGTGTGTGGCATGTTAAACATTTACCACAGGTTATATATCTCTCCATCTTTCTGAAACACTCACTTCCATTTGCTCTTTGTGTTAATGGGGTCACATGGTTTAAGTTGATTTAGCAAAGATAAGTGTTTGGAAGACTAAAGAAACCATTCCACTGCCTGTTCTGTTCAGCTGCAGAGTCAAGGGGGTGGTGGAAAAGTGTTTGTTCCCTGTGGGCTTGAATCCTACTTTTGTCCTTGACTAATTTTATTTCTTTCATTTTTTATCATCACAAGAGCAATGCAGGCTCCTGCTAGCACATTCAAATGATACCCAGTGCATTAAGTAAGAGTGAAAATCTACACCTACCTCTCCAACACGTCCTGGAGAAATAGTGCTCGTGTAAGTCTTCATTGAAGCAAATCTTGCTTTGTCTTTAAACTTCAGCAGCTGCTTTGATTGTTCATTAACATGCTGGCTCCTTAAACTCTTCTATGATGAGGTCATACCCCATCGCTTCCAACAGGCTTTCTTCTATGTTTTATCATCTAGGTCTCTACTACCACTGGCTTAGCCACCTCCAAATCATCACCAGTATCATCTAATACTGTTTATTCTGTCCTGGACAATTTCGGGAACCATGTCAGTTTCCTTCTTTCCTTCTCAACTCCTTCTTGGCGATGTCAACAACCATATTACTCAATTCACTGCAGGATGAAGTGACACTCATGTCTTCACCTGGTAGCACTGAGTGTGCTGTAGACTTTGTCATCATTGTACGGCTCTGTTCCACCTTCAAGATGCCACGACTTCCTTTTTTATTCTTTCTCCCATGCTCCTGCTCTGCTCCTATTGTCACAGAAACCTCTATACATTGGGGCCTTGGTTTTACTTTGTCTGTTGTACCTACTCTTGATTCTCTGATCAGCTGCTTCCATGCTGCCCTCCCCACCACTCTGATGACCTTCCCACCCAACCATTGCTAGACGCCCCATACCACTCCACCCGACCCACAGAGTCTGCTTTCTCAGTTCCTACTCTTAGGGTGAAGGCACTCATGGAGAAAATGCAAAGAATTAAAAGTTCATAATGCTTGGCATCAGATAGACCCCTACCACTATCCCATCATCCTTTCAGTCTGCTTTTACCAGTGGTTTTGACAACTCTTCCCTACTTATATCGAATACTCATTCCTAACACAGCATCCTCATTCCTGTAAGAGCGCCTGGTATCTTTTTGTCCTGAGAGGAGCCAGGACCTGGTCTGAGTTTTCTTATCATCCTGCTCACACCAACACACGTCTTCTTAAACCACAAACATCTTGGATCAGGCACCTCTCATGTACCACTTCAGATCCTTTCAGCCACACTTATCTTTTGTTCCAGCCACCCAACCAACTGCACATGGAAGCATTCTGCCAGCACCTCCTGCCTCCCATCCTAGGACTTATCTGTTTTCACTGTGGCTTGGGACCCTGCAGGTACCCCTCGGCATCCTCATAAGTACAACCCAGAAGTGCTGGAGAGCTAATGCTTCCTGGAGTGTTCTTTGACTAGTGAGGGATGCGAGCTGCTGGATAAATGCTTCCTCCCTTCTCATCCCAGACGGCAGTCCTGAGACGATGTCATATGGCTTCTCAAGAGGTCCATGGGATCAAGCAACTCAGTAACATATCTTGTGCAGCTTCTCACTGCTTCACTCTCTTATACTCCTTATTGAGATCACATGCAGATACAATAAAGGACATGCAGATACAATTTTTCTGATGTCTGCTCTCTGGGGAAATAGTCTGAGACACATCCTTTATTCTTCTTTCCAAAGTCTTCCTTCTCTGAGCTAAAAAACAGCCCTTCCCATTTCCTGAGAGAGCTTTCTTCTACAGTGATGGCCTCACCTCTTCCAGTAAGTATAATCTTAATAATTTTAAGAAATGTGTTCTGAGAGCCTCAAAAATCGCACTGTTCTGAGTATCTCTCATGTATGATTACCTCCAGAAAATGGAGAGAATATCCAAAACATCATGGTGATGTCTTCAGGCACTTCAGTGGCTTTGTAAAGTACAGTTGCTCCTTAAACAACATGGTTTGAACTGCGTGGGTCCACTTACATGCGGATTCTTTTTCATTAGTAAATACTATAGCACTACACGATCCATGGTTGGTTGAATCTATGGGCGGAACTGTGGAGGAGGAACTGTGGATGCCGAGGGTCCACTTAAATTATATTAGGATTTTCTACTTCGAGGAGGGTTGGTGCCCCTAAACCCCACATTGTTCAAGCGTCACCTGGACTAAAGTAATTTGTCATAGTACATCACTGTAATAGCAACATTATCCATGAGCTTGTCTGGATCTATGAAGAAGTAGAGTTCCTACCACTTCATGACAGTTACAGCATATTCAGAGATTAGTAGAGAATAACAAAGCCATGATATGATACAGATGTTGGGCAGCTGGCTAGGCTTGCTCTCCAAAAAAGTGACTCACTCCTGCACAGCACTTTCACAGCAGACATGATTCCAGTGTGTGCTTTGGCAACATTTAAAAATTACTACTTGCCTTGGATCGTGGGGTCATTGACAAACAGTAAGAACCATGAATATCAAAGTTACAAATGCCAGGGTCTATTGTACTTTCTATCTCTAAATCTGTATTGTCTGGACTTTGAACTTCGGATGTGCACAACCTCTTCTACAGGAAAAAATAAACCTTCACTTGACTTTACAGTGTCACTCAACTATGACTCTATTGTCAAATAGATCTACTGGACCTTCACTCGCCAGGCTGTCCTATGACTTTATTTTTGAATCTAGTGACTCTTTCTAAGCTTTACTAGAAAGTAAAGCTTACTACTTTACTTTCTAAGCCTCTCTGTTGTATTTGACTCTTAGCCAGCCTTTCCTTGGTCCTCCAGTATCATCCGTGGGTCTGTGATTTTTCTCTAGTGTTTACTTCATTGTTCGAATCTTCTCTTTCTCTTCTTTTGTCTCTTCTTTCTCCTTCCTTTGAGCACTACCCAAAGCCCATCCTTGACTCTGATCTTCTTTTACGTTTCTTCTTCATAAATTCCAGTTCCTTGTTTCAATTATACTATGGCCATTTGGAGAACAAGTAGTCAGCACAGACTATTAGAAATAGGAGGGCTGTCATCTTGATACTTGGTGATCCATCCTCATTTGAATGCCTCCAGAAATGAAGGGTTTACCTTCTCACACAGCAGCTTTTTTTTTTTCATTTTTGGAGAGCTCTACTATGTAAAATGGTTTAGTATGTTTGGCCGAATCTATCTCCTCATAATTTTGAGACATTGACTGTTTTTCTGTCCTCCAAAGTAACATTGAAAAAATTTCCCTCTTCTTTTTGATAGTCCTTAGCAATACTCTGTCGGCTTATATTAAGCTTCTCTTAGTCACTCAGACCCCGAATCTCAGAAACATTTTTGATTCTTCCTTTTCCTTTAGTTCATAGAGGAAACAAGTCACTAAGTACTCAAGACTTGTTCTGAAGTTTCTCCTGCAGAAATTGCATGTTTCAAGGTAGAAGACTTAAATATTGTAAAAATAATAACATCTCAAATTAACTTATAGAGCTAATGCAATAGTGATAAAATCCCATTGGATTTTTTTTTTCAAAGGAGTAAATACAAATTTTCTGAAGTTCAAATGACATAATAAACAAAGAATATTCCAAAAATGTAGGGTGATAAGGAGCGATTAGTAACATGCATTATTAAAACAAAGTTACAGTCTTTAAAATAATGTGGTATTGACTTGGACTGATCAATGGAACAGCATAAACAACTCAGAATTATCATTTATTAAATATAAAAATGTGATATATAAAAGAAGAGAATACATATCAAAGAGGAGATTAAAGATTACTCAGCAATGATTCTGGAATCACTGGTGAGGAATTTGGAGGAAAATCCAAACTTCAAATTTACTGAATGAAGTCCATATGCGACTAGTGAATTTAAAATATAAAATCATAGAAAAATAAGGAGAAAATTAATTGGATAGCGTGATTAAATCTCTGGAACACTGAGAAACTTTTTAGATACAAAGTAATTGATGGTGCAGCCACCTTGGAAAACAGTCTGAAAGTTCCTTGAAAGATTAAATGCAGAGTTACCATATGACCCAACAATTTCACTGTTAGGTATGTACCAAAGAAAAATGAAAATACACATTCACACAACAACTTGTACACAAAGGTTCATAGCAGCATTATTCATCATACCCCCAAAGTGAAGACAACCCACGTTGTCTTCATCCATCAACTGACAAATGGATAAATAAAATGTGGTGTATTTATACCATGGAGTATTATTTGGCAATAAAAGGAATGAAGTACTGACACATGCTGCAATATGGATAAACCTTAAAAACATTACCTAAGTGAAAGAAGCCAGTCTGAAAATATTACATATGGTATAATTCCATTTATATAAAATACCCAGAGTAGGCAAATCTATAGAGACATAAAGTAGATTGGTGGTTGCCTAGGGCTGGGGGCTTGGGGTTAAATAGGGATGAATGCTAATGCGCGTGGGTTTCTTTTTGGGGTGATGAAAAGTTTCTAAAATTGACTATGGTGATGGATGCACAGTTCTGTGAATATACTAAAACCATTGAATTTTTCACTTTAAACAAGGGTATTGTATAGCATATGAATTATATTTCAATAAAGCTGTTAAAAAAGTAATTGAAAAAGTAAGAAAATATCAACCTATTATAATACATTCCAAAAATATTAACCTTATCCTAAATCTTTTCTCAAATGAGATAGGAATATATGGTGTTCAAAAGGGCAGAGAGATTAAATGAGGTAAGAGCTGAAAATTTTTCATTGGATTTCTTTTTTCCCTCTTATTAACTGTGGTAAAAGTCATTAAAATGTTCTGTAACCAGATTTCACTGTAGCTTACTTCAATTCAGTCTTTGGTTTTCTCTATGAAGTCTCCACCTCATAACACATCCTCCCCAGAAATCATCCTTTACCAGGAGCACAAAGGAGAGCTCCCAAGATCAACCTCTTCATTTCTGAGGTGAACCTACTAGATGTTAATACTGTGTTGTAAGGAAAAATGATCCCAACTCAAACTAATTGGAAAAGAAATAACACTGCTGCAAAG
The DNA here is from genome assembly GCF_028564815.1 of Eubalaena glacialis. Taxonomy (NCBI): domain Eukaryota; kingdom Metazoa; phylum Chordata; class Mammalia; order Artiodactyla; family Balaenidae; genus Eubalaena; species Eubalaena glacialis. The sequence goes on along the minus strand of NC_083721.1, from coordinate 12,305,661 downwards.
GGCACTTTAAGAAGTGCTTTTTGCTTATGGAAAGAAACCAGCAAGTCCTCTAAGTATAATAAAGGAGAGTGTTTTACAGTTAAGCACGATTTGGAGCGAAGCATTCAGATGTTGCTGCTTTGCTGGTCCAGGCTGTTCATGCTCTGCTGGTCCTTCCCATGGGGCCCCTTCCTTAGGAATCACAAAGCTTCATCTGTGGCACAGAGACGCCACACTCCCAATACAGGGCAATCTTCCTCCTCATTCTCCTGGCAATCAGTTCAAAGTTCCTTAGCTTTCCAAAGCAGAAATCCTTTGCTTCTCCTATTTATCAGCTGTTTCAATACATTGACCTGTGGCATTAATCTCACTGCTTCATAATACCCATTGCCTAAGCCAAGATCTTTTCTCCCAGCCAGAACCTGTATTAGTATTTGAGTCTAACTGGCCTCCAAGGAGCTGCACTGCTGGTTTGTTCAAACTCTAACAACAAGAGAAGATGCTCATGATATATCTTGACCTTGTCTAGCAGCTACAGTAGGGTCATAGTCTTTTCCATCGTACTTGCATAAAAGTTTTCTTGAACCACTGAGCAAATTAAAAAAGACTTGAAACTTTCCTTTCAATGATTTGTCCACAAGAATTATTTTGTCAACATCCATTCTCTTAAAACCTGCTTGTAGTATTTTAAAATTCTGGATATATTCATGATTTGGCTTAGTTTGGAATTTCCCTTTCTTCAAGGCAGTATAACCAGGGAACAGCATATCCATTGATTGACAGTCAGCAGCCCCCATGCATAACTGTTCCATCTTTTTTGGGGCCGATTGCAGAGAATCATTCATTAAAACCAGTATCACCTCTTTTTACTGGAAGCGGACTTAAAGTTGGAATACGATAATGGAAGGACACCCTTTACGCTGTGAACATAGAGATATTTTAGAGATGCCACAGAAGTGGATGGCTGGTCATTTAGAAGGTGATCATGGTTCAGGATCTAGTCTAATTTTGAGGCAACAGAAATTCCATTTTTTTCAGTGAACTTGGAAGTGATCATGCTCTGAGGAACTGGCTCAAGCTACCTGAAGTCTTAGGAGACTGAAGTATAAACCTGGTGGGCATTTGACTGCCTGGGGCAGGGTACAGCTAATGAAGGGCAGGGGAAGGAAGGGGAAGGGAATGGACACCTATTAGCTTTTTTATTAACTTTGTACAGAGAGCCCAGCTAGCAAAATCTACATCCATGAGGGAGGGGACTCTTAGGAGACCTGGGAGACGAATTGCCCAGGTATTTAAACAACCAGTGTAATGGTATCTGTAGGTTCATGTATCCCAGATGCGGGAACTTGCTGGGCCTAGTTCCTGAATCCCCACCAAGCCTGTGCCTTCAGCTACGCTGGGGATCTGCTGGCTGCCTGCTGAAGGGCAGGTGGCTGGAATCCACCGACAGCTAGACGGAGAGAGCGCTGGCCCAGAGGACCAGAGACTGGGGCTCCATCGCCCAAGAGAGAGCGCCTGTAGCACTCAAAGTGGAGGGCTGCTCCAATTAGTGGTGCCATCCTTCACTTACAGCCTACATTTTCAGTTAGTATTGTGCCTCAGTTATTAAATACCCACCTCCTGATATTTGCTAATCTATCTGGACCATGAGCATCTCTTCACTTTCTGCTTCCAACGTTTGTAGCTGTCTGTAACCTCCATACATCCCCACAGCCTATGGATTTCTGACCAGGTACGCCACCTATTGGTGACACTGGATTCTCACAGAGTCAGCCCTTAAACCCTGCTGTCCCAAAGGTTTACCAGCAACACTTACCTTAAAAAACTCTCTGTTAGAGGAGGTGCTCGCACTCGCTGGATCTCATTTCTTCTAGAAGTTTCAAACTATTGACAAAAAGTTAATGTCTGTTAGAGATGCTATCCATGAAGCAACAAGAGATTAATTTTGTTATAAACCAGACACTGATATGATGAAACCAGAAACAAAAATCAGCTTCTTGTTTTGATGGGAGGGGGAGGGGGGCCCAGCTAGTCAAGAGGATGGGAAGAAAGGCCTACTGCACTAGTTATTCAACCTTGTACTAATTCTGATTGATTTCTCCTAATACGTAGCTCTCAAATGGTGATTTGGGTGCCTATTATAAACCCTTAAAGTTTATTGGGGAGGAATTAGCAAACACTGGATATTTCAGATCATAGAACTATCATTTGTGTGACTTGCCCAAAATAATGTTTTTATAAACTCATGGAAGCTGACTGGCTTTAGGTGACAAAGCAATGTTACTATTTGGTCAGTTAGAAATGAAATTTAGGGTTATGGTTCACAGAATTTTTAAAAAATCAGTTTTTCAGTATTTTAAATGTCACTTGCAAAAGCAGGAAATGCTGTGTTCAACTGGCTGATAAAATTAGGATGACAGTAATAAATCTTTTAATAAAAAGCATGGTATAACAGTAAAATTACTGCAGAAAAAACACACCCTTATAGTGGCAAAATCACAAAATGTTGTATCTGTGTAATGTCATTTGTTTGGGCAGGTGAGTCATAATTTTGTACATTGCAGTTTTTCTATGTTTTATGAACATGTAGTAAAAATACTGTGAAATTAAAGAACAATTTAAAACACTCTAGGTAGTCATAAATATTTACTTGTTATAACAGATGAGCATAAAAGACTTACTGCAAAGTCTACTGGACCTCCAAGAAGATTCTGTTTTGCTATGTTTCTGATTTCTGCAGCATCTTACCGGAAAATGTGCCTCCAAATAGACAAAGAACACATTGTCCGGTTCATGTTTGCACCATCAAGGTTGGAGATTCTGTCCCCTTGATCAAATGATTTTTATTGGATTTCCACGATGCACTGTGCATTTCAGAATGTGGAAGTAGACAGAGAGAAGACAAAAATACACCCCCATGGAGCTTATTCTTGGTGGGGGCAGTTTGGGGGTAAGTAGCAGGGATGCACACAGATAAAGATTAAATGAAATGATGAATAGAGTAATTCAATCCATTTACATATGTTTGGCTTTTGATAGGAGTGGATCATGAATTCTTAATTTGTCCTTTCTTTATTATGTTTTTCTGTTGCTTTTTCGTCTTCTTTGCTACCGCCACTATTGAATATCCTTTTCTTCCCTTAGTTACTAAAATTTCTGAACTTTGTTAGGCATAGATCTGCCAAGTTGAGAATGCCTGTCCCTTGTAACTGAGTGTAACTACTTCTACAGCAACAACAAATAATAATAATGACAAAAGCAAGAACCTATATACCACTTAATAAGTGTCGGGCAGTGTTTTCAACACTTTTTGCATATTCCTCATGGAAACCTCTCAACAACTCTATGTGGTGGGTGCTACAAGTATCCTTACTTTTCAGATGTGGAAACTAAAGAACAGGGAGTAACTTGCCCAGGATCTCACAGCTAGTGAATCCTAGGGCTGGGATCCCTAGGAGCCCTTCCCTAATCTGAAAGATATTTCTTAATATTTCTTAATCTTTTCTTCTGCACATTTTAAAGTTTTGCTTTTCACATTTGAGTTATTAATCTATCTATAATGAATTTTGAGCATGATATGATGTAGGTATCCATTTTTATGTGAATAACTCATTTTCCCAGTTCCATTTATTGGTATGCAAACATAAAATTTCTATCTATGTCTGAGATTGTTTCTGCTTTCTATACTATTCTCCTGGCAAATTTGTGTATCCCTGTGCCAATATCAAATTGCCTTAACTGATTTAAATCTCAATAAATTCTTTATACCACTTTATTCCTCTTCTCCAGGAGTGTACTGGTTACTCTAGACCCATGCTCCTCTCTAAAAATTTTAGATCCAGCTTTTCTCATTTCCCAGAAAACCCCCTAAGGATTTTTAAAAATCAGGCTTGCAATAAAGCTGTAGATAAACTTGGAGAGAATTTGAATTTTGTGATAGTGACTTTCCCTATCTGTGAATATGACATATACTTCTATTATTTGAATATTCTTTAATGTCTTTTAATAGAGTTTGAGACATTTCCATAGAGATCTTGCACATCGTTCGTTAGACTGATTAAGCAAATTTTTATTGGAATAAAGCCTCTTTGCAACAGAGTTCACAGGTCTTAATTGTGTATAAGCTCCATGAATTCTCACAAATTGAATATGCTTTTGTCACCAGCACTCAGATCAAGGAAGAGACCTTTACCAGACTCAGAAGTCCCCTTGAGTCTTTCCCCCTCCCCCAGATAACCACTACTATGACTTATAACACCCTAGATTGATTTTATACCAGTTTTTGGACTTTATATATATGGAAATATTATTTTTGTATTTTATTTGTTTCTTGCACTCCACGTGATGGTTATAAGATCTATTCATTTGAATAGTTATGAACGACTCATTCTCACTGACTGCTTTATATTATTCCACTGTGTGAATATAACACAATATATTTATACATTCTCTCTATTGATGGGCATTTGGCTTATACTATGATTTCGGCTATTACAAATAATGAGGCCATGAACATTCTTATGAATGTCTTTTGGTGACCATTTGTATACATCGCTGTTGAATACATGCCTAGGGGTGGAATTGCTGGGTCATAGAGTACACAAGTGTTTCAGCTTTAGTACATATTGTGAAGCAGTTTCCAAAGATGGTTGGACCATTTTACACTCCCACGAGGAGTATATGAAGGTTCCAGGTTTTCCTTATCCTATCCATACTTGGTAGTGTCTTATTTATTTTTGTCATTCTAGTGGGTATATAGCAGTATAGAATTGTGGGCTTAGTTGACCTTTTTTCTTTTAAATTTTTAAAAAAACTTTTTATTTTATATTGGAGCATAGCCGATTAACAATGTTGTGATAGTTTCAGATGCACAGCAAAACAACTCAGCCATACATATACATGTAGCCATTCTCCCCCAAACTGCCCCCCATCCAGGTTGCCACATATTAGTTGACCTTTTCTTGATAACTATTTGATGGATATCTTCTTGTGAAATGAATACTTGTCCATAATTTTGCCCATTGGGTTTTCTAGCTTCTAAAAAATCACTTTATAGGAGGTCTTTACTAATCTACATATAAGTCCTTTGTTGAGTACATGTATTTTCAATATATTTTCCCACTCTGTGGCTTACCTCTTCACACTAAATGGTGTCTTTTTTTTTTATTATTAAGTGTTTTGGACTAGCATTCAATGATCTTATTTATTTATTATTATTTTTAAATTAATTTATTTTTGGCTGTGTTAGGTCTTTGTTGCTGCGTGTGCATGGGCTGTCTCTAGTTGCAGCGAGCAGGGGCTACTCTTTGTTGCAGTGTGCGGGCCTCTCATTGCGGTGGCTTCTCCTGTTGCGGAGCATGGGCTCTAGGTGCGCAGGCTTCAGTAGTTGTGGCACGCGGGCTCAGTAGTTGTGGCTCGTGGACTCTAGAGCACAGGCTCAGTAGTTGTGGCACACGGGCTTAGTTGCTCCGCGGCATGTGGGATATTCCTGGACCAGGGCTCGAACCCGCGTCCCCTGCATTGGCAGGCGGGTTCTTAACTGCTGTGCCACCAGGGAAGTCCCTAAACGGTGTCTTTTAAGAAACAAGTTTCTTAGCTAAAAGGTTTTCTAATTCACTTATTTTATTTCTTTACTATTATCACATTTTATGTGTCAGTTTAATAAATCTCTGCCTACTTCAATACATGAAAATATCCTGCTATGTTTTATTTCAAAAGCTTTATTGTTTTACTGGGTTGCATTATATGAAATTACCAATAGTCAACCTACAAAACCGTCAGTTTCATGTGGTTCAACCAAACATATTCAACCTGCAATCGATCTGGAATTGATATTCATATTTGATGTGAGGTAGGGATCAAGACTTTTTTTTTATTCAACTGTCCCAGTGTTAGCTTTTCATAAATTAGATTACTGTATATAGGTGGGTCTCTTTATTGATTCATTATTCTGTTCCATCGGTTTATTTGTTTATTCTTGTGCCAGTACCATACTGTCTTATTTACTATAGCCTTACAATAGGTCCTTTATAAATATGTCCCAGTTTGCTCTTCTTCAAGATTGCTTGGCTCCCCTTAGCCTTTTGTGGTCCCATTTAATTTTAGAATCTCCTGTTTTCCAATGATTGGTTTATATATTTTGATGCTATTTTATGTGATGCCTTCAAGTTTAGAATTATGTTTTCTTAGTAAATTGAATTTTATATCAAAATGTTAGTTACCCTCTATATTGTTATTTTGTCTATAATTAATATGGCTATCTTAGATTTTTTTGGTCTGGCATATCTTTATTCATCATCACTATTCTCTTATCCATATGTTTTGGGTTTATCTTTTGTCAACAGAATATAGCTAAATTTTTAATCTAAACTGTTTTAACGTGATAATTTGAACCATTAATATTATTACTGTTATATTTAGAATTTGTTTTTATTATTTTTCTCCATAAAGGATTTATTTATTTTTTTATCCCCATCACATCCTCTATATTTATTCTAAACTTTCCAAGGTTTGCTTTGCCAAGGCCTACAGGTCACACCTGATAATGCTTATCATTCCCAATTTGGCTGTGATAAATCTTAAGTCTTTACTCTGAGTTTTGGATCATCAGTTCATCTCTATTTTTTAAATTAATTTTTATTGGAGTACAGTTGCTTTACAATGTTGTGTTAGTTCATCTCTATTTTGAAAGTCATTTTTTAATAGCATATTCCCAAAACGAGATTACCAAAGCAGACTATCACATCAGGAAGTTTTGCTGACATGAACACATATGTAATCTTGAGTCCATGGGACTCGGTTAGGTGAAGCTTTTGACAAAGAATCAAAATATGTACACAAACAAGGGAAAGTAGCAGTAATAATGAGGGAAACGGCAAATTAATCATGAACTAAAGATACCTTTATTCTCTCCTCATTCCCTTTCCTGTCTAGCTCAGGTTTCTGGTAATTTCTATAGGAAAGAAGTACCCAATTTCGTGTTTTTTCTTTCTTTTTTTTAAAAAATAAATTTATTTATTTAATTTTTGGCTGTGTTGGGTCTTCGTTGCTGCTACTCTTTGTTGCGGTGCGCGAGCTTCTCATTGCGGTGGCTTCTCTTTGTTGTGGAGCACAGGCTCTAGGCCCGTGGTCTGCAGTAGCTGTGGCACGTGGGCTCAGTAGTTGTTGCTCGCGGGGTCTAGAGCGCAGGCTCAGTAGTTGTGGCGCAGGGGCTTAGTTGCTCCGCGGCATGTGGGATCTTCCCGGACCAGGGCTCGAACCCGTGTTCCCTGCATTGGCAGGCGGATTCTTAACCGCTGGTCTACCAGGGAAGTCCCACGTGCTTTTTCAATTCACTGAAATATATGTTTTAAGGTAGAAAGAAGTTCAGACATTTTCCTGGGAAAGCTTAAATGTGATTCAGCTTAAAAGTGAGATTGTGCTATAAATATTTTATCCACCATTAGCTCAAGAAAATGAATGGAAACGTTGCTTTTTCTTGCACTAGGTGGCAGTGTTTCTCTGCAAACCAAACCAGATTGACAGGCTTGCCAGCTTCCTCTAGGAGGTGCCCAAGCTCTCTCAGTAGCTTTCCTGACTCAGGAAGTCAATTTAGAAGTGGTACAAGCTTCTATTTACTGAGGAAGGAGTGATACTGACAGTCCCCTGAGGACTGAGACTGAGAAGTAGGGAAGGGAAGAGAATGAGTGAAAGAGAAGAGAGGGTATACTTAATTACAGCAAACACTTCAGTGAAAACACAGCAGGAAGCAGATACTTTTCTGAGGAAGTGTCTTTGGACCTAACTTTGGATTTGAGAATGAATCTTGCTTTCCTTCTTTCTGATGTTCTATATTCACAAGCTTTCTTTATCCGATTGCCTTGGAAAGAATCTGAATAATAGGCAGTGCAGCTTTAGGTCTTAATATGACTCAGCTAGGAATCAATTCACCTTATAAGATGCTTTATGTTACTGTGCCTCTTAATTAAAATAAAATTTTTTTCCAGAACATTTCTTTTAGTATTGCCACTTTTCATCAATAGACATTTATGGAGATAATTCTATGTTCAAAATATTGTGCTAGCCAGGGAACTATAGTCAATATCCTGTAATAAACCATAATGGAAAAGAATATGAAAAAGTATATATATATATATATATATATACCTGAATCACTTTGCTGTACACCAGAAACTAACATAATATTTTACATCAACTATACTTCAATAAAAAATAAATTTACAAAATTTAAAAAAAGAGAGATAAGGGAAAGTAATAAAAAATAGTTACGCTAGCACTTTGGTATACACAAAGAAGTACTTGGTAGGTACTGAAAAAGTGCTATTATCTTGCTGTATAAGCATATTGGGTTGTCAAAAATGGCACAGCCAGCCACCTCTCTATGAAGGGGCTGTATTTTCAAATTTTTTGGAACTCAAAATATACTTTCTAATTAAAATGTTCCTACTACATGGCTGTCAGTTTTCTGAATTAACCCATAATATTAATACTTCATATTTTTTATCATTTTCCTTTATCATCAGAGTAATCTATGATTATTTTTAAAAATATAAATATAAATAAAAATATTGTAATCATCCCAAATTCCATCCCCAGAGATAACCACTGCTAACATTTTGATGTCAACATTTTTCTCTGTTCATTACAAAAAAATTGTCATAATTTTTAATTATCAGGAGCATTTCGCTTCATCAATTAAAATTCTTCAAACATGTGCACTCTGGAGAGAGACTGCCTGATTTGATTTCTGGAGCTAACATTGAGCTTGATCTCTTTATCTGTAAAGTGGAAGTAATGAGAATCCCTCCAACACAGGATTATCTATAAATGAGATAATACAGGTAATGTGCCTGGCATGTAAGAAATGCCCAATAAACGTTAGCTTTTATGTTGTTATTACCATTATTACATAAAATTTTCTCCTATTATAAAATAGATTAAAAGTTTAGAAAAGTCAAAGGAGTATAAATAAGAGCATAAAAATCACATATAGTCTCACTACACAGAGATGATCATTGTTAATCTTCCAATTCTTTTTTAACGGTTTTCTTTAAAAAATCCAAATAGGGATCCTACTGTATGGTTTTGTTTGCTGCTATTTGACTTATTATTATCTCACCAAAAAAAAAAAAAAGAAAATCCTGATTTTATTGGCTGCAAGATAATCTATTGTACGGAAGTATTGTAATTAACTATTTCCCTATTACTGGATGTTTGAGTGCCTTCAAGTTTTTTGCTATTATAAACAATGATGTGATGAACAGTTTAGATATAAAGCTTTGTTTGCATTTGGCTTATTTATCTAGATTAATGTCATAGAGCTGGAATTATTAAGTTGATGTATATGAACTTTTTGTTTGTTTGTTTGTTTGTTTATTCTTTGGCTGCATTGGGTCTTCGTTGCTGCGCGCAGGCTTTCTCTAGTTGCGGCAACCGGGGGTTACTCTTCGTTGCGGTGCGTGGGCTTCTCACTGCGGTGGCTTCTCTTGTTGCGGAGCACCGGCTCTAGGTGTGCAGGCTTCAGTAGTTGTGGCACATGGGCTCAATAGTTGTGGCGCGCAGGCTCTAGAGCGCGGGCTCAGTAGTTGTGGCGCACAGGTTTAGTTGCTCCGCAGCATGTGGGATCTTCCCAGACCAGGGCTCGAACCCATGTTCCCTGCATTGGCAGGCGTATTCTTAACCACTGCGCCACCAGGGAAGCCCTATGAACTGCTTTTCAATTCTTGATGTGCACTGGCTAAATTCTTTTTAGAGCATTTCAACTGATTTATATTTCCTCCAGCCTCAGTGAGAGTGCCTGTTACTTTAAGTAGTCTCCCATTTCAAATTTTGGCTAATTTGAAAAGTAAAAAGTGCAGTCTCGTTTCACTTGGCATGACTTTGATGAATGATGCGGCAATATTTTTTTTCCTATTATCATATGTTCTGTGAAATATCTTTTTCCTTTGTCCATTTTCCTATTGTGATCTTATTTTTTAAAAGTCAATTTGTGTCAGTTTTTTATATAATACATACACTAACTCATTACCATATTCATAGTAGTTATTTTTTGAAATTTGAAGATTACTTTTTCTTAGGCTTACAGTGGAATTTTCGGGAAAGAAAATTTGAATTTGTGTGCAATCAGACCTGTTTAATTTGTATGTGTGTTGGTCGGGGGGTGGATTTTGTCTTTTGTTTTTATGCTTGAAAACATCCTTCCTCACCCAAAGATCAGGTTAAATTTTCTTCCACAATTAAAAAGTAATCTGTGGAGTGAAGCTTTGAGACTGTGTGACTCTCTTGTTCCCCCCAAAAACTCTCACTACTCGCTTTTTAAATCCATTGATAACTCTTGCTTGAATCAATTATTTCATTGATGATTGCAATATATAATTAATTCTTAAAAACGTAACAATTTTAATCCATCTGGACTTTGGTTTGAATACAGTATGAGAGGAAAAGTTAAATTGACTTTATTCTTTCCAAGTGTGGATATTTACTTTTTATTAATTAATTTTTTTTTAACTGAAAAAGTAACACTGTGTGATAAAAATGCAAACAGTAAAAAAGGAAATACAATAAAAGTAAGTTCTCCTCTTACAGTCTTGGTGGGAATGTGAATTGGTGGAACCTCTATGGAGAACAGTATAGAGGTTCCTTAAAAAACTTAAAATAGAGTTACCATATGATCCAGCAGTCCTACTCCTGGGCATATATCTGGAGAAAACCATAATTCGAAAAGATATATACATCCAGTGTTCATTGCAGCACTATTTACAATAGCCAAGACATGGAAGCAACCTAAATGTCCATCAACAGATAAATGGATAAAGAAGATGAGGTGTATATATATATATATATATATATATATATATATATATATATATATATATATATAACTCAGCCATAAAAAAGAAAGAAATAATGCCATTTGCAGCAACATGGATGGACCTAAAGATTATCATACTAAGTGAAGTAAGTCAGACAGAGAAAGACAAATATCATATGATAATCACGTATATGGAATCTAAAGTATGATACAAATGAACTTATTTACAAAATGGAAACAAACTCAGACATAGAGAACAAACTTATGGTTACCAAAGGGGATAGCTGGGGTGGGGGGATAAATTAGGGGTTTGGGATTAGCAGATCCAGACTTGTATATATAAAATAAATAAACAACAAGGTCCTACTGTATAGCACAGGGAAGTATATTCATTATCTTGTAATAAACTATAATGGAAAAGAATAGATGTATACATATAACTGAATCACTTTGCTGTACACCTGAAACTAACACAACATTGTAAGTCAACTACACTCCAATTAAAAAAAAAGTTAAGTTCTCTTCTCACCCTGGTCCTTCAGTTCCCCTCTTCAGAGTCAATCAGTGTTGCCTGTTTCTTGGATAACTTTCCAGAATTATTCTAATACACAAGTTTGTGTGTGTGTAAGTCCAAGTGTGTGTGTATGTTCGCCCATTTTTACATAATGGAAGCTTACTATACATACTGTTGTGTCCCTGGATTCTTTCTTAACATTTCTGAAATTCATTTCTTATCAGTACATAAAGGGCTACCTTAGTGTTTTGTTTTTTTTTTTTTTTTATGACTGCAAGAGAGCTGTATTTGAAAGACGTATGGTTTATTTGACCCATTTCTAACTTCAAAATAGACTTTCATGAGCTGGACTGGAAATGTGCCATGCCTTATTTTTACTTTTCTGTGGGAATAGATGTACTGTCACCAGTGGCCCCTGGAGCTTTGCCAACCCCTACTAGTAGGTAAGCTCACTGAGGGCATTGGTTTGCTTCTTCTCTGTTGTATCCCCAGTGTCTATCACTGGGGTAGGTATAAGTTAGCCCCCTGTGCTCCCCTAATCTTCTGTTTTTCAGCCTTCATCCTCAACTTGTAGCCCTGAATCGACGAGCCCTGTGACAAATCTCCTTTCCCTTGCGCCGCTGGAGGCTACTAAGTACTGAATGGCGAATGTGGTAACTTGGAGGTGCCCGAACAAGTGGGACAATTTGAGAATTGTTAACAACTAGCCTCTGAGGGATTGATCATAAGTGCAACTTAATAAGTGCCAGTTGAAGAGCAAACCACTGGATGTGACCCCTTGTCATGACTGCCATTACTGCGCATTCCAATCTCCAACTATGACCACTTATCTTTGGAACACCCAACTCCCACAATTTTTGACCCAACTTGGACCTGTAATCCATTGTTACTATCGATTTGATACTACATTTTTTTTTTTTTTGGCTGCGCTGTGCAGCATGTAGGATCTTAGCTCCCCAACCAGGGATCAAACCTGCATCCCCTACAGTGGAAGCAAGCTCGGAGTCCTAACCACTGGACCGCCAGTGAAGTCCCTGTCACTACTTCTTATCACTATCACATCCTCATGTCTTTCCTTGCCCAGCTGAACTCTCAATAGTTCCATCATGATATTCAGAGAAAGGGGAGAACAGGATAGACAAGAGCAGTCAGAGAATGTGGGACTCAGACGGATCCTTTGGTGAGTGGGTGATACTGATGTCTGAGTTCTGGGGCTGTGTAACAAAGTACCAGAGACTGGTGGGCATCGTCAACAGATATTATTTCCTCACAGTTCTGGAGACTAGGTCTTGGAACTCCAAGATCCAGGTATCAGCAAAATGGATGTCTTCTGAGGCCTCTCTCCTTGGCTTGTAGGCGGCTGTCTTCTCCTCACATCCTCACGTGCTCTCCCCTCCGTGCACGTCTGTGTCCTCCTGTCCTCTTCTTATGAAGACACCAGTCATATTGGATTAGCCCCACCCATATGACCTCATTTTAACTTAATTATTCCTTTAAAACACAATCTCCAAGTAGAGTCAGATTCTGAGGTTCTGGGGTTAGGACTTCGGCATATGAATTTCGAGGGAACAATTAAGCCCATAACACTTGGAAAGGTTGGAGAAGGGGAACGATTTCTCAGGAAAAGAAACAGTGTGAACAAAGAGCTGATCAAGAGCGAGCAGGGTGTAGTGGGCTAGAGAGTGGAGTCCTGGAGGAGAGGGTTGATTGACATCAGGGAGGCGATAAGGAGTACAAGTGGGCAGGGGCGTAGGCCAGAACGTGGGGAGGGGCGGTGCGCTGTGGAGCAGAGCAGTGACGTGATGGAGGTGACATTTTAGGCAGGCAAACTCGTCTCATATTAAATACCTAAGAGTGGCCCTGATGTGTGGGGGAGGTGATAGGATGTGTGTACAATAATATAACTGGAAGGAGAAGCTAAAGACTTGAGAAACAATTTGAAGGAGGAAATAATAAGACTTGGAGACAAGGGGCATAAGGGATGGAGGTGGGGATGGGGGACGGGGGTGGGGAAGCAGAGAATTTTCTAGCTAAGAAATTGGAATGTAGGTGGTGCCAGGGAGCAGGAAGCTAGATGGTGTTCTCGATTTAAAAGCAGGAAAAGACAACCCTCAGAATGGGAGAAAATATTTGCAAATGAAGCAACTGACAAAGGATTAATCTCCAAAACATACAAGCAACTCATGTAGCTCAATATCCAAAAAACAAACAACCCAATCCAAAAATGGGCAGAAAACCTAAATAGACATTTCTCCAAAGAAGATATACAGATTGCCAACAAACACATGAAAGAATGCGCAACATCATTAATCATTAGAGAAATGCAAATCAAAACTACAATGAGATATCATCTCACACCAGTCAGAATGGCCATCATCAAAAAATCTACAAACAACAAGTGCTGGAGAGGGTGTGGAGAAAAGGGAACCCTCTTGCACTGTTGGTGGGAATGTAAATTGATACAGCCACTATGGAGAACAGTATGGACGTTCCTTAAAAAACTAAAAATAGAACTACCATATGACCCAGCAATCCCACTACTGGGCATATACCCTGAGAAAACCATAATTCAAAAGAGTCATGTACCAAAATGTTCATTGCAGCTCTATTTACAATAGCCAGGACATGGAAGCAACCTAAGTGTCCATCAACAGATGAATGGATAAAGAAGATGTGTCACATATATACAATGGAATATTACTCAGCCATAAAAAGGAACGAAACTGGGTTATTTGTAGTGAGGTGGATGGACCTAGAGACTGTCATACAGAGTGAAGTAAGTCAGAAAGAGAAAAACAAATATCGTATATTAACGCATGTATGTGGAACCTAGAAAAATGGTACAGATGAGCCGGTTTGCAGGGCAGAAGTTGAGACACAGATGTAGAGAACAGACATATGGACACCAAGGGGGGAAAACAGCGGTGGGGTGGGGATGGTGGTGTGCTGAATTGGGCGATTGGGATTGACATGTATACACTGATGTGTATAAAATTGATGACTAATAAGAACCTGCAGTATAAACAAACAAACAAAACAACTAATACTAAACTTTCATTGGGTTATTTGTATGGAAATATGTTAATATAAATGTTTCAGACATTACATGAAATTTCTAAAAATCGTATATGTTCTGGTATAATGTTATAAGTCATAATCCTAGTTATTACTTTAAAATGTATATCTCAGAAATAACTAATTTTCTTGTCAACTGCATTATTATGAACTTTCACCAAATCTTTAACCGTGGTCATTTTTAAGTCTTTTGTCATTTACAGACAGTTCTGGGTGTACTCTGATGCTTTTGTAAATATGTTCCTATAAAAGGGTTTCATCTTCAGTAAATTCATGGAAAAGACTCTGACAAGTACAGGTTTCTGGTACCTGACTGTACTGCTGAACTGAATGAATAAGCATTTTCAGAACTCTAATGAAAAACTGATGAGCTCATAAAAGTGCTAACAAAAGATCAAGATGAAAAAAAAAATTAATTACATGGGACTGAGTGAACTGATGAGGATGAGTATAATTTTTGTGACTTTCTGTTTGAATTTAAAGAAAAGAAAAAATCCCACAAGGACTCAGAGGCAAAGAATATACAAATCAATTTTCACTGCAAAGTAAAGGAGCTGTTACAGTGGAGGATTACTGGACTGAATGTCAATATTATGACATAGTATGAGTGTGTTTCATGTTTGGTAATTGCAATCATTGTTGCTTTTGTTGTGGTCATCCATGTACAATGCTTGGTGTCAGTCTATTTATCTCTTGTAAAAATAAAATACAGTGTGTGTGGAAAAAAAAAATCTATCAATGTAATCAAGCATAATAATAGTCTAAAGAAGAAAAACTACATGATCATATGAATCGATACAGAAAAATAATCTGAGAAATTCAAAAAAAAAAAAAAAAAAGAGACTGTCATACAGAGCGAAGGAAGTCAGAAAGAGAAAAACAAATACTGTATGCTAACGCATATATATGGAATCCAAAAAAAAAAAAAAAAAAAAGGTCAGAAGAACCTAGGGGTAAGACGGGAATAAAGATGCAGACCTACTAGAGAATGGACGTGAGGATACGGGAAGGGGGAAGGGTAAGCTGGGACAAAGTGAGAGAGTGGCATGGACATATATACACTACCAATCGTAAAATAGATAGCTAGTGGGAGGCAGCCGCATAGCACAGGGAGATCAGCTCGGTGCTTTGTGACCACCTAGAGGGGTGGGATAGGGAGGGTGGAAGGGAGGGAGATGCAAGAGGGAAGAGATATGGGGATGTATGTATATGTATAACTGATTCACTTTGTTATAAAGCAGAAACTAACACACCATTGTAAAGCAATTATACTCCAATAAAGATGTTAAAAAAATAAAAAAAATAAAAGCAGTCTTTGCCATAGAGAACACACTTGGGGTTGCCAAGTGGAGGGGGGCAGGGGGAGGGATGGACTGGGAGTTTGGGGTTAGCAGATGCAAACTATCACATATAGAATGGATAAACAACAAGGTCCTACTGTAGAGCACAGGGAACTATATTCAACATCCTGTGATAAACCATAATGGAAAAGAACATTAAAAAAAAGAATGTCTACATGTGTATAACTGAGTCACTTTGCTGTACAGCAGAGACTGGCACCACATTGTAAATCAACTCTACTTTAATAAAAATTTTAAAAAAGCAGTCTTTGCCCTAATTGTTATGAGTCTCAGAACTGAAGGGCTCAGAGGACCTGAGAAGTCATTTAATCCATGCTCTTCATTTTGTCTACATGGGCCTGGCCTGTTCGATTACAGCCTGTATGTAATCACCTGCTATTTTACTGTTTCCTCCCAGTGCCGCCACGGAAATTCTAGTCTTCATGAAACCCACGGAAAGTAAGTGCTGTGTAGCTCATTACAGGGAGGAGCTCACTCCAGCAGGGGGTGGGGCCGGTGTCGGGGGGCTGGCATTGCCCCGGTGCTACTCCCCCGGTGCTACTCCCCCAGTGGTACTCCCCCGGTGGACTGACAAACCTAGGCAGTCACCAAGCCCATCACCTTACCTGCCTCAAGGCTGAAAGCTGAAGGCCCAACCAGATGGCCCCTGGGGGCCTTTGCAGCTTTGAGACCCGGGACGTTAGCAGGCCTGGTCACCAGGGCCCGTGGCTCTGCTACCCCATCTGTGTTCTCATAGTTTCATGAGTGAACTATAGCTTCAACCCCCTCCATCTATTTAAGAGGTAAGTTTTCAGATTTAAATAGAAGAAGCAACCCCACTACTTAAAATGACAGGAGGGCATAAATGTGGATATCAGATCTTTAACCAAGAGCTGGGACTATGAAGGGTTGCAAAGGATGAGAAAAGAGGCCACGGGCATTCAAGATAAACAGGAGAACTCACCCATGTTTGCCTGTTGCACGTGGTCTTTCAGCCCTGTGTTCCCAGCTCTGGAGCTGAACCAGGAAAGGTGGGCAAAGCCAAGTCCCCCTTGGCAGATGGGTGAAGGGCTCCAGGCCGAGGTATCCTAATGAACCTGGCAGAGCTGGGGCCTGGCGCTGGGAGATTACCCTTCCTCAGGCTCAGATTTTTCCCCAGAGGGTTGCATAGCTCTCTTGTATTTTACTTATGTCACCAGCATTACGCTCTAATGCTGTCAATGTGGTTACAGGTAGCAAACAATCACAAATCATTATTCACTTTATTTTTCCTTCAGACATAGTCATCAGCCATACACGTGCCCCATAAACTGAACCCAGCCAGTTAAATCTGACTGTAAGGTTTTTAAAAACTGTGTTCATACAAAAACCACACTTCTTTGCAGAATATTGTTATTATTCTCTTTGTAATTTCATGGCTGTTGAAATATGGGAAAAATATTTTGAAACTCAAGAAATCAATTGTTTCAAAAATCTAAAATATTTCTGTGCTTGTTCAATGGATTTGCAAGGGTGCTAAATAAAACTTACAAAGGGCCACAGTTTGCAGCTCCAGAGACCACAGTCCTATCCTCTGTGATTCATACAAATCCTCTCCTGCTTGTAGTTGAAAATGCAGGAAATCTGTTTTAAAATTGTGCCATTAACATGTTTTTCCCAGGGCAAACTTAATTCTGTAAACTGTTCTCCACCATGGTCAACATACGCTAATCATCCACAGCTCAAGGTCAAACTGTGTTTTGTAACTTGCTCTATTAATGAAACAGTGAAACAAATTTTTGTTTCAATTTATTTCAAAATCATCTCTGGTTTTAACAGACTTTTTTTTTTTTTTTGGATAAGATTCAACTAATGATAGACATGGAGAAATGGCATAATTAAAAAAAATTTCATTAAGGTATAGTTGATTCACCATGTGTTAGTTTCAGGTGTACAGCAATGGCATAATTTTTTTTTTTAAACATCTTTATTGGAGTATAATTGCTTTACAATGGTGTGTTAGTTTCTGTTTTTATAACAAAGTGAATCAGTTATACATATACATATGTCCCCATATCTCTTCCCTCTTGCATCTCCCTCCCTCCCACCCTCCCTATCCCACCCCTCTAGGTGGTCACAAAGCACAGAGCTGATCTCCCTGTGCTATGCGGCTGCCTCCCACTAGCTATCTATTTTACGATTGGTAGTGTATATATGTCCATGCCACTCTCTCACTTTGTCCCAGCTTACCCTTCCCCCTCCCCGTATCCTCAAGTCCATTCTCTAGTAGGTCTGCATCTTTATTCCCGTCTTTCCCCTAGGTTCTTCATGACAATTTTTTTTTTTTTTAGATTCCATATATATGTGTTAGCATACGGTATTTGTTTTTCTCTTTCTGACTTCCTTCACTCTGTATCACAGTCTCTAAGTCCATCCGCCTCACTACAAATAACTCAGTTTCGTTCCTTTTTATGGCTAAGTAATATTCCATTGTATTTATGTGACACATCTTCTTTATCCATTCATCTGTTGATGGACACTTAGGTTGCTTCCATGTCCTGGCTATTGTAAATAGAGCTGCAATGAACATTTTGGTACATGACTTTTTTTGAATTATGGTTTTCTCAGGGTATATGCCCAGTAGTGGGATTGCTGGGTAGTATGGTAGTTCTATTTTTAGTTTTTTAAGGAACGTCCATACTGTTCTCCATAGTGGCTGTATCAATTTACATTCCCACCAACAGTGCAAGAGGGTTCCCTTTTCTCCACACCCTCTCCAGCATTTATTGTTTGTAGATTTTTGGTGATGGCCATTCTGACTGGTGTAAGATGATATCTCATTGTAGTTTTGATTTGCATTTCTCTAATGATTAATGATGTTGAGCGTTCTTTCTTGTGTCTGTTGGCAGCATAATTTTTTAAAGCCATCAAACTGTAAATAAAATGAAAACTGATAATATAAATAGATTTCAAGTTAATTTGCTATAATATGATATTAATTTAATATGACTTCCATTTCCCTTTGTAACTAACAATTATATTTTAACAGCATCTGTTTCAATATGGGAGGACTAACAGTTTAATTGTATTTTTTTAAAAAAGAAACCTTATGAAAAGATTTTGTTTTTAAAATATTAAATGTTTACCTACAGTCATTTGCAATGATCATAACTCAAGCATGGCCTTTCTAATATTTGTACTGGATGCTAAGGAATGAAATGAAAATCAATAACAAAGCATATTATATTTAATTCATATGATTAATACAATCACAATGTTGTTACATCTCCTGAAAAAGGAAGGAATGCAAATTAACACGGAATTTTGTGAGAATAATACAAAAATCCTTCTTAATAAACCACACATTTTATTTTTTTATTTAAAAAAATTGTTTTTAAAATAAAGTTATTTATTTATTTTTTGGCTGCATTGGGTCTTCGTTGCTGCGCATGGGCTTTCTCTAGTTGCGGCGAGTGGGGGCTACTCTTCATTGCGGTGCACGGGCTTCTCACTGCTGTGGCTTCTCTTGCTGCGGAGCACGGGCTCTAGGCGCGCAGGCTTCAGTAGTTGTGGCATGCAGGCTCAGTAGTTGTGGCATGCGGGCTCAGTAGTTGTGGCGCATTGGCTTAGTTGCTCAGCGGCATGTGGGATCTTCCCTGACCAGGGATCGAACCAGTGTCCCCTGCATTAGGCAGGTGGATTCTTAACCACTGCGCCACCAGGGAAGTCCGAAACCACACACTTTAAAAAGCAGAACCCTAAACCTGAAGAATAAATTTTCTCTATTTAAATGAGGTGAGAAGAACATTTTCATTTTTACTCGAAAATTTTTTACTCCGTTAATTGTTACTCTACTTTGTTAGAGGTTTACAAAGTACACCGTAATCAGAAGACAAAAACCAAAGAAATAGAAACTTGCATTAAACCTATTTATCAACTAGCTAATAATGATAGTGCATTGTTTATTTGTGTGTGTCTTAAGGTTTAGGAAAAGAAAGAGATTCGTTACCTTGAGCAAGCAAACAATCTGTTTTCAGTGATTAGCTCAAATGGCAAAGAATTTTTTGCTCACGTTTCATCTTCGTTGCCCGCCCCAAACGAAATAATAGGTAGTGGGATTTTGGCTTCGTTTTCAATGATGTGCTGTGAAGATGGGAGCACACATTTCAGAACCAACCTGTTGCTTGGTCGAGCTAGAGCTAAAAGCTGTTGGCCTCTGTGGTCCCCAGCCCACTCAGCGTTTCTGCAGAAAGTCACAGTGCCCCTGCGTCATGTGGGTCCAGCAGCCTCCTGACTCTCTCCCCCAACCAAGATCCATCATCTTCTGGGGAGGCTGGTTGTGCCGTGGAATAAGCACAGCCTTTGGAGTCTCATGCTGCTCTGCCATCAACTCCCTGGGTGATTACATCTCCCTGAGCTTCAGTGTCATTCTATGAGCCAGGGCTAAGTAGGACTGACCACTCATCTGGAGAGGCTGGAGGGTTGCACGAGACAACGTAAGTAAATATAAGCTTGCCACATACTTAGGAGATACAAAATAAAATACCATTTGATGTAGACTTCTAGGCCTGGGTTTAATCTGGCTCCTGTAACCTTAGGAAATTCACATGACTCCTCTGAACCTCCGTGTTTTCATCTGTAAAATGAGTCCATAAGGCTCAATCAAGACCGGGTCATGAGAGTGCTTTGTAAATGGTAAAGCATTAAATAATATTACAAATACATCTTTCAACACACATTTTTCTCATGTTACCTTGAGAAAAAAATATCTTCCCACAGATGAGGAAATTGAGGCTCAAGTACATTAACGTGAAGTCCTCCAGCTAGGATACAGCCCAAATATTATAATTATAATGCTATTCTTAAACGTTATACTCAAATGTTATAATATTAATATTACACTCAAATACTAATACTCAAATGTTATAAGATTAATACCATACTCAAAGAATATACTATAGGACCAGTATTCACATATTATAATGCCATACTCAGATATTATTCTAATATACTAATACTAAAATATTGTAATTATAACACCATACTCAAATATTATACCATTATATTTACACTCACATATTGTGATTATAATACTATCATTTGAGTTTTCTTATAGTTATCTCTTTGTTTTGTGTTTTGCCATTTATTTCCAAGTTTTGACTCTGTGAACACCCATCTCCTGGATGGAACGGAAGTTCCTCATAGATAGGACAGCTGAGCACTAAATGCTTTAGGTGGACCAGCTCCTCACATCTGTGTTCTGCTGTCGTTGATCCGAGGCAGGGCAATTTTACCTCCTCTCTCAAGATTTTCCCGCTTATTCCTTAAAAAACTAAAAATAGAATTACCATATGACCCAGCAATCTCACTACTGGGCATATACCCTGAGAAAACCATAATTCAAAAAGAGTCATGTACCAAAATGTTCATTGCATCTCTATTTACAATAGCCAGGACATGGAAGCAACCTAAGTGTCCATTGACAGATGAATGGATAAAGATGTGGCACATATATACAATGGAATATTACTCAGCCGTAAAAAGAAACGAAATTGAATTACTTGTAGTGAGGTGGATGGACCTAGAGACTGTCATACAGAGTGAAGGAAGTCAGAAAGAGAAAAACAAATACTGTATGCTAACACATATATAGGGAATCTAAAAAAAAAAAAAGGTTCTGAAGAACCTAGGGACAGGACAGGAATAAAGACGTAGATGTAGAGAATGGACTTGAGTACACGGGGAGGGGGAAGGGTAAGCTGGGATGAAGTGAGAGAGTGATATGGACATATATACACTACCAAATGTAAAATAGATAGTTAGTGGGAAGCAGCTGTATAACACAGGGAGATCAGCTCGGTGCTTTGTGACCACCTAGAGGGGTGGGATAGGGAGGGTGAGAGGGAGATGCAAGAGGGAGGAGATATGGGGTTATATGTATATGTATAGCTGATTCACTTTGTTATAAAGCAGAAACTAACACACCATTGGAAAGCAATTATACTCCAATAAAGATGTTAAAAAAAAAAAAAAAGACTTTTCCACTCAATCCAGGCTACATGGTCTCCCAGTTTCCTGGTCTCCTGGGATGCATAGAGGCAACACCATTGGATTACACCACACTACAGAAAAGGACCAAAGATTCAGGGTCAGGCATCAGATGTGGATAAACCATAGTGGAGGGAGGCATTTCAAGAAAAAAGTTGAGACTTGGGTTCTTGGTTTTTGAGAGCTCATTGACTACAGAATCCTGCAAATGTGTTTGTACATAAGTGATGTTTTAAAGCTCAAGTTGGTTTCTCTACGTGCTGTAGTCTCTTTCTTGCTACCTTGGGGAATTTGTGTTCTTAAAAAAATGGTCTTAATACTGTATAAAAGCTCACTTAGTGACAAATAGATAAGCAATCACACACAAAAGGAATTATTTTTCGTAAAGGAAGACATGAAAAATATTCAGACTTCACCAGTAGTCCAGCAACGGAAATGGCAGCAACTTATGTGATTAGCCAACATGTTTTAGGATGAAAATATGCTGTGTCCCTGAGGCCTTGGCAAAAGGCTACATAGCCAGTTACAATGTAAATTCGTTCAAAGCATTTGAAAATCAGGCAACAATTCGGATTTAAGATCTAATAACATGAAATAAACGTTCGTAATTTTTGATCCAGTAATCAAACTTCTTGGAATCTGTCTTAGGCAAAGAATTCAAAAGAAGTTGAATACTATGTGTTTGAAAATGTTCACTATAACCTTTACTGTTAAGGTTGAACATTTGGAAACAAGCTAATAATAACTACCACTTGTATGGGCTCTGCAGCTCAGAAACAGCTCTCATGCACATCATCTCTGATTTTATGGTGGCCCTGGGAGGTACAGCGCTGTTACCCTCACTTCATAGACGAAGAAACGCATGTTCAGAGTGGTTAAGGTACACAGATCACACTGTTGGAAAAAGGCAGCCCAGGGCTGAAGCTGTCTCGCCTATAGTATAACATCCCTTTATATATATATATATATATATCCAGCAGTAGGGTACAGGTTAACTATATGAGCTTGATGAAATAAATATCTAGGCACTAAAACAATCGTTACAAAAGCAGCATAGCAATATTCAACAACACGTGGCTGAAAAAACGCAAAATACAAAAATCCCATCTTTGCTGCGATTATTATATAGAATTAGATAGCCATAGCAGTTAAGGACTTAGAAGGAAAAGGAAGAGATTAAAATCACTGAGAAGTTTCCTTTTATTTTAGTGCCACTGGGTTTATAATTTCATATTGCTATGAAACCACCTGGCACCCTTAACTCTTCAGTGGAATCATAATTTTCTTAGGAAAAATAATATATGTCGAAAATAACTCCACTGGGTTGTACTTGCTTTGAGAACTTTAAATATAAAGGTGCCTGGAAATCGAAATAAAGCTTTTCAGGGAATTATGGATCTATAGAGTAACAAAGGCCTGTGAAGGATGGGCTGGGGCTGGTCGCAAAGGCTGGGCCCCGCAGTCCTAAGTCCCACGGACTGGCTGTTTCATCTCAATGACACTTGTGAAGCGAATCTTGTGCGGAGCATGGGGAGGTGGGGCCTCCTTGGGAGGCTGACGAAAGAGGGCTGGTCTTGCCAAATGGAATTGGGCTCTGGGAGGCTGGAGGAGCCTCCATTGTCCTCAGCTCCAGTGATTAAATGCCGGATTAAAGAGGAAGCACTCCTTCCAACCCTCCCTGCCCCCCAACCTCGGCTCATCAGGCCCATTCACAAGGCTCCTTCCAAAAAATATTGACAGGGGTGCCTTCTATTCATCGCCCTCACAGCTGACACTGCCACCCAGACAAAGGGGCTTCAGGAGGTTAATTAAAACCAGGTAATAGAAGGTATCAAGGACCAACACTTCAAAAATGCCACAGGGGCTCTGGGGCAGGGGAAAAGACATATGGTGTGAAAGCCACTTCCTGGCCACGGCTCCACTCTCAAGCTTTGTTTGGAGCTTGCACTCAGTGATTTTCTTGTGCTGATGGATGTGAGGAAGTAGTTTCTCCCCATTTTTTACCCTTCTCCCGACCAAGCACGCTGTGTCTTATGGCACATCTTAGCCTAGCTAGTTTTCTACCTTTTCCAGACAATACATGTTGTGTGGCAGCATCACCTGCAGCCTCTTTATCAAACTGATGTTTGATGACATTTGGTATTTAGTTCTCCCTTGTCACCATGGGTACCCACACAGGATCTGCCAGGATGCCATCAGACTAAGCTAGTATCTTGGGCTAAACTTAATATTCCCTCTGTCTACATACTGGGTCTCAGTAGGCAGGACAGAAATATTAAAAGGTTGGGGAGAAGGATTTATGGAAATACTGCCTGGACTAAAGGGATATAAATATTAGATTCATTACATAGGCCTAAATATTCATTTGCTTATTTAAAGGCAAATGTATTGTGCAGTGCCTTCAAAGTAGTAGGCACTCAGTAAGTACATGTTACAGTTGAATAAATGAGTGACTTAGGGAATCAAAGCATAAACTTTCATGGCAAATTGCCTGGACTTTGTCACTTACTACCTGTGTGACATTGAACATGTTACTTAAGCTCAGTTTCCTCATCTGAAAAACAAAGATGATGATGATGATGACGATGATAGTACTTTCTTTACAGACTGCTCTGAGGATTGAAGGTATTAATACATGCAAAGCTGTTAGATTAGCATCTGTCACAGAATACATGTTATATAAGTGTAAACTACAATTATTATTATTATTTGCTTTCAGCAAAAATTTCTAGAGGTGTATTAACAGCATCCCCCTTCCTACAGTGCCAAAGAGAATAGAAACAGCAGTGTGGAGAGGGATAATACTATTTCTTTATATTGTATATCCTTAGGTACAATTCTAAAAGAAAATATTAGCATATAGGATTCAGGAGTTTATTAAAATGCAAAAGTCATAGGAATGCAAGGATAGTTTGACAGTATGAAATCTGATATCAAAATTCACTATATTAATAGGTCACAGGGCAAAAACCCCATAAGTATATTTTTGGTGGCCAAAAGAACTTTTTATCAAAATTTAACAGCCATTTTTTATTTACAAAGTTTTAATTAGGAATAGATCCTAGACACAATGGGAAAAAACATTTTCCTATTATCAAAGATAAGACAATATTGACCACTATGGAAACTATTATTTAATATTATTCTGGAAGTACTAGCCAATGCAACAAGAAAAGAGAAGACAAAAGAGAGGAGAAACAAACAAACAAAAAACCCCTATACATATGGGGTTAGGAATTATTTGCAGATGATATTATTATATATTTCTAAAATTCATAAAAGTCAATTGAAAAGCTGTTAGAAACAAGATAACTAACTAAAGGGCCTGGTTACAAAGTTAGTTATACAAAAGTTAATAGGTTTTTCTATAAGTAGGTACAGTGGGATGAAATTGAACACTTCCAAGTCTGATAGGCTATATTATTTTTTGCCTCAGCAAACCAGGCTTCATTCTGCCTCTGAGCAGTGGGCTGTGACATGATGAATTTCTGTTGGATAAACTGAAGTGGTGCCTTGGACAACAAGGCAATTCCTCATCAAGAGACACTTTTTGTTGCCTCTGATTACCTGCTGGCAGGAACTAAGTTTGTCGTTATATGTGTGCCATGTGTTTTAAATCAGAGCCTTTGAAGTTGTTCAAATAAAGAGGATTAGTCATAGTTCTAGGGAGATATAAAGACTAAGCCAAAAGAAGCAGAGTTCATATGGCTTCATGCATCTGTTAACCTGGCTTTGACACATTTCCTTGTTGTAGTATGGGTATTTCATGCACTGTTTGCCTTGAAATGGTCACAGATTTAATCAATTCTTTATGGTACTAGATCTCTTGTATCCACAAAGAAAGAAGATGTTCCATCAGTATCTTAATAGCACATCTAAAACAGAGTGGCAGTGCAATCCAATCAGAAAGTTATTTCTCAGACCATTACATTTGTGCAGAAACTCCAAACACCATATATTGCTTTAAAGCTTACTTTCTGATCTCCTGCCATCAAACCTGACTTATTGCTTTATTATGATTAACTCTGTATAAGAGTTTACTTTTTCCTCTAAAATGTGTTTTAAGGGCTGAGGCTATTTTAATAACATTTTTGAAGTTATGTGATTTATTCTTATTTACTTGACACTGTCAAATATACATTTCAAAGATGTGTTATCATTTTCAAATGCTAACTAGTTAGGGAACATAAAACTTGGTAAGTGATATAAAGCTTCATTCATAAATCCCAAACCCTAATTTTGCATACCCACTTCATCCACAGTATCAGAGGAAACTTATATATAACATATATGCTGAAAAAACAGAGGTGCTTGTATATGTTTGTAGAAATTTTTAATTTTAAAAATGTTAATCATTTAGAAAAGATCCAAAGATTTACTTTAAAAATCAGCTTGAAAAATTTGGTTTATTTATTATTGTTTTGACAGTAGATACTTGATAAATATGCAAAAGGCAAAAATAATTATAAAATATCACACCATTCAGCTTTGTGCTCCCTATGTATATATCACTGTATAAACAAAGGGAAGTGAGACTTAACTTTACCATAAAATTTCATTTCTTTGTTTCATTATATGATCCCCACACACATAAAAAAATGGATTCATTTAAATACCAATCTCCTTTAGTATAACTAAAATAGTTAATTTACAAAAATTAAAAATACACACATTTATTTAAGAGCCCATCCAATAATTTTTCGAGTAAAATTTTTCTGGCAGATACATCTTTGCTTCCCTAATTTCTACTTCCTCCTCTATTGAGCTTGTAATCAACTTTGAATACACTATAAAATAAAAATGTATAGCAAAAGTATTTAACTTTTCTATATGTCTAATTTTGAATTTCTTTCATTCATTCAACAAAGATGTACTGAAAACCTACTCTGTGCCAGGTATATATGTTATAGCAGTGAATAAAATTCTTGTCCTCATTGAGTTTATATTCTGATTCTGGTAGAGATAAGAAACTGATGACATAAAAAATTTTTAAAGTCTATCAGATACTGAGTTTCTCAGGAAAGAAAAGAAGAGAAAAGAAATGAAAGCTCAGGTTAATAAGTGTATCTTGCTAAGCTAAATCCTTCTTGGAAGTAGCAAGGTACTTATCCCTCAGTTATCAACCATTTGGGCATTCTGTGATGATTGGGTTACCTCTCTGATTGCAGTGCACAAACAGAAAAAAATTCTTTTCCAACAGTCGTTCCTATTTGATGAGTCGTTTGGTGGGAGCAATGGGCTGTTGGAATTTGCCTGCAGTTTCATACCAGTTAAGTGTCATTCTGGGAAGCATATTTAGTTTGATGTCAAAACAGTCCACCTTCAAATCTCCCCTCTTACTATGACATTAGGCCAATTACTTGATTTCTCTGAATCCAATTTTTCATCTGGTAAATGGATAGATTAATCTTCCCTCAAAGAACTATCATTCAGATTCTGAAATAATCTGTGGAGAGTGCTTGGCAGGTGGAAATTATCTTATCCAAGGTCCCCATTTAGTGACAGAACCGGGATTAGAACCCACCTTCCTTTGAGCCTGTCCTTTGTCTTGTGCCATATTTGCATTTAGTAATCTCTGGTGATTTTACCCACGTGACAAGACAGTAGATCTATTCATCCTTTATTAAGAAGACCTGAGCCTCATGCTGTGCTGCTCGTGGACCCCAATGGGCCTCAGTTTCCCTTTATATAAGATGAAGGAGTTGGATGAGATGGTCTTTGGGGTCTCTGTCCACTATGCACTTCTGTGACTCCAGGAAGGTGACCAACTGTCCTGGTCTGGGACTGAGAGGTTTCCCTGGGCACTGGACTTCTAGTGCTGAAACTGGCAGAGTTTCAGCTGAAACTGACAAACAGGGATGAGTTCACCCCAAATTCAGGCTTCCTCTCTCCTTGGTTTCCACCATCAACCTTCCCCATATTCCACTGCACACTTAAAATTGAACCTAATCCTACAAAAGAATTCAAGCATAAAGTTAGCAAACCAACCATGCTGCAGCCATGCGGCCTCTCCACCTCCTCACTCATCCTTTCTTCTCCCTTAGTTGTTTCCTAGCTGAAAGCTGGTTTGCAAACCTGTTTTTCATCATCTTCAGCTGTGGTTTTAGTTTTGGTAGCTAGTAGCTCTAAAGCGGCTGACCGGTTATCTCAGCTGACTAAGGAACAGTCCAAGAGACTTTCTTCTCTGCAAGGCTGATGTCCCCATTTACCTTGGGGGCAAGAAACCAGTATTTCCAAAATCCCACCACCCGGCCTCACAGAAATCTTCCCTAGTGAGTATAAAGGCAAGTTTTGTCTCCTGCGCCTCCCCTTCTTCTTTATTTTTATTCTCCTCAGTATTACTATCATTACTACCAAAAGGCAGTCGCCTCTATGGGAACCACACGAGAAAGGGAGCACTCAGAGCACGATGTTTTGATTCTGCACAGAGGCTGCGCACCTATCCGCTATTCCCTGGGGGTGACGCTGGCTCTGCCAGCCCCAGCTGAGATATCACTTAACAGAGAGAGCCTTCAGGGGCAGGGTCCACTCAACATGTTTACAAGATGTGTAGCTATTAGCAACATCTTAGAGCTCACGCTAATTAATGGGGAGAGCGGCTGATGCAGCCTGGCTCTAAAGAGGGCCAAATTGCATCAGTGTTTGGGCTTTAAACTGATACCAAAAAATAACTCATCACAGGTGTGTTTTGAGTAGCACCTTCCCCCAGCAGGTTGGTTGTTTGCTACGCTTCAGCTACAGCAGATCCCAAAGTGGCCAAAACACCAGGGTTACGAGTTTATTAAGGTCATTTAAATTGGTTAAGACTATCTATTATTTCAGCTGAGTGACAAAGGCACTACATGCACACCAACCCCCATGAATCTCACACCAGGAGCAACCTGGTCGTTAGGTCCTGCCCCTGTCGTGGTTGAGGGCATAGATTTGTGTTATGTTCTGAGCCTTGTAATGGAGGGGCCATGCTCCACTCTAAGACACACACGCCCCTGTTATTCCAGCAGGAACACAATGTTTCGCTCACATTTATAATGATATCTCTCCACGTTGAATTTTCTTAATAGACCAGTAGATGAGTTTTATTTCTTATTAAAATCATCCTTTTACTTTACGAATAGCTTCTTTGGCAGATAACGACCTTAACGATTGTTTATTCAACTTCTACCTGTTTAAATTTTTAAAGTTTTCATTGGGTTAAGGAAAACAACTTGGAATTTTGAGGTCACTAAAATTGCCACTGTCCTGGATTTTATTATCCTGGATACCTAGTTATTTATTGCTTCTTGCCCTGTGGTAAGAAGGGGGTGAGTTTTATCATGTCCATTTTATGAAGAGTAAAATAGTATCCCTATGATCCTACCAGAGTTTAAAAAAATCAATCAATCAAGATAAAAATCAGTATCTCCCAACTTCCAGTGTAAAAGGCTATGTTATTTGTGGGATATTCTCACCAGGGTGAAGTTACAGGGATATTTTCACTCATTCTCAGCATCATAAAGGAGATTCCAATAACCATTGGGAAATTGATGAGGCACCATCTAAGATCCCTTTCAGAATACCTAACATACCCAGTAACAGTGGTGTCCTTAGGCAGAAGGGAGAAGGATGATCAGAGGGGATGGTCAGTTGACAAAACTTTCACTTTTTATTTTATCCTCTACAGTATATTTAAAAAATTTAGAAAACAATCATATCTTCTTTTTCAATAATACAAAAAAAAAGATGTGTTTTTTCAGGCTGTGATTCAAAGATTCCCTACCTGCTTGGTCGTGTTTACCTCTGCATAGACACAGAAGGGGCTATGGACCTAGGGTTGCCCCCTACAGGTGGTGGCAACTGTTCCATAACATTTGACAAAGTGTTACACACAAACCAGAAGGTAGGAGGTACCTCATGGTAAAATCTTTTTTCTTCCCCAGTTTTATTGAAATATAATTGACACACAGCTCTGTATAAATTTAAGGTGTGCCGCAGAATGACTTGACATACCCCGTGGCAATCTAAATCCCACACCCAGTTTGGTCAAGCCCTCTTATTTTGGGGGTGCTTTGAGGGGAGAGTGGGAAAAAGAGTTGCAACCAGGAGAAAGGAAGATGGCTTTGATGCCATCGCACACTGGGCTCACAGGGGCTCTGTGAGGATTGCTGTTTGGTAATTATACTTTGGTGAGTGCTCATGCTACTTGGAGGAAAGGTCAGACACATAAATGCAAAATAACAACCAAACATTACTCCTAATATTGTCTAATGACTTTTCTCTTGAAATTCAGTCTTGGGCTGGTCTCACCTTTCAATGGTGTATAAACTGCCTCTTATAAACTCCGAAGGTTCCACTGGACCCAGCAGAGGCTGACGAAGCTGCCTTGAGCCTGGCTCTTCCACAAGACACTGTCCTCTCTCTCTCCTGATCATTAAAGAAAATCTTCTCCCTTTCAGCAAGTCTTTTAATTGCATGTAATTATTCATATCTTGATTCTAAAACCTACGCCCTGTCTGCTATGCCTAGTAGAGAGGGCAAAAAATAGATTTCTGAGAGCTCCACATCCATCCAAGTGGCAGTTCTGAGAACAGACATCTTTTCTCCTATGATTGCTGCCACCGTGATGGTCTCCCAGGAAAAGATGAACCCCTCCTAACCTGGTTCTGTCTGCTCTCCTTCGCATCTCATATCCTGGCCGTGCTTCCGACAACAGCAACCCTGCAATTAGAAGCAACTACTTTTATGAGACATTGTTTTGCAAAAGCAAATACCCTCAATGCATTGATTTAGAAGGTTTCAGGGAAGCCACGATGAGGCCACTTGTGCAATGTCAGGCTAACTACTTTTGAAAGAGGACCATATGTTGCCTTTACAACATCCCTCTGGTGTTTAATTTGATGAAACAATGTGCCATAATCAGCCGTGAGGACAGCAGTGGCGAGTGACGGAGAGAGACTCACGTGGTACTGCTCTGATTTCAGTATCGCCACGCTAATCCCATTAATCGCTTGAGTTGGCTTGTTTTGGGCTACCTTAAAAAAAGTTATTTCTTTAATGGTCAAATTGCCTTGATGTCTGGAAGATTCAATGTATCATAAAACTCATTAAATAACCAGCCTGGCAACCCCTACTGCTGGGTAGTGTTCTGGTGTATGGGGGATCCTAGTCGAAAACTCTAGCCTTCATTTATACACCACCCAGCCAAAGCCTCAAGGGATAAGTTGAGAGTGTAGAGGAAAGTGTATTCTAAACCGGCGTTTCTCAATCTTTAACATGTGTATGAATCATAGGAGTGTCTTATTAAAAAAGATTCTGATTCCGCAGGTGGAACGGGGCCTGAGATTCTGCATTCCTAAAAAGGTCGTGTGGATACTGCTGGTCCAAGGACCTCAGTTAGAAGAGCAGGGCACTGGAGGAGCTTGAGAATATCCAATGTCACCCCCACCTTATAGATGAAGAAACCATGCACAACCTAGTTAAATAACTTAAACAAGGTGCAACCACTGCGGAAAACAGCATGGAGGTTCCTCAAAAAAATAAAAATAGAACTACCATATGATCCAGCAATTCCACTCCTCGGCATATAGCCAGAAAAAAACAAAAACACTAATTTGAAAAGATTCACACACCCCAATGTTCATAGCAGGGCTCTTTACAATAGACAAGACAGGGAAGCAACCCAAGTGCCCATCAATATGTGATTGGATTAAGAAGATGTGTTACATATACACAATGGAACATTACTCAGCCATAAAAAATAAAATAAAATTTTGCCATTTGCAGCAACGTGGATGGACCTAAAGAGTATTATGCTTAGTGAAATCAGGCAAAGACAAATGTATGGTATCACTTATATGTGGAATCTAAAAAATAATACAAATGAATGTATAGGCAAAAGAGAAACAGACTCACAGACATAGAAGACAAACTTGTGGTTACCAAAGGGGGAGGGAGGGGCAAATTAGGGGTATGGGATTAATAAGAGATACAATCTACTAAGTACAAAATAGATAAGCAATAAGGATATACTATATAGCACAGGGAATTATAGTCATTATCTTGTAATAACCGACAATGGAGTATTAGCTGCAAAAATACTGAATCACTATGCTGTATACCAGAAATTAATACAATATTGTAAATCAACTACACTTCAACAAAAAATTAACTAAAAAAAAGTCTATACATGCAGAAAAAAATAACCAAGGTCAGATAGCTTTTGGGTAGTTGAAATAAAATTCAAAGGCTTGTCCTCTGACTGCACAGCCTATTTGTTTTTTGTTTTGCTTTTCAACCTCCTACACCGTATTCCTTCTCACATGGGATTGAATATCCAGGTCCCATCTTTAGTTAAACAGTGGTGGCTCTCATATGCATCTTCTGTGAGCTGGTACTGGGAGAATTGATGAAATTCATCTTGGGGGATCTAGCTTTCTCTTTCTGTACCCCTTTCTCTAAAAGATAATCTCTGCCGAACTGGTGTGCTGATAATACTTGAATTTTACAAGGAGTCTGTTGAATCAATGCAATATGTAGTCCAAGAGATCAGCTGCTAATAGTCTATCCTGAGCCCTGAGGGGTAGTTGTTTTAGCTTCTGTCCCTTCTTGTTGAGTTGGTGCTTGTGGTGAAGTTGGTCTGGCAGCCACCCCAGAAAGGGAATGGAAAGGAGAAAACAAAAACCTTTTAGAGGTTTCTAGGGGAACTGAGGGCATCTTAGAAAACCTGTGTAAGGTGAAGCAAGTACATTTCTCATAAAACCTGTTTTAATTGGCATTCCTGTTTGCCATTCATTTTTCCCTTGGGCCCAGGTTTAGGTACAGTTTTCTCAAATCACTAATTCTTTTATATGAAAAATGTATTTTCAATGTTAAATTTTTAAAAGATGTTAAGAAAAACGAATAGGTGTGTTTAGTTTGGTTTATTTGACTTCACAAGTAACAAGACAATAACTACCACCTCAGCATTTACCTGGAAAAATTAGACACTGTAATTAACTTCTAAAAATAGCTCTTACAGATCTGCACACACACTCAGAAGGCAAAAAGTGGCCAAACAGTGTCAATTAGAAAACGCACTGAGCTCACCCAAATGTCCCTTTTTATACAAATAAAATTAGAATTACGTACCCAAAAGACAAACCAGCTTACAGCATTTACAGTATTTCCTTTAAAATGAATGTGCTGAAGACATTATTAGACTGGGGGTTACAGGACCTGAGTTTTAACCCCATGTGAATTTGAACCTTGGTTTCCTCATCTGTGAAATGAGGGAGGCAGACATCCAGACCTGACATTTGATGAATTAAGTCTTACCTGGTAGTCTAGCACCAGAGTGGGGTTTACCAGTCAGGTTAGCTTATTAGGCTACAACCATGGCCCTGTGTTTTCCACTGGGTTTTTTGGATGCCTCAGAAGACACTAGTACTTTTCTGCTTTAGCCTGTTGAGATTGCTCAAAAACCTCATAAGGATAGATACAGATCTAGATATAGATACTGATCTTATATATATTTTAAATTGCTGGACCAGGCGACCAGGCATAGTGTTACACATAAATTATTCATCACAACAACAGTAGGAAATACTATTCTTCCCATATTGCAGGGGCAGGGTAGCTCTTAGAGGGGTCACTTTGCCACCCTGGAAGACTGTACATGTAGGTCAATGGCACTTCCTTCCACAGAGACCTGCATACAATGCCCATCCCCCACCCTGCTAATTATGCCGTTTTCTTTAGCACCAGGTCTCCTTTTTTGAGCAGAAAAGCTTTGTATTTTAGTCTACCACTTGCTATTAAAAATGGCTTCCACCAGCAACTTTCGTATCTCATCAGTACTAAGGCAAATAGGCAACCCTAAGTATTTATTCATTTTTCTTCAGTCTTTGCATGGAACTTGGATCAGCTTTGGTCTTACTCATCCCTGGGTTCTTTTTAATCCTAGTGGATTGTAAAGAGAAGCCTGCCCCAAACAAGTGACCGATTACTGAAGCCCTTGACTTTTCCAACAGCTTTCCACGATAAAGGAGTCATTCCATGGCAAAATTCATGGGGAAATGCCATTTTTCTAAGCATAATTCTCTAAAAAGTTTTCACTAAACATATGCGTTTCCTCAGCCCAAAGTTCTTCACAAGTCATGGCGTCTGTCTTTGAAATGCCTTAAAATGTCATGATGAAGTAGGAAAAAAATCTTAGGTTTGCTGAAAAAAGAATGGCCATTACAGGGAAATATTGGCAAAGTTTTGGAGGAGAGATGGAAAGTGGAAAGAGACCCCCCCGGGGATGGTTTTTGTGCAGCCCTAGTGTAGAGTTTGTTGTTGAGTTGTTTGAAACTTTCTTTCCTACTCCTGCCCCCAGATTTAAAGGACCAATGTTGACATCAGGGTTCATGTGTGCAGTATATACTTGGACAACATCATAGAAAATGATTTAACCACATCAGGGATGAAGGCTGTCCCTCCTACCCTCTAGCAGCCTAATGTTTTTGCTCTATTCAGATTTCCAACAGCCAAATATCATTGACCTTGCACATTTATGAGTTAAGATTATACTTATTGTTTGGAACTCTAAATGCTGCAAAATAACAGTACAGGATTTAGACACTGATAAGGGTAAAGGTTTTAAGGGATGTTTGAACTAATTCATAATGGCTGCTTGCAAAGTTGCCAAAAGATCTGGTTTTTTAAAATTGTCTTTAGGGTACACAGAAACGTAATAACGAACTTACTAAAATATGAAGTGCTAACTCCTAGTATTACAGGGAATTTGGCCTTCCTGGGGCTGTATCTGATCAAGAAGGAAAGAGTTCTTAAGTCAAAAATGTTAGTTAGATCAAGCTTGAATTTGAAAAAAATCTTAGTTTGTTACCTTTGTTTGTTTCTCCTATAAAGTGATAGAAATACGTGATATTACTTTTGTCTGCTATTTTCCTGCATTTATAATAAATCAAAGAGTTATACTTAAGCCAATCCAGACTAAAAATTATCACCAAACTGATGATAAATCACATGATAAAAATAGTCACCTTATTACCTGTAAAGCATTCTGCATCAATAAATTAGTTTAACGTAGTCACAAAACAATTGAAACGCCATAGAAAAATAAAATGGGTTTTATCTAATTTACACATAATTGCCTATGAGTAAGGTTCAGAAATCTAAATGACTCATTTTAAACGACCAATGCAATTAAAAGGAAGGGAAGTATTGTGACTACTTTTAAGCAACAGGTACTAAAATGAATAGAAATGAAAGTTTTTGATCTCCTCCCCACCATCTTTTAAAATCACACATCTTAAATTAATTCCATTAGATTTTCAGCTGCTTTCTGGGAAGCAGGGTGCCCGAACAGAACAAAATGTTTCCTGCCAAACAATGGTCCTGCTTAATTTGATGTCTTAAGCAAAAACCCAACAATATTCCATGAGACCATTACACACTATTTTATCCTTTTCTTTTTTTTTAATGTTTCACTTGCAGGAGCGGGGAGGTTGGGGAAAGGCTAACACAAACTAATTTTTGGTCATTTTATTCCTTTTGCAAACAGTTTGAAGCCTAACCAATTTGTACTTACAAATCTGGGGCATTAGCAGGCGGGGACCCTAAATCCGCATGCATACAAGCAGTAACTGTTTGTATGCCAAGCTGTTTGTAAGCCTGATTTGACAGGAGAGAGCTATTCATTCTTTTGTCAACTGTCAGTCTAAAAACCTTAACCTGCCCGGGGCCCGGGGTATGGGAGCGCTAAATCTTCCGTCCTACAACTGTATAATGAACAGACTGTTTCATTAGTGGGACAATTCCCTCGACAAATCCAGCCCAAACAACTTATTTCACAATTTGTGAGCAGAATTAAATTTAGGGGGAGCCGCGAGAGGGGGGAGGCAGGGGAGGCGGGGGAGTAGGTGAGCGGCTCACAATGTACCCAGGGAGCTGTATGTTGGGACAAGTGTTGCAGGCAGTTTGGCCGGCAGTTGGGGGCTGAGGCTTGCGAAGCCACGGCATGCAGATCAGCGGATTAGGGGGGCCAAAGCATTAGGTCAAGTGTCTCGAGGGGGGCTGATAAACACCCCAAACCTAACAACAGATTTTCCTTTCTTCCCGCACCACTTGTTAAGTGTCAGAGCAAATCTTTTGAATGGCAGTCGAGTTTACTTAGAGGCCCTTTCTTTAAGAAGACACTCTATCCATTTTCTGAAGCCCATTCCAGGCTGCCTCGGGAATAAATTTGCCCCGCATCTCGCACACAAAAAAACGTCTTTTTCACATCTTGACTATGAGCCTTTGTCTCAAGGTGTGTGAACCAGAACAAAAATCCACATGGAGAGCCCTGAAGGTTTCAGAGCCTCTGGGTTTAGCTTTAATACAAATTAAACACTTTGAAGATTATACAATCAAATACTTTTTTTTTCTCTTTTGGTCTCACAAAAAAACTCATTTTTAACATTAGCCATGTATGGATTCTGCTAAATGGGAAAAATTTTAAGCGGTGAACAGCCAGAGAATAAGTTGATCTCAGTAATATCCTATAAATACATTGCTATTAATTCAAACCAAGTAAATAGGCAGCATGCTGTATTTCTTATATCTTAAGAATTCCCAGTGGGAGAAGCCATGCTTCTTGTATTAGATCGTATCTCTGTGTTAACTCAAAGTGCATGATAGAAAATCTGTGTTGTAACATCAAATATTTTCTAACTAGGTTTGAGCAGAGACGTTTTTCACTTTGAGATGTTCTAAAATGTTTAAAGAGGCTCAAATGTTTGAAGATTCTTTGTTGCAGCTTGGTTTTACTTTATGGTTTTATCTTTTATTTCTTTTGGCAGTTAAGTTTGAAAAGGATCAAGTAGGAAAGCCCTCTGAAAATTAGGATGTCATTTTCCCAGACATTTAAATTAGAACTCTTTGGGGTAATAATTTTGGAGATATTTTCCTTTTAAATAAGTATTTTGGGTATATCTTTATGACACCTTTGTGAATTTAGGTAATGGAAAATGTGTTATTGAAGTATTGAAGATTCTTTGAAAAGTGAATACTTTTAATTTCTGTTGCTAGCTCTACCCACTCTGTAAGAAATCTCCAATCAGGCAAACTAGTAACCA
This sequence comes from Eubalaena glacialis, assembly GCF_028564815.1. Classification (NCBI taxonomy): domain Eukaryota; kingdom Metazoa; phylum Chordata; class Mammalia; order Artiodactyla; family Balaenidae; genus Eubalaena; species Eubalaena glacialis. The sequence goes on along the minus strand of NC_083721.1, from coordinate 12,268,842 downwards.
GGACCAAAATGCTTCTCATTTACCCACCCAGAAAATTTTACCCATTAGAGCTCTTACACTTCTAGTAGATAACTACGCACATCTTTGGTTTATCAGGATTTCAAAGCTAAATATAATAGTTACAGGATATTCCATAATCACTGCTGGATTCCTGTCATAGTAAGAAATATATCCTTTGATCTCTTTTTTCATCCTTTTTTAGGAAAGAAAAACTTAGTATATCTCATAGTGCTGAATGCAACTGCCATTCAAGATAGTTTTGAGCCTACCCGTGGACCTTGATGATTTAGTATGTTCCCTGGAACAATTTCTCCTCCACCTCGAAAGACGGTGGTATTTCTTGAGAAAGTTAACTTGGTATTTGTTTTTCCTGCACAGGCCCTAAGCTAACCGAGGAAATCTTGGTTAGCCAGGCTGTTGCGGTGGCCCACTGAGTCCTCTGACGGCAGGAATTCTATGAATAATAATGGGGACATGCAATGCCATGCAGACTTGAAGAGAATTCAGCCTAATCACCCGGAAATTCTGCTTCGTCACAGTCCTTCCTCTTGCCATAAACTGCCTTGGCTCTCTCTATGCTTCCACATCATTTAAGCCTTTCTGCCTACCCTCCAATCCAGCCACGGGGCCTCCCACTGACCAGTATCCCAGGGTTTCCTGGGACTTTCCAAGAGGCTCCAGTGGTGGTCCTTTCCCAGTCCTTCCAGGACTAGATGATGAAATCCACACGCACTCTTTTAGAAGGTTGGAACAACACAGGACAGAATAAGAAACAAAGTAAAGGTTTTCCTAAATTCTCTGCCTAGAGATATCCACTGCCAATTGACTGGAGACCATTCTTCCAGATGTCTCTCTATCATTTGTACATCTCGTTGAATAAAAATGACACTATACCATGCATGTCATTTTATAAACTGCTTGTTTTTGCTCAACAATATGTCACGGAGATATTTTTCATATCACTGATTTTATGTCTGTGTATTTCCTTTTAAAGGCAGCTTGAGTCCCTCATATAGCCCTTTTGTGGGACATTGAGGGCATGTCCATTTTTTTCATGTTATAAAGAATGCTGAAATGAGCATCTTCTATGCAGACATTTTTGTGTACTTCTCTGATTAGCTCTTAAAGACTTAAAAGAGGAATTATTGGGTTGAAGGATATACATGTTTTTATATATGTAGTCAAGCTGTCCTCTGGGAATTTATTATATGATACAAGTCCTGCCAGCTGACTTTTGCGGGCCAGAGCACACGGTGGCTGGGAAGCCATATTTGCCTCTATTGATTCAGCCTCGTGCAGCCTGCAGCTCAGAACTGTGGCTTGTCCTGTGTCCTCTCTAGGTTCTCATCAGAGTGATTTATAATGCACCTCGACTGCCTTCCCCCTCTTTCTTTTTCTTACCTTAATAGCATATGACATTTTAGGGACCAATTTCCTAATGCTTACAAAAGTGTCTTGAATTATTTGAATGAATAGGTGATGTAAGAGAAAAAACTTAATCCTTGTATATCCCATGTTCTATGACTTGGTTGACCTGTGGATAATCTCTCCATTGCTTTCTATGGCTTCGTCACCTTCCTTTGTTACTTTATGTGAAAGGGGGAACCTTAGCACATGCCTCTTCTAGCCCTAGTAGAGATTCACTCTATTTTATTTTTAGTAAACATTTATTGAAATTGTAAAACTAACATGGTCAAATTCCACAAAGATTGAAAAACAGAGAAACAAAGCATTTCACCATTTCTCCAAATTGTGAAACTGTCACCTAGAAGGTTGCATAGTCTTTGCCCCATTAGTGAATTTAGCCGCTCCTTTGTGCCTGGAATGTGGTATTTTCACTTAAACCAAAGAACTACAGGGTTGTATGAACTTTCAGAATATCAGCTTCTCAAAATAAAAATGTTTTTTTCTTTATAAGATAGGATCAACATTTGGCTTTTAAGAATAACGATTTCTTTTGGGGCAGTAAATATGAGATTTCTTTAAAAAAGAAAAAAAAACCACAAAAAGAAAAAAGGGAACTCTGCCTAAGTTTTCTTGATGTCATCATTGAGTAAATAAATGCACCTTGTACAGAATGAAGTAACAGCCACAGGCCTTGTATCCTATTAAAATGGATTTCCGAATGTCTGGGATAGTTTTCCATGACGGTACAGGAGACATGAACACAGGCCAGGTTCTGGTTGTGACATCAAGATTGGTTGGTCTTCTACATGGTCCAGGACCTCTCATTCCTGCGTCTCCTCATGAGCTCCATCTATCGTCCACTTCGGCACTGGGTGCGCCCAGGAGATTTGCTTCTTTGATGTTTGTGCATGGATTCTTACTTTTGCGTATTTTGACATCCTTCATTTCCAACAGCTGTGGGATAAACAGTTGCAGGCAGTGAGTGGTTTCATCCTGCAAGCTGCCAGGATGCTTGCCAAAAGTTTCATGTTTTCTTACCCTGCATGGAAAGCCTTTAAAAATGCTTAGTTTTCTTTTCTCTTATTTCTAACAGTCTTGCCCTCTGTTTTAGGAGATATGGCTGGTGAATCTGGATGTCATATTGGAACATTGTTTTTTCATGGGGTTTAATTTCTCCTTTAAAAAATTGAACGTGCACTGCTTTCTTGTCTCTTTGTAATCAATAGAGTTGACTCATTTTTGTAATTCCTACACTCATCAAATTATGTCAGTAGAGCATTTTGTTCAACATCTTTGATTCTAATCAGGTGGTTCCTGAGAATTGTTAAAACAGCAACCTTAGAATAGAAAATAGAATCAGGAATTTAAATTTTATTGAATCCCTGGAATGTGAACTCCATGAAGATGTGCAGTTTTTTGTCTGTTTTGTTCACTGCTATATCCTCAGCAGTGCTGGGCATGTACTCAGTAAATATTTGTGGAATGAATGAATGAGGGGATCCAATAAAAAAGAATTATATACGTTGAACAATTCAATGAAGTGGTGATTCAAATCCCTTTTCTCATTCTCTCATTGATTTTTAATATTTATTTATTTATTTATTTATGGCTGTGTTGGGTCTTCGTTTTTGTGCGAGGGCTTTCTCTAGTTGTGGCGAGCGGGGGCCACTCTTCATCGCGGTGCGCGGGCCTCTCTCACTATCGCGGCCTCTCTTGTTGCGGAGCACAGGCTCCAGACACACAGGCTCAGTAATTGTGGCTCACGGGCCCAGCTGCTCCGCGGCATGTGGGATCTTCCCAGACCAGGGCTCGAACCCATGTTCCCTGCATTGGCAGGCAGATTCTCAACCACTGCGCCACCAGGGAAGCCCTCTCATTGGTTTTTAAGTGAATGAAAGCTCTGTGACTTTGTCAACTGTCTTAAATTTTCTGGATCTCAGTTTTCTCATCCATAAAATAAAGACTTTATAAACTGTAAAGTCCCTTCCAAGCCTAAACCTTTATCATGGCAGGTGATACACGTATATCAGTGATGAGCTAACTTGTACACCTCCTGCCAAGCAGAACCGCCACAGAAAAGATAGTTCCAAATGGAAATTTTCCCAAAATAATTGCGGATGGAGTTACTGAAGAATAAATGCATAATCTCCAGGGAACACCCTTGAATGATAATACTAATTTGAATGCATAGATTCCCTCCTTCCTTGCTTTCATCAGTCTCATTGCTACATCAGGCTCTTAATTGATGGGTATTCTGAATAAAATGAATGTGAAAATGACCCAAACAAAGAAAGAAGGCATTTCCCATTTTTCCATACTTAAAGCACAATCCTTTGTGCTTTCATACCCAGGAAAACAATGTATGGCGTCAGTGGTGTAGAGTTTTGTTGGTCAATACCATTTTACTTATATTATTAATGCAGTGCTCTGAAAAATAAATTTTAAGGCAGTATATTGAATATAATCACATTTCGTAGGTAGCTGGGTATGTTCTAGAATGAATTTATTTTGTCTATTTTAAATCGACTTAAAGTGCTAGAAATTGTATTGCTTTTCTCAGGTTACTCTCTATTTTAACAGTTCTCAACTTTAAATGTTTTCTGTTTGCTTGGATATTTCCATGTCATTATATTTTCCTCACTAGTTCTTTCTTAATTCATTAAAGGAAAATGTTTAAGCAGTAAATCTCTTGACCCCATGATACAATTTCTTTACAGTCACTTAATCCTATATGTGAAAGATCCAGCTATTTGTCTAGTTGCCTTTCTTAGTTATATGCCTAGTTCCAGTATATTAACTTGGTTGGTATTATTGCACCGAAATGTAGGGGAGATTGTAAGACCCATCCACGTAATATAAATGGATACGTCCTTGAGAAGGAAAGGAGGGTGGAAGGAGGAAAATCCCTGTGACTCTCTGTAAAAAATGGTAAAAATGTCTTGTGTGCCCAATACAGATGTTTCACTTTAAAATTTAAGGATAATTTAATGTTTTGATGCTGGTTCTATTTAATAATTTACTTTTGTTTTATGGAGATTTAAAAAAAGGAATAAGGAAATAGGAGGGTAGACATACAAAGAGAAAGGAAGGAAGGAAGGGAGGGAGGAAAGAAGGGAGGAAAGAGGGAAGAAAAAGAGGGAGGAAAGAAGGGAAGGAGGAAGGAAGGAAACAAGCTAGCCATTGCTAAGGCCAAAGCCCTTGCTTATTTGAGTGGAGAATGTTAGTGATGAAAGTGGCAACTCAGAGGAGCCCCACAATCCCTTCCTTCCTTCCAATCTTCTCCCAGTTTCACCTGCCTTCCTTCCGTCCAACTTTTTCTTCCCCTCTCAACTTCCTTCCTCCCCCTTTTCCCCGAATATTTCCCCACCATTGCCAATAATACGCCTGTCTGTCGCTGGGGACACCTTAGTGACAACAGAGACATGGAGCTGAGCCTCTCCTTGGGGAGGACAGAGACAAAGCAGCAAGTCACACCGACTGATGGGATTATCCATTCTGATAAAGGCTGTGACAAAGGTGACAGGGGAGAGGATGATGGTGGGACAAACTTAGACTAACGGGTCAGCAAAGAACTCGCTGAGAAAGTAAAATGTTTACACTGAGACTTGAAGCATGAGCTGAAGTTATCTAGGAGTAAGTGTGTGTGTGTGTGTGTGTGTGTGTGTGTGTGTATCTGTCTGTCTGAGGGGAGAGGGGAAGGTGTGAGCCCAGGCAGAATGAAAAGCAGGTGTAAAGGTCTTGAGATGAAAAAGACTGAATGTTAGAGGAGCTGGAAGGTGGTCAGAGTGGCCAGAGTGGTCAGTAGGATGGGGGCAGGGCTGGAAATGACTGTGGATAACACAGGCAGAGCCTTGTGGGCTGTGTCAGTTATCTTGGATGCTCTCTAGAACAGCCACAGGAATCCACTGAAGCGCACTGAGTGGAGGTTAATATGATTTGAGTCTTAAGGAGATTTTAATAGTTTAAAGATTTTTCTGACCACCCTCTAGGGAATGGATTGCAGTTATCTGAACTAAGGAGTGCCACAGTGCACCTAGCCAAAGTGTACCTACACAGCATAATGTAGGAGCCAACTGTTCAGGTTCAAATCCCAGTTGCTAGCCTTGGGCAAGGGAATTAAATTTTCTGTGCCTCTGTTTCTTTATTTGTAAAAGGAGGGTGATACCAGTATCAAGCCGAGGGCCGTTGTGTAGATGACAACAGCGTAATAATGTCTGGCATATAATACGTACTCAATAAACACCTGCCATTGTGATGACCTATTCCTGAACTTTGCTCTGTAACACACAGGCTGTCAAAAGGTAAAATTAAAAGACATTTTAAATGTTTTCCAGGAAAAGTAGCCCATGAAGAATCCTTTAATAGAACAAGCAAGCAAACAAACAAAAAGACCCTGTATCTTTCTAGCTGGAAAAATCTTTTCGTGTATGAGGTTGCTTAGCATGGGAGACAGTCATGCTGCCTAAGGAGTCCTCTGAGGGCAATGAACCAGCCCCGTCTTCCTACTTTAATTCATCCAGCAAACTTCAGAGTATCTCCTGTCTGCAAGGTACTGGTGTTGGTTAAGGTGGTTTTGGAGGCAAGAGACAGAAAACTCCTACTCAGCCAGCTTAAACCATGAAGCACTCTATTATTTTATATGGTGAGGGATCCAAAGGCAGCGTGGCTCTGGCTCTTTCTCTGTCTTTCGGGATTCCTTTGCCTCTGCCCCTTTCTGGTGCTGGCTTAACCCTCAGACTGGTGTCAAGAGAGCGGCTTTCATCCCCTGTGTCTCATTCGGGCGGACCACATCCCTCCTAAGCAGAGGAACAATCTCTTCCTTGTGTCTTCTTTTAAAAGCAAGGAAATCCAGGTATGTTCGGTAGATGGGCTTTCTGCCCATGGATGCTGCTGAGTAAGTATCGTTGACATTTCCCCCCTCCACTGCCGTCATGTCCGAGTCAGAGTGTCCCAAAGAGCCCAAACAGCTGTGGAAGCTCTTCATCGGAGGTTTGAGCTTTGAAACAACCAATGAGAGTCTGAGGAGCCATTCTGAGCAAAGGGGAGCGCTCACAGATTGTGTGGTAATGAGGGATCCAAGCACCAAGCGCTGCAGAGGCTTCGGGTTTGTCACATACGCCACTGTGGAGGAGGTGGATGCGGCCATGGATGCAGGGAGAGTGGTGGAACCAAAGAGGGCCGCCTCAAGAGAAGATTCTCAAAGACCTGGTGCCCATTTACCTGTAAAAAAGATTTTTGGTGGTGACGTTAAAGAAGACACTGAAGAACATCACCTAAGAGATTATTTTGAACAGTATGGGAAAACTGAAGTGACTGAATTCATGACTGATGGAGGCAGTGGCAAAAGGAGAGGCTTTGCTTTCCAAACTTTTGATGACCATGACTCCGTAGACAAGATTGTCATTCAGAAATACCACACTGTGAATTGCCTCAACTGTGAAGAAAGGAAAGCCCTACCTAAGCAAGAGATGACAGTGCTTCATCCAGCCAAAGAGGTCGAAGTGGTTCTGGAAACTTTGGTGGTGGTCTTGGAGGTGGTTTTGGTGGGAATGACAGCTTTGGTCGTGGAGGAGACTTCAGTGGTCGAGATGCCTTTGGTGGCAGCCGCGGTGGTGGGGGATATGGTGGCAGTGGGGACGGCTATAATGGATTCGGTAATGATGGAAGCCATTTTGGAGGTGGCGGAAGCTACAATGATTTTGGCAGTTACAACAATCAATCTTCAAATTTTGGACCCATGAAAGGAGGAAACTTTGGAGGCAGAAGTGCTGGCCCCTGTGGTGGTGGAGGCCAATACTTTGCCAAACCACGAAAACAGGGTGGCTGTGGTGGTTCCAGCAGCAGCAGGAGCTATGGCGGGGGCAGAAGATTTTAATTACTGCCGGGAAACAAAGCTTAGCAGGAGAGGAGACCCGGAGAAGTAACAGGGAAGCTCCAGGCTACAACAAATTTGTGAACTCAGCCCAGCACAGTGGTGGCAGGGCTTGGCTGCTACAAAGAAGACATGTTTTAGACAAAACTCATGTGCATGGGCAAAAAAACCTGGAGGACTGTATTTGTGACCAATTGTATAACAGATTATTTTAGTTTCTGTTCTGTGGAAAGTATAAAGCATTCCAACAAAGGGTTTTAATGTAGATTTTTTTTTTTTTGCACCCATGCTGCTGATTGCTAAATGTAATAGTCTGATCATGAAGCTGAATAAATGTGTCTTTTTTTAAAAAAAATAAAAAAGCAAGGAAATCTTTTCCTGAAGCTCCTCAGCAGAACCCCCTCCTATCTCATTGACCACAAAATTGGCCCATGACTATGTTGGAACCAATCATTGACAAGGGGAATGGCGCCATCATGATTGACTTGGACTCCTCATGGCCCACGCACTAGGGGCCCAGCCTCCTCGGAAGCACGTGGACAGATTGGAGAAGGGGAGACACCGGAGTAAAATGGGGATTGTGTCAGGAAGCAGGAGAGGAGAAGTGCCTGAGGGTTCGGCCTCCAGCAGCATCTACCAAATAGCTGTAGGGCAAACCATCGCCTTCAAAACCTCACATTCAAGAGAGTGAGGTGGAGACACACAGAATTTGAACGTTGATCAGAATGCAATAATTACTGAAATAGAGTTTTGACCAGAGGACATGGGAGTGTGGAAGAAAAATTGATTAATCCTTTTTTGGCTGGTATCAGGACTGGTGATAGCTGACCAGCCCATTGAAGAATTGAATAAGAGTTAGCTGAAATATGGCTTTCTTGGTAGAAAAAGAATTTTTTTTTACAATGTTTCTAAAACCAAGATTTTTTTCCAATTTATTAAAAACATTAAAAAAATTGTGGTAAAATGCACATAACATAAAATTTACCATCTTAACCATGTTTAAGTGCGTAGTTCAGTTATTGTCGAGCCTACTCACATTGTCATGCAGCCAATCCCCAGAACTTTTTCATTTTGCAAAACCGAAACTCTGTATCCATTAAACAACTCCCCATTTCCTCTTCCCTCCAGCCCCTGGCAACCACCATTCTTTCTGTTTCTATGAGTTTGACTATTCTAGATACTTCATCTAAGTGGAATCATACAATATGTGTTCTTTGGTGTCTGGCTTATTTCACTTAGCATAATGTCCTCAAGGTTCTTTCATGTTGCAGCCTGTCCCAGAATTTCCTTCCTTTTTAAGACTGAATAACATTCCATTACATTTATATATCACATTCTATTTATCAGGTCATCCAGGGATGGACACTTGGGTTGCTTCCATGTCTTGGCTATTGTGAAATAATGCTACTGTGAACATGGGTGTACGTATATTTCTTCAAGACTCTGCTTTCAATTCTTTTGGTTATACCAGAGTGGAATTGTCAAGCTTGGTCCTTAAATCTCCTAATGTGTGTTCTTATTGTAAGGATAATAGTTGAAGGTGGATGTATGATTTATGTTTTAGAGCCTTGCTGCCCGCTGTGGTACCTGGTCTCGTAGGAGCATCAGTAGCCCCTGGGAGACGGTTAGGTGTCTTGCCCCAGCTCTACTTACTGAACCAGCTCTGCAAGTCCTAGGGAATCCCCAGGTGCCTCCAAGGCACATTAAAGTTTGAGCAGCCCTGCTCTGAGTATACACTGTTTCCCTTCCAAGAGTTTACGGTCAAGTGTATCTTTTCTCTTAGGTTTTACCTTCATTCAGAAATTTGCTCTTCCCTCCCCTTTGTGCTACATACAAATCATTTGCTTTCAAAGACTTGATATTTAACCTTGCAGCGGCAGAGATCTTTTGTTTTTTCTTTTTCCCGTTTACTGTTTCATCTGCCTCTAAAAGAGGCAGGAATTAGATCAGCTGGAATTAGAAAGGAAGACCCACTGCAGAGGTGACTGCTAATTAAGTCCCATCTTGAAGATTATTAGTTTAATACAGCAACAAAGCAAACAAACAAAAAGAGAGCATATTTTAGTTTTGGTTGAGAAGGGTAGGACCCAGGAAAACAGAAGTATGTGAAAAGAATTGCTAAGTGACTGATAAATAGGCTTAAGTTATTTAAACTGGCACCGAGCACGGCTTAAACAGTATGTTTTGCATCATCTAAATTTCTAAATACCTGGAGTATATTTGTAAACATGGCAATCTAACATGTTATTGAACGGCACATTCATATTCAAATGAGCATAAATGAGGATTTAACAGCTGATTGCACAGTGTGAATGATAGTAACTAATTGTCAAGTCGGAAAGTTGCGCAGATAATAGTACTAATGCGATCGGCACGCAGCCGCAGTGATATGACTTACAGTAGCAAATCCGTGAATTTTCAGCTGGCTGCCCAAGTCCCCGTACATAAAAGAACGAGTCTGGATTAGGGCAACATGGGCCAAATGGGCAGTCAGAAGGGAAAAGAAGGGCGAGGAGGAAGAATCGGAGCTAGGTTTGAGGGGCGGTGTGAAACTTTTCTTTCCCCCTACGCGGGCCTTTACCTCTTTCATAACAGTCATCAATGGGGCTCCCTGGCCATTCAGCGCTGTCCCTCTTCTAGGAAGCAATTGTTCAGAGGTGTGGCTCATTTCAGGCATTAATCTCCACTGAATGGCGGCTGTGTTACACATTCTGTCTCTACCCGGAGCCTGCAGGCAGCTGGTCAGTGGAAAGTAACAATGACCACAGGAGGAGAATGGGGCAAATGCTTTGCTGCAGATGCTGTGTCCCCAACCTTGACCTTGGTCATTTCCCTCCCAGGGTGGCTTGGCCCTTCGCAGCGGGAGCCTGGCTTTGCGAGGCTGCCACGGCGGGCAAGGTGGCCGCTACCTGTGGATTTGTCCCCTCCTAATAACCCTTAGACCCGACAGGCAGTCACCATGAGGACTGGAGACGGAGGCCAATGTGGAGAAGGCTGCTAAGTCCAAACAGGAAAACAAACCCCCTAAGTTTTCAGGCAGGGGCTTTTCCAGCAGGGATGAGTTCCAGTTCCCAGCGGCTCCAGTCGGTGATCCAAGCCTGGGTGTTGGGCATTGGTCAGGGGAAGTGGCTGCTCTTTCAGACCAGCGCTTGCCTCCTGCATCCTCTGTCGCCCGGTCTCCAGCCTGTGCAGAGCGCTGGGAGTAGGAGAAATGTAACAAATAATCCTGTCTTCTATCCACCCCTAGTGCCTTCTATACCTCCACCCCCCAGGGGGAAAAGCACATCCCTAGTCTCATCCCTATCCCATCTTCAGCCTATCTCCATTCTCATCCAGTCTCCTTCTGCATCTTTCTCTACCTCTGCCTTTCTCTCTCTCATCTATCTATCATCTATCTATTATCTATCAATCGATCGATCATCTATGTATTTATTTATGTATCTATCTATTATCTATCATCTATCAATTATCAATCAATCAATCATCTAGGTATCTATCTAAGTATCTATCAATCAATCACCTAGGTATCTATTATCTATCTCTATCTATCTATCATCTAATACAGAAAAGCAGATTCGGTTGAGTACTGCTTATCACTTCCTTGATTAAACCATTAATGACTGCCCATTGACAACAAAAAGTGCACACTTTTTACTAGAACCCTGCAAGTCTTTCATAACCTGAACCACCTTGGTTTTTCAACTTCTTCTTCCCCTTCCCTTCCTCCCTCCTCACTTCCTCTCTCCTTTCCTTGCTCTGAGGTCACAGACATGGTGCGAGGCACAGGACATCCTGACACTCCCTCCCACCCACTTCCTGACGACTGCCTTTCATCACACCCTGCCTCTCCCTGCATCTCCATCACCTCCAGGGTTTGGTCTCAGAGCCACCCAGGACCTCTTGTCTTCCCCCCAGGCTCCCTGCTCCTTCCCCTCTCTCCGCCTCTGTCTTTGAGGTTTCCTCTCTAGCATGCTTGTTCCTGAACCCACATTCTGGCCATAAATGGTTCCTTCTTTAGAGCTCTCTTTGTCAAGAACAAGCACAGCTGTACCTCTTACCAGACTGAGGATTCCTTTCTCATTTTATCCCAGTGCCTGGAAGGGTTTCCAACTTAATAATATGTGCATGTGAGGGAGAAGGGGGAAGAAGCCTTGATTGCCACTTCTACCTGGATGGAAGTCTAGAACTCGGACCCTGGTGCCAGGCTTCCCACTCAGACCTACTTCGGCCATTCACCGGCTGTGCATCCTTGGGTTGGTTTCCTCATCTCTCTGAGCCTCGTTTCGTCAAGTGTACAGTGCAGCTTGTTACAGTACCTACCTCATGGGGTTGCTCTGAGGATTGAATGAACGAGTGCATGTGAAGTGCTTAGCCGACTGTAGATGCTCAGTAAATAGAATTCAAACTCCCTGAGGACTGGGACCCTTGTCTGATTGACTGCTATGTTTTCAGCACCTAGGACTCTGCCTGGCATGAGAATGAATGGAGAGAGCTATAGTAATAATCATATGTGAAAGCTGCAGTTGGTGGGTCCTGCTGGCATTTGCATCCATGTGGGTTGGAATAAGCTTTGGGTGACCCTCAAACCTCTCTTTACTCTGCATTTGGAAGTACTGTGCTTAGGACTTCGTTATTTGGTTACTGTTGCCCCAATTCACCTGGAAACACATATCTTTCATGTTACCCTTCAGGTGTCATACAGGGGACCAACACTCTCCAGCCACACTGCATGGTTTAAAGCTGTGTTTTCAAGGGCACCCTCCTCCAGCTCTCCACTCTGAAGATGTTTCCCCTGCCCCTGCACCACTGGTTGGGTCACCTTGGCCATGAGATCCTGATTTGCCATCCCATTCTAATTTGGTAAGTCCTCCTGCTTTGCTGTGCCCTGTTTCATGCAGGGCTCTTGTGACACTTCCATTTCCCCCACACGTTGGCGTCCCCTGACCCAGTCAAGGTTATTCTGGTTGCAAGCGCCCAAAACCAACTCAAGGACTGTAAGGAAAACCAAAGGGGCATGTGTGGTGGAGGTGGTTTATTGGAAGGAATCAGGAATATCTCAGAACTGATGGTCAGGAAAGGTTGTTGGAACCAGCAGTGGGGACGGCTCAGCCACAGAGGCCGCCCTCTCCACCCACAGAACCCGTGGGCAAGCATGCCAGAGGGCTTGGCTGGAGGGGTATGGGGCAATGGGCTTTGGACATAGGTTACCTGAGAGCAGGTGCCACTCCAAGCCAAGCTGGAGGAGAGGAGAGGTTTTGGTTGCAGAACCAAAGCATCCTGTCCCAGCATCTCCTGCTCAGTCAGTTTGGAAAAGTTAGTTTCCTGAGGCAGGTTACTTTGGGACTGAGTGAGAAGGGACCTTTACCTAATTCTCCTCCTGATGCAAACCTAGGGGAAGGGCATGCTGGGAAAAGAGACTCTAAGGGGATGGTTGTTAGGGCCTGGTGCAGCTGGGATCCCCTGACGTGGGATATGGGACATGGGACCCCACTTTAGCTCAGAAAAAAGGCCTGAGCTGAGTCCACCTTTGCACACAGCAGGTCACTGTGTTAACTCAGAGACCAAAGGACTTGGGTGGGGCTGGAAATGGGATGGGAATTAGGGGTGATGAGATGCCAGTGATGTGAGACAGGGGTTCTTCTTTCCTCTTTTCCTCAAATTCATGTCACACATTTCATAGATAATTTTGGTTCCCAGGTTATAAAAGGACAATTCTTAATCCCAGGATTAAAAATGTTCATTTTAGGATTTATGTATTGATAATAAATTGATGAAGACAAGCATCATTGCAAGGAATAGAGAGCCAGGCTCCTTAATATTCACTCAGTTACAGAGATTATAGGATTTGGTTTTGCTCTTACTTTTCTATATCAAATAGAATTGTTTTTCTGTTTGTTTTTGACATTTCTATTTTTTTCTTAACCTTTATTTTTTTAGAGCATTCTTACATTCACAGAAATAGAATTGGTTTTTGTTATAGCTTTTATATGATTCCGATTTCACAGAAAGTTTCTACAATCTACACATTTGTATTTGTGCCATGGTAAATTTCATTCAGTTTTACTTTTTAACTTTTCATACAGAAGGATAAAAATAAGAAATTTAAAAAAATCACTGATTCATGAAACACTTGTTTGGCAACAGTGGAGCTATTGAGTTGGGACTGTGGAGACCTTCATTTTGACAGAATGAGGACAGATTATTGTTCAGATTAGAGTAGTTTATGAACTTAACCAAAATCACAAACAAAATATTAGCAAATAGAATACAGCAATGTATTAAAAGAAGAATATATCTTGACAAAGTGAGGTTTATCCAAAGTGTGAGTATTTGTTGAACATTAAAAAATCAATGTCATAAAGAATAAAAACCTTGTGACCGTACTAATAAATGCTGAGGAAACATTTGATAAAATTCAACACCCATTCTGTATTAAAAAAAAAAAAACAAACAACAACAAAAACCAAAAGCTCTCAGCAAAGTAGAAAATCAGGGAAAGAAACCTCCTCTCTAATAAGGGGTATCTATTGAACACTTAGAACTAACATCACACTTAATGGTAAAATATTAGATGCTTTTCCTCTACAGTCAAGGCAAGGATATTCACTCTTATCACTTCTATTCTACAATTCAGTAGAGGGCCTAGCCAGTGCAATAAGTCAAGGACAGAAATAAAAGGCATAAAGATGAGAAAGAAAGAAGGAAAACTGTCTTTATTCGCAGTTGACATCACTGTGTACATGAAACATCCAAAGGAATCTACAAACTACTAGAATTTTTTAGTGAATTTAGTAAAGTTGCAGGGTAAGAGACCAATGTATAAAGATTAAATTGTATGTCTCTATACAGGCAACAAATGATGGGAAAATAAAATTAAAATACACTACTGAAAGTAACCTAAGAATCAAATACTAAGAATAAATTTAAGTTTAATGAAAGATATGCAAGGTCTCTACACAGAAATTTATAAAATATTGCTGAGACAAATTAGAGAAGTCTTAAATAAATGCAGAGATATGCCGTGTTCATGAACTGGAAGATTTAGTATGTTAAGATGTCAGCTTTCCTCAAATTTATCTATCCAGTTAATGCAATCCCAACCTAAATCCCAGCAGAGATTTTTGTAGAAATGAATAAGCTGATTCTAAAATATTTATGCAAAGGATCTTAAATAGTCAGAACAATCATGAAAAAGAAGAACAAAGTTGGAGGAGTTATGCTAGCTGATTTCAAGACTTACTAAAAAGCTATAGTAATCAAGATAGTGTACTATTGGTATAAGGTAAAAAATAGATCAATAGAACAGGATAAAGAGTCCAGAAATAGATCTACAGTGGTTATTGGGCAACATATAGATGCATGGTCAATTGCTTTTTGTCAAAAATGTCAAAGCAATTCAATGTAGAAAGGCAAATAAGTCACATGTCAGTAAATATCAGGAAAACATGGTGGAAAAACTAGATATTGGCACAGGAAGAAAATTAAGCTTGACTCCTACCTCACACTATACATATAAATTAATTTGAAGTGGAAAACATACGTAAATATCTTCACTATTTGGGGCAGGGGAAGATTTCTTAGAAAGCCATAAAAGACACTACCAATAAAAGCAAACATTCATACATTGGACTTTATCAAAATTAAATACTTCTCATCAAAAGAAACATCATTAAGAAAGTGAAAAGTCAAGCTACAGATTGGGATGAAATAGTCAAGAAGAATTTATTTGAAAAAGACTTCATCTAGAATATATAAAGAATTCCTACAAATCAATAATAAAAAGCCCAATTAATAAAAAATGGACAAAAATCTTTAACAAGCACTTTCAAAGGAAGATACCTGAAAAGCCAAGAAATATCAATACATGAAAAGTTGTTCAACATCATAAGGCAACAGGGGAATGCAAATTAAAACCACAATGAAATACTGCAACACACGCATCAGAATGTCTAAAATTACAAGACTGACAATACCAAGTGTTGGCAACCATACATTGTTGGTGAAAACATAAAATAGTAAAATTTTAGTTCAACATGTTATCTAACTTATGAGCAGAAAATCCACTTCTAGGTACATACCCAAGTGAAATGAAAACATATTCCTCAAAAAGATGTGTCCAAAACTTTCATGATAGCTTTATTCATAATAACTGGGAACATCAGCAAGAGAATAGATAAACAAATTATGGTATATTTTTACAATGGAATACTACTCATCAATCAAAAGAAACAAACTCTTGATGCAGGCAACATCATGGATGAATCAAAAACATTATATTGAGCACAAGAAGCCAAACACAAAAGAATACATACTTTATGATTCTATTAATATGAAGTTGAAGAACAGGCAAAACTAACTTATGGTGATAGAAATTAGAACAGTGCTGGGTGACTGGAAAGAGGCACAGAGGAATTTTCTGGAATGATGGAAAGTTTCTCTATCTTCTATTGTGGGTAGCTATATGTGTGCCCATTTGTCAAAATTCAAAGGGCAGTAGACTTAAGATGTGGGCATTTGACATTATCAAGGAGTACTGTCAGTACAGTAGAAAGAGAGAGAGGCCAAGAGAGAAAGAGAGAGAAGTGTATATTCCAGGAGGATTGCCTCTTACATTAGTCAAGTCATAGAAAATGAAAACAGTCCTTTCCTGCCCTTAGGTTATAAGCATTAAAAATAAACTGTGAAGCCTCTATCCTATGACTTTTTGTTCCTGGATGGCTTAAACTTTCTCTTAAAAAGTAAACCAGGGACTAATGATTCTCATTGGGGTAGAAACTCATTGAACTTATTTCTAAATTCAAGTCAAGGCAAGAGTTTCCAGCCTCTGGGACGGCCTCCCCACGCTCCGGGTCCCTAGTGGATCTCTAAATAAGTTGGCGTTCTGCAAGGAGACATTTGCTACAATCAGCTTCCTTAACTTGAAAGCCCCAGTGGCTGAAGTTAATTGTGTCTGGCCTTGGCCCCCTTGGCCTCTCCCCCCTTTGATGGGTTTCTCTTCTGTTCCAGCTATGCCACAGGAGGCATTTTACTAGGCCCTTCCCAGCAAAGAATAAAATTACAAACATATTGGAGGTATCCTTTTGTTTTGTTTTGTTTCTAAGGAAGGACTGCTTATGGCTGAACCCTGCGATAACCACGAGTATTAAATTGCAGTTGCTGATGTGGCTACAGGGGGAAGCAAGTGGGTTGGGTAATCTCTTCAGAGAAACTGACATCAGATTTGGGTAAAATGTTGGGTGACTCCAGGCAATGTGTAAATCAACAGTTCTTATTATTAATCCCGGAAGCCTGGTATTTCTTTGCAAAAGAGGAAAAAAGGAAAACTGCAATCCTCAGCAGCTCTTTGTACCCACCAAGGTAGAGACCAAGTCCATATTAATCCATGTAAACAAAATCAACACTTCTGAAAAATTCAAGGTTTGGGGAGGGGCACACACATACCTGCAGGGCCTCAGGCATCTTGTGACTTAAGGATGAAGGCCACATGCTGAGGATGGTTGGTCAGGGTGACAGAAGAGCCTCCCTCTTTGATGACATTGTTGGTCTACCTGCCTCTGGTCTTCTTGTTCCATTAGAAAACTTATCATTTTACTTTTTAGGTCATAGTCAAGATTTCTGTCACTCAATGCAAAACCCATTTCTTATTGAAAAAGATTCTTTCATAAATAGATAATAGAGAGGTAGATATTGCATGTTAATTATTTTTAAAAAAGTGTCAGAGGTGGAAGATGGCAATCTTATTTGCAATTCTACCCCCCTCCACATACCCGTGCCCTTTGCCATGCCACCTGGCCATTCCTCTCACTTGTGGCAGCACCAAGTATTATAGTTTCCCAAGTTATTGGTACAAGGCTTGGCCGTGGACTTGCTGCGGTCATGGAATGCTGGTGGATGTAAATGAGCAGAGGCTTTAAATTTGGTTATGGGTGGGGCTTGTTCCACTCTGAGAATGTGCCCCTGGGAGCTGCTGTCCTGGAGGGATGAGAGACAACGAAAATAGGCCTGACCCCACCTGCAGCTGGGAGCCCATTCTGCTGCCCCAGCCTGAACAAGAGCCACCCAGCAGAGCCCAGCCCAGATCAGCCTAACCTCAGACAACCTGCCCACTGTGAGCATGAGAGTAACTGTCTGTGGTAAGCCACTGAGTTCTGGGATATTTTGTTTTGCATTAATATTGTGGCTAATGAAGTAATACTAAACCTGCAGGTTTGTAGCTTAGTTTTTCAGTTAGCAATATACCGTAAACACAAATATGCTTCTACAACTTGAGTTTTAAAGGATGCATAATATTCCATAGTATAGAATATCCTAATTTTTTTCTTCAGTTACCTATAATTGGACACTTGGGTCCAATTATTTTATTAGGGTTTTGCTAATAAAGCTGCCACAAAATCCTTGTATAAGTCTCTATGCATGTTCTTAGGTTCCCTAAAATAAATCTTTAAAGAACAAATTTCTAGAAGTGGAATTGCTAAGTCAGAGCAGATACACATTTTAAGGCTTTTCATACATATTACCACATGGCCGTTCAGAAAGACTGGAATAATTCATGTTTCTACCAGCAAGGAATGAAAGTACTCATTTCCCCAGATCTTTCCAGGATTAAATATCATCATGCTTATCATTTTTGTACAAAATCTTGATGGTTGGATGATAGTGACTATTTTTTAGTGTTATGTGTGTTTTTTCTTATTATAAAAGAAATGCAGGTTAAATATGGAAATATAAGTATGTGAAAAGAATAAAATACAAATCACCCAAAACGCCATTTCCAAATGATACCCAATGCTAACATTTTGTATAAATCCTCAAGTGGCTTATATTTGAACTGTATACACTTAGATATTTACATGTTTTTGCAGGTCACACATGTAGATGTGAACAGAGAAACTTAGTTCACCACTATAATGGAAATAAACTTGATCTTGAGCCCCTTATCCAACTGGGTAGAAAAAAGCACTTAAATTTGCTACCTGTTATGGACTGACTGTTTGTGTCCCTTCCCCCCCACCCTCCATCCCCCCCCCACCCTCCATCCCCCCCCCACCCTCCATCCCCCCCCACCCAACCCCCTGCCCAGCCCAGTTCATATGTCAAAGCCTTGACCTCCAGGGTGACTGTATTTGGACTAAGAAAGTATTAAGGTTAAGTGAAGTCATAAGGATGGCGCCTTGATCTGATTGGACTGATGTCTTTATAGGAAGAGACACCAGACAGCTTCTCCCCTCAAACGCACAAAGAGGTCATGTGAGCACATAGCAAGATGGCGCCATCTATATGCGAAGAGAAGAGGCCTCAGAATGAAACCTACCTTTCCAGCACTTTGATCTTGGATTTCCCAGCCTCCAGAACTGTGAGACAATAAATTTCTGTTGTTTAAGCCACCCAGTCTCTGGTTATTTGTTACGGCAGCTCGAGCTAATACAATAACTTAAATTATCATTTGATAATTTCAGGTTTAAATAGCTTCTTTTGACTACTCAGTGTCTTTCAGGTAAATAATCAGTTTTTCCAGGATTTCTCCCTACTTCCCTTTCCCCCCTCCTTTCCCAAAGGGGTAACTGATGGTCAGAGATGGCTTCCTGTCTCACGGCAGAGGACTGGTGGCATCTGCTCTTTGGCCTTCTCTAAGTTCCAGATCATCCCTCCTGCTCATGGGCATTTCCGCTGAGTCTACAGAGCTGTGTCTATTACCATCTTGGGTGCCTGCTGGCTGGCTCTTGCTGCTAAAGTCTGTGGTCCGTGGGAAAGTCCCTGCTTCAAAGATTCCTACAATCCAAAGCCTCCCTGTCCTTGTCTCAACTCTCTTTGTTCCCATAGATACTCTTGGCACTTCTGCAAGCCCAAAGGGATATGTGCGGCTCCTGAATGTCTTCCTCACGTGCCACGCTCAGGGGTGGGTGTGAAGGATTAGCTCAGGTCCTCACTTTTGCACTTCCTTCCTCAAACCCTGCTAATCTCCTGCCTGGGAATCATGTTGCCCCCAGACTCTCCTTTCTCCGAAGGTACCCAGGTTCCACTGGGTCTGTCCAGGGCTCCTGCCATTGCCTGTCTCTTGGCTGCCCAGCACTCAGCAGGATATGGGTGCCAAGTGCTTCTTGAGGCTCCTTCTCTCATCCCCTCGGAATTCTTTCCAGGTTCCTTCCCAGGGCCCTGGAAGGGCCTGTCTTCTTCCTATGGGCTGCGAGCTCCCCTCATGTCATAGCCTACACACTGTGACTTACCCTGTGGCCTTTCCTCAAAGCTTTAGTTCTTTTTTTTTTAACTTGGCTGTCTTTTTTTTTCTGCAGCATTATTTTTTATTTTTAATTTTTTTTGGCTGCACCAAGCAGCATGTGGGATCTTAGTTTCCTGACCAGGGATCGAACCCATGCCCCACACATTGGAAGTGCAGAGTCTTAACCACTGGACAGCCAGGGAAGTCCTCAAAGCTTTAGTTCTTGATATATAAAATGCAGCTTTGGAAATTCTAAGAAATCTTTTTTCTTTCTCTTTTGAAAACTTGGCTTTCAAGTCTACTGCCTTCCTTTTTCCCCAACTACTCACCAAGGACCTTGAAAAATTTAGTTTGAAGCATCCAACAAATCGATGAATTCTCTCCTGAGCAGTATCCATTCTCTTCGCAAAGCAGTGAATCTTTCAGCTTCAATAAGCTGGTAGTCACCCAGTAAGTAGGAACAGATCGTGTCTTAATATTTTAAAAAATATAATCCCTGCTACCTATGATATATACATATGTACAACAATGACCTTTTTAAAGGCTGCATCTTCTTCAGGATGTTCAATATTCCATAATGAATTCAAACAAGCTTGTTTCTCTGTGTTGCTTTTCTCTGACTGTAATTCCAAGTCCATGTCCTGCTATGCATGGGTAAGGGACTACTCCCCAAACTGGGAGATCTTAGGTCAGGGTTGATTCAGGGGTGTTGTACTCAATATTGTCTAGGAAGCAGAGTATGAGTTGAAAGTGGTGGGTTAGTGTACCAGAATCAAGGAATAACGTAAAGTGAAAAGGTGGCCTTCAGTGACAGACAAGGCATGAGAGTGGGGCAGGATATAAGGTGAAGTGGAGGTGGCAGAAATGGCTAATTCGCCTTCTCTTCTTCTGGAGCAGTGATTCTTAACTGGGGGTGATTTTGGCCCCTAGGGGACATTAGGCGATGGCTGGAGACATTTTTGTTCATCACACATAGGGGGCTGCTGCTGGCATCTAGAAGGTAGAGGCCAGGGATGCTGCTAAATGCTCTACAGTGCACAGGGTAGCTTCTGCACCTAAGGCTCATCAGGCTCAGCAGTTGTGCCAAGGTTGAACAGCCCTGTCCTATCTTACTGGAATCACTGATTTTTAGGTCACATGGCTGCCAACACTGAGGACTATATTTCCCAGCCTGTTTTGTAGTTTGGTGTGACCATGTGACTAAGTTCTGGCTAATGAGACCTAGGCTAATGTAGCAACTTCTGGGAACTGTCCTTGAAGAAAGAAAGCATGCTCTTCTCCTTCCCTTTTGTCCTTCCTCATGGCTGGAATGCGATTGTGTTGGCTGGAGCTCTTGCAGCCATCTTAGAACAATAGGATGACTTTGAGGCCATCTGAAGTGGAGCAACAGGGAAAAAGGGGTCCCTGACACTGTGAAGCATCTTTCTACTTGCAAATGTTCTCCCCTAAACTCCTTCAAACTAAACAGAAACACTCTATCTTGTTTAGTCTTCTATTATTTCATGGGTTTTTTTTCCCATTACTTACGGCTGAACTTAATTCTAATTAGTACAGTGTACTATTTGCACCTATCTTCTGCACTCTGGAATGTTCTAGTTATTGAGATCTGCCATTCCATGTTGGGTTAGGGCTACATTCTGGAAGGAGCTGAACTTGGCAAGGAGCAGAGCAGGTCTGGGTGGATTGTGGGCAACAGCACAAGAAGTCAACGTGGAAATGGGCTAAGAAAAAGAAAGGGTTGGATTTAAGCTTCATCTTTTTCTGCAGGCTTGCTTAGGTTTGTCCTGGAGTCGGACCAGTGTCCACAACCAGGCTCTTCATATGTTTTACACACCAGCACTCTGTCGCAAAGATGTCCCCAGCATCCAGGTGGTTAAGGTTGGATCCATCTACCTGACCAAGCCTGGCAGCCCTGATACGCTCAGCCCTGTGAACAAGCCATAGAGGTAACAGGAAATGTGAGCATGGCTCTTGTTCATGGTTAATGGTCGTGGGTGAAGGGAGCTAAGATAATCTGGTAGATTGTGCTACTAGGTATAATCAATTTTGAAACCCCATAATTAACTGCAATTTCCAATATGGATAAAACCACAGTTAGCCTCAGCAAACTGTGATGTAGGGAGAGCTTATCTTCAACACCTTCCTGACCTTCAGTTTAGAATCTGTCCTCAACTCGCTAAGGTTTCTGGTGCTCTTAGGTTAGCCCTTGGGTTTCCATAGCTGTCGTGGCAACGCGGCCTCTGATATGCCCTTTGCTTGCACCACCCTCTCCTTTGGGTCTTCCAAGCTTTCCCACTTTTACACATTTTCTATTCCTTTAAAATGCTGTTCTTTGCTAGGTGATTGATAGTAGCTAAGGCACTCATACTTTCTACTCAGTTGGAGTGTTGGTGTATTCGTTTCCTGGGGCTGACATAACAAAGTATCACAAATGGGGTGACAAACAACAAATTTATTCTCTCATATTTCTGGAGGCTGGAAGTCTGAGATCAAGGTGTCTGTGGGGTTGGTTCCTTCTGAAGACTATGAGAGAAGGATGTGCTCCAGTCTGCGCTCCCAGATTCTGATGGTTTGCCATCAATCTTTGGTGTTCTTAGACTTGTAGACTCATCACTCCAATCCTCCACCTTCACACACATTCTCCCTGTGTCTCTTTCCTCTGTGTGTGTCTGTGTGTGTTTGTGTGTGTGCGTATGTGTGTCTAAATTCCCCCTTTTTATAAGGACATCAGTCATATTGGATGAAGGCCCACCCTAATGACTCCATTTTAACTTGATTACCTTTATAAAGATGCTGTTTCCAAGTAAGGTCACATCCTAAGTCCTGGGGGTTAAGATGTCAACATATCTTTTTGGAGGCACACAATTCAACCCATAAAAGTTGGTCAGCTGAGTGGCACAGTTACATTTTAACAGAGGCTTCTGCATCTCCACTTGTAGGAGTATCTGAGCTATTTAATAAGGAGAGAGTCCATTCTCCCCTCCCCATCCTGAGCCCAGGGTGCATACCCCACAGCCACTTGTCACGGGAGCTGTTTTCTCGGTGTATCACAGGACAAGGCCAGACCTCAAAGCTCCATTGGCATTCAGAGATTCATACTCCCTCGTCTCTACAGAAACCTCATGGGAACAGAGTTGAATTATTGCTTTTTAAGAAGTATAGTCTGAAGCAGGACGAGTATGTCTAAGGAGAAGGCTGTGGATCTGAAACCAGTGGGCAGTGACGGTTTTTTCAACCAGAAAAGAAGCTGGTGATAAATATTAACAACATAGAAAATGTTCCAGAAATCAGGCCAGCAAAACTTAGGCAGGAGTGTCAGGTACAGCTTCTTATAAATGCTTCTTGTTGTCATTAATCCCAGTTTTAATTTCTAACCTTATTAAAGACTTAAGGCTTTATCTCCATGTCTTCCCCCTGGAAAACCAGATACATGTAATGATCTTTATTTCTGTAATTTTCCCAGTGGTCACAGTGTCTGTGCTGCTTAATCTTTTCCATGTGGATTAATGAGAGCTGGGAAACTCCATCTTTGTCCCCCTGATGAGTCCCAGAGACAAGATCTGTGGATTCAGCATCGTTTCTCGGAGCTAGATTTTTACCATGAAGAAAAATATTGCAGGGGAGGGGGCCAAATACCCATTTGCTGACCTGGGTCACAACAGAATCCAGTGTCACCACTTCTATGTCTCCTTATGAATGTGTTTACATTCCACCCACGGACCTTGTCTGGACACCTGTCCCAATTACAAATATCCACAATATACACAGTATCACAGAATAACAGGGAAAGGACCATGATCATAGAAGTAGAGTCTTAAAGCCAAAATTGACCTCAGAGATGACTTAATCCAGCCTGCCTCAAATAAAACAAAACAGAACAGAACAAAACACCAGAGAGGTTGTGTGATTTTCCAAAGGACACACAAGGAGTTTCTGAAAGAGACGATTCAGCCTTAATCTAATACCGCATTGACTGTAGCCTAATGACCTATTTGCAACCAAGGGTGAATATTTGTTTTTCATCTGCTTTAAGAACTTGTGAAAAATTAGGGGATTAAAATGTCAGATATCTGCCAGGGACATGTTCTTATGTTACGAGAAGAGCAGAAATCATGATAAATATGTACTTTAATATATACTTTGCAGGGAGGAAGGCTTAACATCAATATTATTCTTCTCCCCTAATGCAATATTGTATATCAACTATCCTTGAATGAAAAAAAAAGAAAAAAAATTATTGTTCTTCCCCATCAAAAAAAAAAATCTATTTGAGGACATTCCAAAGAATGTAAATAATAGGTGACCTATTTTTTAGAGAGGATGTCATGCATTTGAACAGGGAAGTAGCAAAAAAATAACTTTTAAAGTACACCATTACACTACTATATATAAAATAGATAACTAATAAGGACCTACTGTATAGCATAGGGAACTCTACTCAATTCTCTGTAATGGCCTATATGGGAAAAGACTCTGAAAAAGAGTGGATATATGTATACGTAACTGATTCACTTTGCTGTACACCTGAAACTAACAAAACATTGTAAATCAACTATGCTCGAATAAAAATTTAAAAAAATAAAGTACATGATTAGTAAAAGGCAGGGTATAGGCATGCTTTTGGAATTAAAAGAAATAAGAATGTTTTAAGAGCTTTATTCTGGTTATTCATGATGCATTGGCCACAATTAAAAGTATCTGGGGTTTAGATGAAGCCCCTACTTTTCTTGCTCCCCTAAGCTACTGAGGGTTGGGGGTATTGTCATGGGTACTATGAAGTTTCTAGAAGAAAGTTGGTTCTCACTTGTGCATGGAGCTGATGATATCTACAGGGAATTTCTCTAAGGACAAAAAGGATGGTGGTGATTAGGCAGTTGGAATTTTATCAATAGGAAAAGAACGTGATACAGAAAGTACAAATTAGGATGTAGGATTACGAATAGTGCATTTTATAACTAGGAAAGAGTTTGGTTCAAAGAGGACAACTTGGAGGCCAGGCTTTCATTGGTTGGTTTGTCTTTCTTGAGTCAGAGTAAGAAGGCTGAACATTGGGGTGAAAAGGAGTGGCAGAAATGAGTGGGTGGGACCTTGGTTTGGAGGGCTGTAGAAGCAGCAGTGCTGAAGGCTTACGTAGAGTTGTGTGTTTGAAGGCGTGACGACCTTGGCCTCCCCAGTCTTCATTTTGAGTTGACTGCTTTATACAACTGCAGCCTGGTGGCCAAAAACATGAGCCTCACCTTCAGATAAACCTGGTTCAAATCATGCCCCACTCTATTGGCATGTGCTGTTGGATGAGTCACTTAACTTCTCTAAGCCTCAGTTTTCTCAGCTGTAAAATGGGGCTAACCATATGCACCTCATAGAGTTGTAAGAGTTCATGGGATAATGGATGTGAAGCACTTTGTACTGCGCCTGGCACATAGTAATTGCCCAGTAATTGATGGCAATTATGACTATTATTACAAATAAGAAAAAAATGTTCTTTAAAATTCTTTAAAGTAAATGGAATAATTATCACAATATTTGTTTGTTTCAAAAATTGTCATTATGGATTTTATTGGTTGGCTATTTGCCCTGCTTAGGGAATCAGGGGCATTTCCTGCCTCTTTTAGCAGATAAAATAAGACTTGCCTCCCAAGTTGCCATGGGACACTGCATCCCCGGTCTTTTGTTCTCCCTACCTACCCAAGGGACTTCCATTCCAGGCTCCTTCTCCCTAAATGACAGATTCACACATACAGCAATCCATTTCTTGGAACTATTTGGAAGCTTACCATCATACTTTTCCTATACAGAGCAGGCTGTTGTGATTTCTTAAGTTAAATATCATGTGATTCAAAGGAAACAATGGAAGTCAACAAACAATATCCAGAAAAAGGGCAGCAATGGCCCTACTCTCATCTGTGTAGCCAGATAGTGACTGCGGCATGACATCCAACTCTGAGGCACCCACGTGAAAGGGGATGCAAAAGACATGGAACACGTGCAAAGGAGAAGAGCTGGTGTGCTCAGGGGGAGCAGAAGCTGTGTTATAAGAGATACATTTTTTTTGGTTAAAATGGTAAATTTTATGTTGTGTATATTTCACGACACACACACACACAAACAAACAAACAATGACAGCCTGGCTGATATGGGAAACATCAAAAACTGCCGCTGTGAATAGGTCTCCTTGACTTTAAGTGCCTGGAGATCAAGGGTCCAGGAGTTAGACTTCAGTAACTCACTGTAACTCAGTAACTCAGCTGAAAGGAACGGGATGGAAAATTGAGGGAAGAAAAGACACAAGGACACACAACAGTATCTCCTAGTAGTTGAAAGGCTGCCATGGGGAAGGTAGATTGGATAAGGACGACCTCAAGAGGAGCATATGTAGTCAGTAGGTGTAAGCTCTAAAGAGAGAGATTTTGGGTTTGTTCCAAAAAAGAATTGTCCAAAGATGGAATCCGTTGCTTCAGAAGAGTGGATATATGTATATGTATAACTGATTCACTTTGTTGTACACCTGAAACTAACACAACATTGTAAATCAACTACGCTCCAATAAAAATTTTTAAAAATATATGTACTCGAAAAAAAAGAAGTGTAATAGTTAGGGTTCTCCAGAGAAACAGAAACAATAGGCTCTTTCTGTATCATCTATATCTACCTGTATAATGAGATTTATTATAAGCAGTTAGCTTATGCAATTATGGAGGCTGAGAAATCCCACAATTGTCATCTGCAAGTTGGAGACCCAGGGGAGCTGGTGGTGTAAATTCCAGTCACATGCTAAGACCTGAGAACCAGGAAGGCTGATGGTGTAAGTTCCAGTCCCAGGGCAGGCAGAGAGAGAGAATTCAACCTTCCTCAGCCTTTTTGTTCTACTTGGGCCCTCAAAGGGTTGGATGACGCCCACCCACAATGCGAGGGCAATCAGCTTTACTCGGTCCATCAGCTTTACTCGGTCCATCAACTCCAAAGCTAATCTCTTCTGGGAACACCCTCACAGGCACACTCAGAAATAGTGTGTAACCAGATATCTGAGCATCCCATTGTCCAAGCAAGATGACACATTGAATTAATCATCACGAGAGGGCTGTGGAGTGATTTTCCTGTTCCTGGAGGTATGTAAGTCTCGATGACATGGTTTCTTGACTGGACCGAGAGGGAGGGGATAAAGGCATTAGATGGGAGGTCTAGATGGTCCAAGAGGCCTTTTCTATCCTGTGTGGATAACTTACCTAACCCACCACCATATTCCCCACTCTGTATGGAAACCCAAGCCCCCTCTGTATGAGCTTTGTGAGGCTGCCAAAAAGAAGGACTAAAAGCAACAGAAATGTATTGCCCTACAGTTCCGGAGACCAAAAGTCTGAGATCAGTTGTTGGCAGCGCCCCATCCTCTGAAGGCTCTGAGGGAATCCTTCCTCTCCTCTTTCAGCTCCTGGGCGCCCCTGACATCCCTTGGCTTGTGGCTGCATCACTCCAATCTCTGCCTCCATCTTGACAAGACATCTCTGTGTCCGCTCCTCTTCCTATAAAGACACAGTCACTGGATTTAGGGACCATCCTAAATCCAATACGATATCTTGAGATCCTTAACGATATCCTGAGGTTCTGGATGCACATGAATTTTGGGAGGATTCTATTCAACCCACTCCACCCTCATTTTGGATTATTTCCTTTGTCCTTTAGTCAGAATATCTGATAAAGGATGTTGCTGCTATTTCTTTTCCTGGTAATTTGTCTGGAACATTTTGCCGAACGTAAACAACCTCTACCTTAAAGATTCAGTTTGAATTAGAATCCACTTTCAGGAGATGTTAGGAGGAAATTAGGTCTTTTTTGAACTCACCTTAGGAAGGATGAAACCGTGAGAGGATCAGATGGGCTTGCTCGTGATAGGCCGGGTGTGTACGATGCCTAAGGGTCCTGAGCACACCAATCTACAGGGGCCGGGGTGGCCAGCTTCTTCCAAATGGCAGGGCTCAGGAATTAAGCAGTGGGAGCTTCCGCTTAGAGGCAATGCATTTCTTCATTCGTTTTATACGTACAGGTGACCGAGGACCCCTTATGTGTATAAAGACTGAAGGTGGCTTCTTTTTCTTTTCTTTCCTTTTTTTTTCTTTTTTTTTGTTTTATTTTGTTCCTAGAGGATCATGGTTGCAGTTGAAACCTCTCTCCAAATATACAGCTGCTAGAGCTTTTGCAGCAATGAGTGACATTTAGAAATTGTTTTTCCTACAGCTTTATTAAGATATAATTGACATAAAACATTGTTTTAGTTTCAGGTGTACAACAATGATTTGCTATCTGTATCAAATAACCACAGTACTTTTAGTTCACATCCATTATCTCACATGGTTACAATTTTTTTTGTGTGTGTGATGAGAACTTTTTTTTTTTTTTAAACATTTTTAAAAATTTATTTATTTATTTATGGCTGCGTTGGGTCTTCGTTTCTGTGCGAGGGCTTTCTCTAGCTGCGGCAATAGGGGGCCACTCTTCATCGCGGTGCGCGGGCCTCTCACTATCACGGCCTCTATTGTTGCGGAGCACAGGCTCCAGACGCGCAGGCTCAGTAATTGTGGCTCACGGGCCTAGTTGCTCCGTGGCATGTGGGATCTTCCCAGACCAGGGCTCGAACCCGTGTCCCCCTGCATTGGCAGGCAGATTCTCAGCCACTGCGCCACCAGGGAAGCCCGTGATGAGAACTTTTAAGAGCTACTCTCCTAGCGACTTTCAAATATACACCGGCCACCCTTCCAAGTCGAAAATCCACGTATAACTTGATAGTCATGGCTCCGTATCCACATCTGTAGATTCAGTCAACCAGGGATCGTGTAGTACTGTACATATTTCTTGACAAAAGTCTTCATATAAATAGACCCGTACCGTTCAAACCCGTGTTGTTCCAGGGTCAACTGTACAATACAGTATTGTTAACTATAGTCACCATGCTGTTCATTACAGTCCCAGAATTTATTTATCTTATATCAATAACTAGAACTTTGTACCTTTTGACCCCATTCACCCGTTTCCCCACCCCCCATCTCTGGCAACTATATCTGTATCTATATCCATCTATATCTATATCTCTATATATCTCCACATCTTCTTTATCCATTCAGCTGTCAATGGACACTTAGGTTGTCTCCATTGGCTGTTGTAACTAATGCCACAATAAACAGAGGGCAGGGGGATGCAGATATCGCTTCAAGACAGTTATTTCATTTCCTTTGGATATATATCCAGAAGTGGAATTGCTGGATCCTATGGTAGTTCTCTTTTTAACTTTCTGAGGGACTTCTATGCTGTTTTCCATAGTGACTGAACCATGAGCAACATTTTTTAAAATTGATTTAATTTCATGGGTTTTTAAAGGATGCTCCATTGTTTCTGAATTTAGGATAGGCTTGTTTTTTTCTATAAAGAGCCAGATAGTAAATACTTTACAGTTTTTGGGCTCTGTCACAGCTACTCAATTCTGTCTTTGTAGCACGAAAGCAGCTGTAGCAATTTGTACACAAAGGAGTATGTCTGTGTCCCAATAAAACTTTATTTGGATTTCATATAATTCCCACATGTCGCAAAATATTTTATTCATTTGATTTTTTTCAACCATTAAAAAGATGTAAATTCTTACTTTGTGGACCATGCAGAACTAGACAGCAGGCCCTGGAAGGGCTTACAGAATCTACGGAATCATTGCCCAGCCAAGATGCAGAAAGGAAGGACAGAGCTCGGCTTCAGGAGCAACTACCACCTCCAGGGACCCTACAAGTCCCAAGAACTTCCCTCTGCTCTTGTCTCTGCTTCTTTCTTCTCTCGTGTAGGAAACTCGATCACTGATGGCTTCTGAGCCTCACGTCTCATAGCTGTGGCTGTGGAGACTTGCTGAGCTGTATCTATACATTTGTATATCCCAGATCTATACATTTTGGAGCAAGGAGGCGCTGGTCTACTTGGGTCAAGAGCCAGTCGAGAACAGATATCTGAGGCTGGCGGGTAGGGGGGTGGTAGGAACATGGTAGATCCCATGGGACTCCTAGAGGTGTGAAGGGCAGTTCCCAGACACGTGGGAGTTTGGGGTGGACTAAGCAATTGTTGACTTGCCCAATGGCTCATAAAACAGGGTGTGTGTGTGTGTGTATGTGTGTGTGTGTGGTGGGTGAGATAAAACATCCATACATTATTACAGACTCCCAGAGTGTGTTCTAATAGGGTCTCTAGAACATGTGCTGGCTCAATAATTGCATACACCAGCTTTTAAGCACTTGTAACTAAGCAGGACCCTATGGAGCCTTCCCAGAAAGGGACCCCCACCCCCGCTGTCCTCCACCTGCCTCTTGTCTGTAGAAAAACTTTAGCCTCCCAGGCCTTCTCTAAGTTCCAAAGAGCAAATTTAATCAGAGAAGTGAGAAAATGCAGAAAGAAAGGAAAACAGTCAAGCAAGAAAAAATAATAATAGCTTGGCCATTAAACAAAGTCAAGTCCCTTTAGTTTCTCCTCAAGGGCCAAAGATAATATCCTGAGCCATATCTTTGAGCTGTTTTGCAGATACTGAAACCCCTGCCAGGTGGAAGAAGTTAACTGTATGCTGCCCACAAGCACATAGACCCCAGACCGGTTGGAACCAGAAGGCTGATGATGTTGACTCCTGATTATCTCACCACCAACCAATCAGAAGAATGTCCACGAGCCGATCACGCACCCCACACCCCTCTCCTTCACGCTGTCTTTAAAAACCTTTCCCTGAAAGCCATCAGGGAGTTCAGGTCTTTTGAGCATGAGTTGCCCATACTCCCTGCTTGGCCTTGCAATAAGCCTGCACCTTCCTTCACCACGACCTGGTGTCAGTAGATAGACTTTACTACAGGCAGGCAGCTGCACCCATGTTTGGTTCGGTAACAGAGGACTGATTAACAACACTCACAGAAAAATAGGCTGCTGGAGCCATGCTGGGAAGATATGTTGACACCAGGTATTTTTCATTTGCAAGTTTAAATATTCCTCCTTGTTTGGGCCCAGGATTTGATAAGCATCTTTCATAGAAAATCTTTTTCTGTCTCTGTACCCAACATTTGCTCTCATTTCAGAGAGAAAATTTTAACGACTCCTGCTCTTCTCACAGGGAAGTGGCTGCTCTTTTTGCAGAAGTTTAACTAATGGCTTCTCAGCAAGATCAGAGCAGACAGGTCACTACAACCGTCCAGAGGTCTTGCTCTCAGATATAAGCCAAAGGGGTGACAACACAGGGGAGGACGAGTGCGGTCAGGCGGCCAGCTGGCTGTGTGCCTGTTACCAGCCTGTTTGCTTGTTAGTCCCTGGAAAAGCGTGGGGTTTCACAGTCTGATCAGAGGAACAAACCCACATGTACCAAACACTCTGCAACAAAAAGGCCAAGGGTGGGTTGTGAGGCAGTTTGTGCTAATCAGACTTTCTAAATTTACACTTTTCCCTTCATCCTTGACAGTAAAAGTGGAATGCTGCCTCAGTTTTTGGTTGAACAGCATGCAGGAAGCAAGAACATCAAGCACGCATGGGCCCATCACAGTGTGGTCTGTCTCTACAAAAATTATCTGCAGCCACTTGGGAGTAGGAATTGTGGTAAAGGGGAAAAATAAAATATTAACCAGACCAATCCATTCCAAAGCTATTAGGTGCCAATGGAAGAGAGTTGAGGCCCACGTGAAGAGGGAGCAAAGTGCCTTTATGCCCACGTAATACCAAGGTAAATGCAACGCACAACACACATAGCATCCTCATTCACTCACCAGACGTTAATTGAGGACCTGACATATGCCAAAGACTGTTGGAGGGGGAGTTGGGGTGGGTAGAAAGGATAAAATGATTAAATGAAGTTCCCACCCTCAGGAGATAATCACACACGTGAGCCAATAATTAGGATACGGTAGGATAAATAGTAAAAGAAGGGAAACCAATCAGGATGGGATTCAGAGAGGAGGTGGCATTTGACAGAGATCCTGAGGGATGAATGCACTTTGCCAGGTGCAGAAGAAGAAAGGCTATTTCAGGCACCGCATGTAGCAAGAGGTGAGAAAGAATCATGAGTTTTAACGGGTGGAGAATTAGTGAGTAATTCAGTGAAATGAGACTTGATGGTACCTGACATGTACCTGAGGATACATGAGGGAAGTCTGGATGGTTGGATTGGAGTCAGGCTGTACAGGGCCCTGGGCACATGCTAGGCATTCAATTAATATTTGCTCAAAGTTGAAAGATAGAAGAATAGCAAGCATGCAATAGTAAAAATGATAATGACAATAAAAGTAATAGCTATTTACTGAGGGCCTACCCATTGTTTTACAGATTTACAAGGTATCGGGAGAGAAATAAAGAATTACAGAAATTCAACTACTTATTACATTGCACTACATCATATCTATCTATCTATGTATCATCTCTCTATCTATCATCTATCTATCTATCTATTATCTATCAATTATCTATCTATTACCTATCTATCTACCTATGAATGAAAGAGATAGTAAAAGAGAAAAAGACAGTAGAAGAGAACTGTGGGCTTCTCTGATCTTGAGTCCTGTGATGGGATGACAGTGGGTAAGAGGACAATGTCAGACCATCTGCCCTTCCTGTCCCAGCATCTGTTCTGGGCAGTGGTCCCTCTGAAGACGGGACCAGGCCCCTGTGCGATGCTGAGGTCAGTATCTTAGGGGAAAGCTTCCCTCCCAGGGGTCTGGATCATGCCCATTCATGGAAGCCTTCCTGCAGGGTAAGGGCATGACCTCAGACAGAGTTCACTGAGCTGGCCAGGTCTGAACCTTGACCCTTGGGTAAAGAGGGCATCGAGTTACCTGGCAAAGCATAGTTCCTTTTTCAGAACAAGGGCTGAGTTAAGAGTACATACGTTAACATGGAGACCGGCAAAGTTTTTCAGGGATGAACAGCAGAAGCAGGCATCTATATGGATTTTCTGAGATGATCTTTTCACCTGTTCCGAGGGTCAGGTCACCGCTCAGGGGACCGTCCTCTGGCAGGTCAGTGGGAGGGAGCTGCTCTTGGCAGTGCAAGGGAAAGCGTGTAATGGATCCTCCATGTCTCAGAAACTCTACCTCTGGAGTAACCGGAGAGGATACACACGGACTCAGCACTAAGGAAGGAGGTGTCACTCACATGCTTCGCGTAGGAGGTGGTTAGCACGCATGAGAGTAAAGCACAAACCTGCCTGGTCCTTCTCAATATAAAAACTCCTGTCCGCCATCATCCTGGGACGCTCAACATGCATCTATTCCACTGGCACTGCCACTGTGCAAGCCTTTTTTGGAGCTCCCCAAACTTCAGAGCCCGTTTATGAGTCATAAAAGAAATTTGTCTCATTGAATCATGTCTCATTTTGGACCCAAATTAATATGGCTCAGATTGATCCCTACCTTATTTCCCAGACAAGTTCAACCACCACAATGTAATAGCTGACATCTATGAAGCTCTTATACATGCCAGGCGCTGTGCATCATTTAATGCTCTCGGGAATGCCAAGAAGTATAAATGATTGTTATCTCCATTTGACAGATGAGGGAACTGAAGTATGGATTTGTAACCACTGATTATAAACTAAAGAATGTGCCTCTGAAAAAAAAAAAAAAAAAAAAGAATGTGCCTCTGGCTCTGAAGAGAATTCAGAAATAGGAGCCCCACCCGCTTTAAGTCCTTTTGCTGGCCGCTTGTTGAAATAAGCATAAGAAAAACCTCTCCTGTTTATCACTTTGGAACAGCACCCATTCTACGGCAGGTGCGTATACCTGGATTGAGTGCTCTGAGTCTGCATTTGATGATGGAATATTGTGATGAGAAAGAGAGAGGCTGCATGACAACTCATGCCCCGGTCATTCAGCCAATACGTCATTCATCTTTCAGCATTCATCGGGGCCCTGGAGCTCTCAATATTGCAATCTTTTCTTTTCTGTTTTTAGGTGAGAAGATCAGCGTCCACAATCATAGGTATAAGCAACGGACATTTTCCAAGACACTAGAAGCAGAGTCAGAAGGAAGTGGATTCGAGTTACGGCCCTGCATTTACTAGCTGTGTTTAGGGAGAGTTGTCACATTTTCTAGCCTCCCAGCACCCTTTAATACGTCTCTTGTTATGACTTGGGACTTTCTTCTCCCTAAGGTAGAAGGCAACCTTCACAGCCTTCTTGTTGGTAGGGCTTAGGCTGGGCTTGTGAGTGCACGTGTGGGAGGCCCCAGGTTGGAGGAAAGCAGCATGAGGAAACAGTTCTCACCGCAGAGAACTCTGTCTCTGGCGAGTGTGGCGGCGAAGGCATCCGGCTGTGCACTGACAGCCATCCTGGGTCCAGTCCCCCTGTGGCAAGCGCCGTGTCCATGCACAGTGGGCCAGGGGTGAGATCTTTGTTCTGGGATGTGGTTGGGTTTCCCAGCTCTGGGACTGATCTTCCGGCCCTCCTAGAGACTCTGAGCTACCTAAGGAACACTTTGAAGAGCAAATTCTCTCCTTAAGCTGCCCAGAGCGGGCTCTGCTGTTTGCTGCTAAGAACCCAGCGGAACGTCTGTGATCCTGCTCTCCTGCCTCTACCCCTGACCTACTCATGTGCAAAACGGGGACGGAACACTCACCTCGTGGCATTTTCATTCGGATTTTACGAGATTTTTAAAGGAAAGATGACTTTGAAAATTCCAAGTAATTGTAGCAATATCAGCTATTTGAATTTAAAAAGAAGAAATATGACACAGCCACTATGGAAAGCAGTTTGGCGAGTCCTCCGAAAGTTAAACATAGAATGACCTTAAGATACAGAAATTCCACTTCAAAAGAATTGAAAGCAGAGACTTAAATAGATATGTGTACACCCATGTTCATAGCAGCATCATTCACAACAGCCAAAAGGTGGAAGCAACCCAAGTGTCCATCAGTGAATGAATGGATGAACTAAACGTGGTCTATCTGTACAGTGGAATATTATTCAGACTTAATAATGAATGAAATTGTGCTACATGCTATGATGTGGATGAAACTTGAACACATACTAAGTGAAAGAAGCCAAACACAAAAGGACAAATACTGTAGGATCCCACTTATGTGAGATACCTAGAATAGACAAATTCATAGACACAGAAAGTAGAATGGTGGTTGCCAGGGGCTGGTGGGGACAGAGGAATGGGACTTACTGTTTAATGGGTACAATTTCAGTTTGAGATGATGACAAAATTCTGGAGATGGATGGTGGTGATGATTGTACAATAATGTGAAGGTATTTAATGTTACTGAACTGTATCCTTAAAAATGGTTACCATGGTAAATTTTATGTTATGTGTATTTTAGCATAGTAAAAAAAATCCAGAAGAAGAAGAAGGAGGGGAGGGATCGGAGAGAGGAGAAGAGGAAGGGGAAGGAGAGAGAGGGGAGAGGGAGAAAGGGAAGAGGAATTATCCCAGTGACACACTTGATTTTCAGAAACTTTGGTATCAGCCCTTCTTCATTTAACAGATTGGAAAAAATAATCCATGAATTTGGTAATTCTCTGCTAAGCAGACTGGGAGGAGACAAGGCACTCTTAAATAAGTCTGAGAATGTGAATGGGTACAACCCTAACAGAGGGCAGTCGGGCAATACTATTAAAATAGCAAATGTATATACATATCCTTTGGCCCAGCAGCTTGTGTAACTTAGCCTGACTAATACCATCCCTGCCTGCTCATACCTGGTCTCTGGTCTCTCCATCCTCAGTGCTACCTCTGGATTTTAGCGGGAAAGAAATTTCAAAGAGTGGGAATGACCGTGTGCACTTGGCCCTCCATATCCGCGAGTTCTGCATCCATGGAAGTGGAATCTGTGGATGCGGGGTGGGAGGTGCGGGGAAACAACTGTACTATGCTTTTTTATAAAGGGACTTGAGCATCTGTGGATTTGGGTATCTGCTAGAGGTCCTGGGACAAATGCCCCACAGATACT